>NC_051848.1:14239100-14665510 GCF_002237135.1 Teleopsis dalmanni
GAATAATCACGAAGATTATGAGGAATACCCAAATTAGTCAGTGAGATGGACGGGACTTTGCAGAAACCCCCCTAGAGTAAAAGTTCCCAGATGCACTAACTCAGAAAAAGGCTCAACATAACATAACTAACGTTAGGCACATTAGGATACTTCAGCATCCACTCGAAAATTGATATTTATGACCCCAACTCATTTACGCAGAAGGTTTAATCGTTTTAGTTCGATTTGTGGCCCTACAAAAGTACCTTAGAAATTGGGTGTTAGTGTAAAGAAGAAATTTCGGACTAAAGTGCATCGGTAAACTACGATGACGCCACATTTTTGAGATTGTGAGATTATAGTAGTTGAAAAGTCATAAACTTATGCGAATGAACCTTAAACTAAATACCATCTGAGGCTGTACGAATGTTTTTAATATAACTTGTGCGTGATTGAAGCACTTCAAAACAAATAATCGCCCATTTTTTGTGAGAAAAATCATTTATGTGGTAAGAATGTACAGTGACAATTGTCTATTCCTGATCATTATCATGAAATTTCTTGATGTAGCTATTCCGGTCTGTCTGTGTGTCTGTCAGGCCTCTATGTTTATAGACAATTGTGTCTTGTTAAAGGAATATTTGCATGGGGACTGTATAGAAATCCACTTACTTCACGTTTATATTATTAGATATATACAGTTACAACAAATTTTATATCAAAACTAAAACAAATATAATTAAGTCAATCATAAATAATTAATATTTAATTTGTGCGTGTGTGTATGTGTGTGTGGGTGCTAAAAAAACTTAAGTTAACATTATATTTTCTTATTTTCTTTTCTTCATTATTATTTTGATGGAATTTTCTTTGAAATATAATCTTTTTTTTTTTTTTGTTTTGTTTACAGAAAAGCAACACGTCAAGTTGTTGACGCTTGGTTGGTCTCACATGCAACATCAGCCGGTAATGATGTGTCCGCCGGTTCACCCACACATGCAAACGGACAAAATTGCTCATCACGTGGTGGCTCTGGTGCCACTACACCAGTCAGGTAAGTCAACCAATTGGAAATTGCAGATTGCAATTACGAAGAAAAGAATTTTTTTATTGTAAAATTAATTCAAATGTTTTTGTGTGAATAAAATTTACACAATCCCAACAACAACAAATTGAATTTGTTATTGCGCCTACATTTCATTAAAAAATTTTATAGAAAAATCTTTTTTTTTTGTCATACATATTTATGAATTTCTTTTCTTATTTTATTTATATGAAAAGAATTTTTTTATTTTATTTCATTGAGTTTTTTGTTGGTGTAATCTTTTTAATGACTTAACGCTTGCCAAATGCTTGCCAAATGCTTGCCATCGTGGGTGTAAAATTCATTAGCTCATTTTTTGCGCCTTCATGCACAAAAATTGGTTCATATTCGTCGTCGTATTCGTATTTTTTGCTTCACTGTTGTCTGCTGTCTGTTGTTGCCCCGTAATTGTTTTATTTTTTGCTTCTTCTTCCTCTCCTCTCCAATACACATATAATTGTGTCAACCCACACACAACTGCGTCTGAGCTGACTGACACTCCCCCTCTTGTTCCCAACACCTCTCTAACACTTACTCCATGCTGGTGCTTACCACTATCGTGGCAACAGTAAATCTAACTTCGTCATGTTATTGAGATTTTATTGGTCCCGTTCATTGTTTTCGATTACAAGCAATAAACGTACGACATGCTCGTACCTCACCTCAACGTGGTGGTACGTTAGCCGTTAGACGTTAGAGTACAAACAATAAACACCATCAGCTGTGACGGCAGCAGCAACAAAAACAACAACAAAAATTGGTAACGATAGTTTCGGTAAATTTTGTTGACGAATTTTGCGCGTTGTGTCCATTACTAGAATTGCCGCAGATTTTGTGGGTTATGTTACTAACAGCATTCGTAGTTTCGCGTTTCGTTAAATACTTGCAACAGGTGACGACGACAAAAAACATTGCCGCCGCCAACAACAATTTACCACAGCATTACAAAATTGTTGTTGCTATGTTGTTAACGGCAAAATGAAATAAATGTAAACTTTAGCTTTACTACCAATTAACAGACAGTGGGGCAAACTTATCATTATAGTGAAAAAATAAAATATTTATAAATTTTGCAATTCACGAAGTATAAACAATAATATTAACAATTTATTGTTATCCATTATCCATTAAAGACATACAACACAATCTTGTTCGGAAAATATTCTAGACAGACTAAAAGAACCAATCACCAATCCTTCAATTGCCTATTAGCCGTGTATATCGGTATCATATTTACACATCACTTCATATTATATTTAACGAAAAATTTGGAAGATCAAATGGGATAAGTTCATTATTTCAAAAAGTAAAGTGCGATTTTATGAAACCTTTTATTTGTACTAGTACTCTTTATGTTGCAGATAGTCTGTATAGATTTTTCATGTATTCAGCTTCATATAAACTGAAGATATTTTTTGATGAATATAAATTGTAGTACTACATCTCATATCTACACGAGAATATAACCAATTATATATTTTTCGAATCAGAATATATATCTGATGTAACTCCGCAACTCTTATTTTTCCCTGATTAGTGTCATTGGTGGAAAGAGATATATCTGGTCCAAAAATGTCACCACCACTGCAACTCCTCTTACTTTTCCCTTGATTGGGTGTCATTAGTGGAAAGAGATCTTAAAAGGGAGGTTGTTTAAATGAATATTACATTTAATATTAACATAAGATAGTAATTTCTTACCAGTTCTTATATGTTACAAAAGTTCTTAAGTTTATAATGTACAAAAAAAAAAAAAGGATTATGAATTATGGTATTAGTCAGTCTTTATTCTTCTCAGCTTCTGATTATTCTTGACGCGATATATTTTAGAGTATAAATTATTTTGTTGGCTACTATGCATTTAATTATATATAATTTATGATTTTATTGTGTTTAAATCAAATTATTTGTGTTGCAAGGATGATGAAGGTAATACGCAATACTTCATTAAATTGATTCCACTATGAATATCTTTCTATACCAAAATATTGTAATATTCAAAACTAAATTAATATAAATATTTTTCGGTCGGAAAGTAAAGTCACTGATATATTCCTAAGGCTAACAAGAAGACGAAGACGAATGGAATGGATTGTTTATTTATAAGATATATAATTATATTAAAATCAAAGACATACCGTGTAGGAAAGATTTTCTATTTTTAACGTAAAACTTCCATTTAGTTGATGAGAATTAAATTTCTGTAGTCTGTAGTTTATGGTCTAGGTACAAAAATAATTTATAATTCAAATAATTTATAATTCGCATTTGGTTTAAATTATTACTAACTCGCCAATAATCTATTGCATTGTTTATTTTGATGCAATGTAGTAATAATGGGAGAAGTTTCTTGAAGTAGTGTTTTAAAATGCGATACTCCAGTACATAGTAAAGTACGAAATATGATAAAAATTATCAAAAATGATATTGAACATTTCGACCTTGTAAGACTGTGTTTTCATCAACTGTAAAAACTGTTAAACTTTTGGAAATGTATGAAAATTTTTATTACCTAATAATAATTTTATTACCTAATAATTTTTACCTAATTTACCCTAATCGAAATTCTGGCAAATACCAATATTCGCTGTTATACCGATATTATTTACTATTTCCCTTATTTTACCATTAATTTACTCGAAATCGCACACGGTCATTAATAAGACCGTGTGCCTTAAATTAAATTAAATTAATATTAATTATTAATTTAAATATTAATTTAACTAAATACACCTATGTATGGAGTCCTGTCGCTATATTTGCTAATTTAAGTATTTATTTTTTTAATATTTTCATATAAATATAAATAGGAACAATTATAAATAAATATTTTTTACTATATAAATACTATAAATATATTATCTATATTTATTTATGTATCTGTTTTTTTTTTCTCTTTATTTTATTAATAATGCCGGCTCGTTTGGTCTTCGTATGGAATCCCTACACAAATGGCACAAATGGGAACAATTAAACGTGTACAAACGTTTACAATAAACAAAATAATTATAAAAACTAAATAATTACAAAAACAACAACAACGCGCCATGTTGACAACAAAAAACTACACCGTCATTTATACTTTAATAATTGTTTTTGTTGTACTTTACATCGCACCTTTGCGCGAACATACACTTGTGCGAAAAACTGATATATATATTTATGCTCAACTACACACACACACACACACACATATATATATATATGTACTATTAATAAAAAATATGATGGTGTATATAGAAAAATATCTGCTCATGAATTTGAACGCGGTGGGCTGCTTAAGCCAATTGTCAACACCATTGATGGCACACCAACGTTTCTAAGCATAGGCACACAAAATGATTGCTCTACAAACAACAATCCTACCAGTAATGGCAGCGTAGGCGGTGGTGGTGGTGGTGTTGGCAACAGTCATCATCATCACCATCATCATCATAATCATCTGCACAATCATCAGACAGGGACGAGCAGTCACCATAATTACCATCGGCCGCAGCGTTTATCAAGGAACGAATTAAAACAATTGGACGAAAAGGAACTGATTTTTGAATTGGTAAGTGAACACTAAGCGAACACTAAGCGAACAATAAGCGAACACTACGCGAACACTACGCCAACAATATTGTAGTAGTAGTAGTGTATAGTGTATAGTGTTTATATATACTGATATATACTTAACTGTTATTATTAACTTGTAATTAAGAGTTGAGCTCTTGGAAAATTAATATTTACTCAAGACAAAGCAGCAGTTAATTAAGTTGCTAAAGTAAAAGATGAGGACGAAGAGGAAGATAAAGAAAAGAAGTTTGAAATTCTGAGAAATTCAATTTCTAACCCATTTTCTCTGTCTTCTTCTTCAGCAACTCAATTAATTGCTTAATACAAAACAAAATTTGAACTATCAATTTTCTTATTGTTTGATGATATTAATTACATCTTTCTTGTGTAGGTAAAGGACATCTGCAATGAATTGGAGGTGCGCACTTTATGTCACAAAATTCTACAAAACGTTTCAATATTGTTAAACGCTGATCGTGGTTCACTGTTTTTGGTACAAGGACGATGCAATAGCAGCGATGGACCTAAAAAGTATGTAAAGCAATTAATTAAATTAAATTTAAAAAAAAATTTGATTTCATTAAAAAAAAGCTGAGAAAATTTAATTAATTTTAATTTTTAAAATAAAAAACAACAAATCATTTTTGTTCTCCATTCACTTCATCCACTGCATCCACTATGTCCACGATGCGAGTCTTTGTGTTATGTTCCGCTGTTAGTAGCTCCAGTCACAATTGAACCTTTTGGCTCTTAATTTAAAGCGTCAAGGTCGTAAATGTGATTAATTAGCTGAAATTACGGAACAGCTCCGAGAGGACGAGAAATTGCGTTGTCCTGTGTTCTGTGTCCTGTGTCCTTTCGATTTGGTTTTGAAAAAACGAAACAAATTTTTCTCTATAATTTTTTTGTGTCAAGTTAAAATAAAAAAAAATTAATTTAAATTACAGCTTTTATTCTTGTATTTTTTAATTAAATTTGATGTGTGAGCATCCATTTGCCACTTAAAATTTACAAAATGAATAGTAAAAAATCTTTTAATTTTTATGAAAATAAAAAAAAACTTAAAAATATTATTTATCCGTTACTAGTTGAGTATTTTGCTATGAGAACATTTTTAGTTATATCAAAAAATAATCAAGACATTTAAGTATACATACATTGTTACATATATAACAAACATTAAATTTTATAATTAAAGTAATTAGTATAATGAGATTAGGAGAGAATCAGTAGGCAAGTGAAATAAAAAGAAAGTCAAGCATCAAGTCTGAAAAAGAGGTCAAGACCAAGATATAATACAATCATCAATTTATAGTATATATCAAAAATCTACCAGATAGGTAATTGTGTCATCCAATTATGTCATTGTGACGTCCAATAACTTTACTTCTTGTCATTGAAGCTATCAGACTGAAGAAAGTTGAAACATGATACCGAACGAACAATATCGATTTAAAGAAGAGAATACCACTTAATTACAACTAGTAAAAGTAAAATTATTAGCGGTAAATATTAATGTAATTATCCCGCTAGGCATTTTGATGAAGATATAAAAGCTTGTACTAATGATCATTGTCGTGGAGTCAAATAAAAGTCATATCTTCTCATAAAACAGTTTATATCTTTTCTTGTGAGTTTACAAAAAACACTCTACTGAACTCTATAAATGGCGAGAATACAGTACATTTGAAGACAGCAGAAAAAAATAATTATAATTTTGGCCATATATGTTAAATATAGATATGTTAAATGAGTGGTCAGTCCATTCCTGCAGATTTTTTAATACTAACTAACAGGTTTTTGCTTAACAAGAAATTCCATATTAAAATTGGAAATCTTCTGCCAACAATCAAGCGAGTGGAAGCGGTAGTTTCAAAAGGCTATAAGATATAGTACACAACTATCAATCAGAAAGGGTGAAAGTGCTTAGATTATCTTTTAGTTTTTCGCCTAGCAATTTATCTTTGTCATTTGCTTTCTTCTTCAAATAATTAAGAAAAAAATGCAATATCGACGGAAAATAAGGAGGCATCGCCTTTTTTTAGTAAATGATTTAATATACTGTACACTACCCAGTGTACCCAGTGTGATATTTAAGAAAAAAAAAATTATTTATTTTTTTAATATTTCAAACTAGTAATATTTTTTATATATTATAATATATATTATATAGTAATATTGAGTTTTAAAGTTTGTAGATTTAGTTTAGCTTTATGAAGGACAAAGCACACAGCCCACCTTTTTATTCTTCTCTTGTGTTCTGCTATTATTAGATAATAAATATACCTAGGATTTACCTCCTTAAATTTCAATCTTAACTAGCTTAATAAGAAATATTTTTACATGAGTAAAACAACAGATCTATAAACAAAGATTTGAAGATTAATATTGACCCTTTGATTCTTACTTAAAGAATCATTGATTAAAGTTTAAACAATGTGGTTTTGTTTTTTTATTTAGTTTCGTATAAAGTGAAAAGTAGGCCATAGTTAAAATGACCATTGAATATACTAAAATGTCAATAAAAGTGTTACTATAAAGCACAGACACTTTAGATATTAATCTTAAGAAATATAGGTAAATAAGAAATTTATTTTGAATCGAAGAATTGAAGATTCGATACTAGTTCCAACAGTTTAATATACTTAGAATTTAAAGAAATAATAATGCCATATCATCTATGTTTTTTTTTTAATAAATTAGCAGTTTGTTGTGTTGGGATTACCATAATTACCATCATATATGCCAATACACATTATGGCATTATGGCAAATCTAGCTCATATCTCTTAATTTAGTTATAGTTATGATGCTTTCATTATAACTTTGATTCTACTCTTATGCCGAGATATTTTGCGGTGTCCGAGTATATTATATCCAAGCCATCTTTTGTTATAGATTTGTGAAATTTACATATATACACTATCATTAGTTTTTAACAATCAATTTGTTTGGTTTTTCGAAGTGTTTTTCTAGATTTATATACTATTACTTACAAGCTGGAAAAGTTTTATTAGTTATAATTGAAATTTTTTTCTATTTAATGCTGCAATGCAGATTACATAGCTGAATATCCTAAGCATTATATACATTGTCCTTCTCCGCTTAATATATATATATATATATATATATAAATCGAAAGTAAACATCTTTTAGTTCAAAAAAAGACAAAAAATGCTTGGAGCACAAAATATTTCCACTTAAAGAAAAGCAAAAGTCATTTAGGAAAACTTTATTGGACGCTTGTTAAACTGATTTGGAAAATTTTTATGGCTTTGTTCTTGGTGACCATGAAAATTGCCATAAATTTTATTGCTTCCTGCAAAATGTAACAGTTTTTTTCATACTGTTTTCTTTTTTGTAGTCTCAGAGAAATCCAAGTATTAAAAAATGATTTAAGGCCCTTAGGAAACTACTTTTGCACCAAAGCACAAAGTTTACACAAAACTTTTTACAATAGAATTAACAAAGCAAAAATATAACAAAAATCAATCTATTACATTTCGTATTCCGTATTATTTCATTTGAGAAGTTTGTCAAACTTCCACTTACAATCTCAGTGGTTCTGGTAAAAATATATCTGGTAAAAAAGTATCTGTTAAAAAAAAAACTTTAGTTTTGTTCTAATTTTATTGTCCTTACACACCATAAAAATAATAATTAAGTATTAAAAATGAAATATCAATTACGTTCTCGTCTATAGTCGATACTGATGCTACCCCAAAAAGTAAATACCACTCACTCATGTTCTAATTAAATTTTCTACAAATCTATTTAACTTCCTCACCCATGTTTAAGTCTGGTTATCTTATTCTGAAAAGAATAACAGCCACAGAAAGGAAAATTTTGTTTGTTACCATATCCACCAAGTGGAAAATGTGATAGATAAGTTAGATACATTCATACTAGTTAGTCTAGTAAGTTTCCACATTGGCAGCTATTATTAAACGATCCTTATGCTAAAATTAAAAGGTTCTACTTATGGAGACTTCGAGTTAGAGAATTTTTTATTTTTTTTTCATTTTTGAAAGAAACTAGAACCACATTTTAAGATACTTATTTATTTCAGATCAAATACAGCACAGAAGTAATAGTGCACAAAAATATTCTGAAAGTAGGGTTTGGATTTTTTTTTTTGTTTTCTATTTTCAGTTAAAAGAGATTCCAATTTATTCCAAGCCTTACAGTGATCATCAGTTGTAGTGTCATTCGTTTGCAAATAAAAATTCAGAATTATGAATGAATTCTCTACTTCATTCTTGGAAGACTGATGAACAATTTCATTTACCGAACACTTATCATCACTTTCCGTTGCGCTTAGAATCGGACCCACTAATTGAGAGCTATAATGCTCAATAATATCGTCATCTGTAGGAAAGATTGATGTACAAATTTCGTCGTCAAGCTCAATATAATCGTTAAGAGTTTCATTGGAAGTTATTTTATTCACTTTAAACCACATTTGGTTTGGAAAAAGAGACTTCCCCTAACACTAAAATGGATTCATACTTAAAATAAAAATTCGACTAAAAGAATGCACTTTCCCATATTCCTATTGGTACGTGGCAATATTTTTATTCGAGTTATAGAGAAATTCGAGTTATAGAAGTTTGACTGTATTTGCACTGCAATGAGGCGGGTGTGAGAAACCAGTAGTGCTCTTCAAGCACACAATCTATCTTCGTATGTTTCTCCATTGTTCCAACTCCTAAATCTTTATTAACGTCGTATTTTATGATGTGTAAAATCATCATTGGAAATTATAGTTACCATAGTATATTATCATAGGTCATTATCATGTATATAACATAGGAGTGACCTGACCTTAATGAGTTAGGTATGTTGTTTAAATTTATTTAAGACAGTTTGATACAGTTTTCTTTATTATTGCAGCAATTTTTCAACTTGTCACAACCTATAGCATTACTTAGGTTCTCTTAAAAAACTACATGTTATATTATACAGTCACCTTAAAGCTACAATTTTTTGACTAGTTGTATGATAGGATTGCCATTTTTTTTTAATTTATACATTCTGAACACATTTGTTTTACATTTTTTTTTTTTTGCTAAGAATCTACAAGATCTAATTAATTAAAAATATTTTTTTCAGATGTCTAGTTTCAAAATTGTTTGATGTTTGTCCACGTAGTACAGTGGAAGAAATGGAACAACAGGAAGAGGTACGCGTTGCCTGGGGTACTGGAATAGCAGGTCATGTGGCAGAAAGTGGAGAGCCAGTAAACATACCAGACGCCTATCAGGTTTGTACAAAAAAGATATATTAATTTAGGTTAGGTTAGGTTATACCGGCGATGCCAGGGGGATCCACTTAGGCCTATAGGCTCATATTAATTTAAATTTACATCTTTATATATATTTATATATATATTTAAAATAATTTATTTAATTTAAAATTTATTAGTAAATATATTAGTAAATAAATATTGGTATTAAAATTTTCAAGAAGCAGTCACGTTTCACTTTAACTATCTACACACAACATGCAATGCTTAGAATCTACACACTATTACTTCTATTACTGATACTAGCTAGAAAAAGATGTATATATTCATCCGGATTTTTAATTTTAAGTCTTGTTTACATTATATTATAACTATACATACATTCATATTTTTGTATACATTATTATTATCATTATGCTTTGCTGAAAATGAAAAATATGACAGCTGGTTTATAATAAAAGTAATACCAAGCATCCATATAAGTTATTTAACTTCTAGGTTAAAATCAACTTGTAGACTTAATAAATGATTGTTCACAGTCTGCTAAAGGTCTACATTTGACAATAATATTTGTTAAAAGATTATTTTTTTTATAACATGGCATTCTTATTGAATTCGTCCCAAATTTCTTGTGGACATCCATCTGGCTTGTTACCATTTTCGACAGCCCAAAAGCATCCCAAAATTCCACCTTTCATTTTCTTGCTGTTCTGGCCTATTTTTGGATCTTCTGCAATATTCTGAGCTTCAATAGTGATGGCGTCGTCTTCGTATTGCAATTCTTCTTCGTTTTTCCTCAAAGCCTTCTCTTTCCACTCGTAACCAAACTCATACCTATAATCGCAAACTTCCTAAAATGTATTATATTATAAAAATTATCTTTTTTTTATTTAAATGAGCATACTAAATCTTTTGCAAACGGTTGCCTTGGGCTTATTATACTACTTCGTTTGCTCCAGGTGCCATAATATGATTGCTGTGGATCATCATAGAAATAAAAAAATTTAATACAAGGACCCCTTCTTTTTACACGTTTACATGAATCCTTTTTTACAGAAAACAAGGATTTTATTACTTCTGTCACACTTCCATATGGCCAATTATCATCACCAATACTAATAGCTTCTTGTTTGACTGGACTTTGTGTTATGACTTCCGTCTCATCAACCTAGCAATAAAAGTGATGATATTATTTAAATAATAATTTTGCATAAAGTAGCTAACTTACTTGTTCCTGTTCCTGACATGTAGCTGGGTTATTAGTTATACCTTCCAATTCGTGATCTGATGCCGTTTCTGTTTCTGATGGTAATATTACACTTCCATATGGCCAATTATCATCACCAATACTAATAGCTTCTTGTTTGACTGGACTTTGTGTTATGACTTCCGTCTCATCAACCAAGCAATAAAAGTGATGATATTATTTAAATAATAATTTTGCATAAAGTAGCTAACTTACTTGTTCCTGTTCCTGACATGTAGCTGGGTTATTAGTTATACCTTCCAATTCGTGATCTGATGCCGTTTCTGTTTCTGATGGTAATATTACACTTCCATATGGCCAATTATAATCACCAATACTAATAGCTTCTTGTTTGACTGGACTTTGTGTTATGACTTCCGTCTCATCAACCAAGCAATAAAAGTGATGATATTATTTAAATAATAATTTTGCATAAAGTAGCTAACTTACTTGGTCCTGTTCCTGACATGTAGCTGGGTTATTAGTTATACCTTCCAATTCGTGATCTGATGCCGTTTCTGTTTCTGATGGTAATATTACACTTCCATATGGCCAATTATCATCACCAATACTAATAGCTTCTTGTTTGACTGGACTTTGTGTTATGACTTCCGTCTCATCAACCAAGCAATAAAAGTGATGATATTATTTAAATAATAATTTTGCATAAAGTAGCTAACTTACTTGGTCCTGTTCCTGACATGTAGCTGGGTTATTAGTTATACCTTCCAATTCGTGATCTGATGCCGTTTCTGTTTCTGATGGTAATATTAAATGTAAATCCTCCGGCCACAACTTGTTGGATGTGTCGTCGGCCGAATCGCCATCAACCTAAAAATAAAAACAATAATTTCACTTGAATAATATTTTTACATGAAGTAGCTACTTGGTCTTGCTCTTGATGGTTTTGTAGATTCTCAACATCATTGCACGATTCATTCCCATACTTATGCATTTCGCGTGTGGCTTCGGCTGCTCCTTCAAACGTACCTACTGGTACAAACGGCAGTTTGGTTTGTACCCATATTTTTGCACCTATCGGTTTATTCCGATTAGTATTTAACTCGTTACGTTTCATTTTACGTTTTAGAATATTCGCAGCTCTTTTTGGATTAAATTCTCTGTCACAAACTTTGTTCCTATCGTCAAACTACGACCAAAGCGCGAAATCAAATAAAGTCACACATCGCAAGTATTGCCATATAAAACCATTTTTATGATGTTCCCTACCAAAGAACATCAGACAACGCATTAATGGTTAATTAATATATGCCACTTTAGGACTTTTTTATTGCAACAAATCCACATATTAAAAATATTCTAATATTTTATTGCAATTCTTAGTTGAACTAAAGCTAAAGTAAACTATAAAAAACTATAAAAAAATTTATATTTTTACCTTTATATGTGATGATGTGCTTAAACTTTAGATTTTTTATACGAGTTAGTTTATTTGCTAAAGTAAAGTTTAAGTGTTTACACTTTAATTTTCAAAATTAGTGAACTTAGCGAACTTAAAGAAATAAAAGCGTAAAAGTAAAACAATTTATTTTTTTAATTTGCTTTTCAATCTGATTCACTGTCATATTTCCTCATTGTCTTTGGTTTTTAGTTTCGTATACCAAAACTTCGGTTACGAAAAGCAGAAAACACAACAGCATTTGTTTGCCTCTGTTCGTAATTGGTGGGGAGCAAAGCTAGTTTTACGTGTACCCTTTAGAATAGCAGTAGGTACAACATCGGCGATGTTTGCTTGAATTAAATCAACATCCAGTGGTGTGAATAGGAACACCAGCACTTTTGGAAAATGCGTTGCTATGCACATTCCACTGGCGCATTCTACTTAACGGGATGCGGCACAGCAACGACAAATGCAGGCTGAAGTGAATATCAATAGAAAGGAACAATAACATAATAAGAAAAAACAGAACAAATCAGGTTTCAATTATTTTTTGGTGCGTCATTTGTTGTTGTTCGGCGGCCATTTTTAATGAAATGGAGTATAGCAAACTTTCGCTTAAAAATCTCTTGATGTGCGTTTCTCTAAATTAAAGGCTCAGTTATACGATAGGTAACGTAAGAAATTAATTCAAAGCGAAATGCACAACCAACCAAACCTGCGTATTTGACAGGAACGAATTAAACAAAAACGCTGAACTTTGTTTATTTCGTTCCTATCAAATACGCAGGTTTGGTTTGTTGTGCATTTCGCTTTGAATTAATTTCTTACGTTACGTATCGTCTAACTGAGTCTTAATGCATTGTCGTTCGTGTTGTGATCGTGTTTTTTTTTATTCACGTTTTTGTAGATGTTCTAGGTTTTCTTGATTTTCTAGGAATACACGTGTAATTGTATAAAACGAGATTAAGTGAAATTATTGCGTGAATTTTAATAAACATAATTTTTAGTTGAATCTAAATTTATTATTATACCAAATTACAATAAAATTAATTTAAAACAAATTGATTAATTAAAATTGTTTATTGTAACGTAAAAAGAAGTCAAGTTTTTCGGGAAGCCATACTTTTTTCAATTTTATGAACTGGACTACAACGGGCGTCTTTTCCACATCATAGAAAAGACGACTAGTTTTGAACCTATGCAGCGACGCCATGTCTGGATGCATTGGTTTGAATTAAGGTTGTGGCCTATATATTCGCGTACAAGTACAAGTGTCGTAAACATTATGTATTTGTTGTTATTATTAGAAATCTGTTAAAAAATTGTTAGTGTGACTCTTGGTAAATATGTCAAATATACTTATTAATATTTGTGATATGCAGTATGCTATAATGGACAGATTTTACCAATTAAACAAATCTCCTTACAATACAAATCTTATAGTGTATTTTATAGTGTATTTCGAATTGCCATGACGGCAATATGTGACCCAAAATTTATCGCATGAATTAAGTTTAAGTGGTCAGTCACACTTTTCTTAGTCTTGATTTAAAAAGTTACAAAAAAACTCTTATGACATATGGAATAAAAAATGTCGAACAACAAAAAGGATATTGGAATTTTCAGAACTTGACTTAAGTCTCGAAATAAGCGATAAGCCAGGAATATCTATTGCGAAAGTGTATTTGAAAATGTTAAAAATTTCAAGATCTATTGTTTTATGTAATTATATATGTATGTAGGTATATATTTATGTTAATGTGTGAGCGGCATTATCTGTTCTTCTCTGGAATTGAAAAATGATTAATAATTGTATATTATTAAATAAAGTAATTAAACTCTTTCCTTTCAGGATAAACGTTTCAATTGTGAAATTGACACATTGACTGGCTATCGAACAAAAGCGTTATTGTGCATGCCCATTAAGGACTCCTCAGGCGATGTAATTGGTGTGGCACAAGTCATTAATAAATTAAATGGTGAATGTTTCTCTGAAACAGATGAAAAGGTGTGCAAATATTAAATTAAAATATTTACTACATTATTTTAAAAAAATTAAGTATATTTTTTTTGATTTTGTTATGTTTAAAGCTTATTTTGATTTTGTTGACGTTTTCCTATCAGACATCTGGGTCTCTGACAATAACTAAATTAGTGCGGAACTTGATTTTAAAGATTAATTCCACTCCCTCGTTCTTAAAAAAATTAATTTTTTAAATATTTTTTAAAATTTTTTTTTTCACATTTTAGTTACGAGAAATATTTGAAAAATTTCTCTCTTTGAAAGAGAAAGGGATTTTGGGAGAGCTATACTTAGGGTAAAAATATTAATCTATTTTTAAACGGAACAAATTTATTGAAGAAATGAAATTGTGTCTTTTTCAAATGAATAATTTTTGAATAACCCTTTATCACTTCGATTTTCGAATTTTGACTATTTACAGTCGGACACTCAGATGTCTCGAAGAAAAACGATTTGGTGCACTCCAAGTGGAGCTCTGGACGTCAATACAAATGAAACAATTGACAATCCCAAATTTAACTAAACCTATTAAAAGATCAATAAAGAAACTTTTTTATCGCATAGAAGAATTATAACACATTTTAAGATCGGTGTCTGCTACTTTTTATATTATATAATTTGTTGTTGTTCAGCGGCCTTTCTCAATTAAACAGACTATATTATTTTATAATCTTCTTTATATTTTGTTTGTTTTTGTGATAGGTATTTGCTTCCTATTTACAATTCTGTGGCATCGGCTTACGCAATGCACAACTCTATGAGAAATCTCAATTGGAAGTTAAACGTAATCAAGTGCTGCTGGATCTAGCTCGAATGATATTCGAGGAGCAAAGCACCATTGAGCACATGGTATTCCGTATCCTAACACATATGCAAAGTCTTATACAATGCCAAAGAGTGCAAATATTGCTAGTACATGAAGCGTCCAAAGGTAGCTTCTCGCGTGTGTTCGATTTTGAAGCGAACGATTTGAGCAAAGAAGATTCCACATCACGTACAAGTCCGTATGAATCAAGATTTCCCATTAATATAGGTATAACTGGTTATGTGACTACAACGGGTGAGGTGAGTAATATATAACTGTAATTATAGTACTATACAATAACACTTTATTTATATATATATATATTTCGGTCTATCAGACTGTTAATATACCAAATGCTTATAAAGATGATCGCTTCGATCCAAGAGTTGATGACAATTCCACTTTTAAACACAAATCCATACTATGCATGGCTATTAAGAATTCATTGGGACAAATTATAGGTGTTATACAACTAATAAATAAATTTGATGATTTGGTAAGTTGCGCTAAGGTTTTATTAAAAATTAATATCTCTAAAAATTATTTCATTTTATTTTCCTTCTGCCTTCTTCTATAGAACTTTACCAAAAATGATGAAAACTTTGTTGAAGCATTCGCCATATTCTGCGGCATGGGCATACACAATACTCACATGTATGAGAAAGCTATTGTTGCTATGGCTAAGCAGAGTGTCACCTTGGAAGTATTAAGCTATCATGCATCCGCCACAATTGATGAGGCACATCGGCTGCGGGTGAGTTAAAATAACATTTATATGTGTTACCTTTTGAGGAATTTGCTGATTGATGGCATAATTAGACTTTTTTTGAACACCACTTGTCCATAAAAATGAATCATTGCTTGTCTTATTGTGTAAAAGTTCACAGGCAATCTCCTCTTCTTGGTTTTATAATTGTATTTTTATTCCAATTCTCTGCATGTGAAACCTTCACTTTTAATCTAAATACTTAGGGTTTCGTACTTACGAGAGCAGTTGTTCTAGCTTCTCTATTATTACATCCGGATTCGTTTTATTCACAGATATTTCAGATATTCAACGAATTCTAATGTATGAAAGTCACATTCTTCGCGATATATAAAATTCAAAGTACCATTGCGGAGTTATTCATCCGGAATGGCCGGAATAGGCAACCAACTCCAGCTCATGAATCCCAACCGGAACCTAAACAGCTAATCTGCTTTCAGGATTTCTAGAAAATGTACAATAACAAAAACAACATCTGTTATATTCGTTAAAGTGAAGAATGCTCTGTGAAGATATTTTTTTTCTTTTCTTGTTTTATACCTCTTAAGCACTGTTTCAAAAGAAAATAAATTACATGCTATTAACTAAAAACTAAATACCACCCAAAATCCTAATTTCAAAGAATGTTTAATTTAATGCTTAATTAATCCCTAATCACAAATCTATGCTAAAAATTATTTTTCTTGATTGTACGAAATCAGAAGCGACCAAGAAGGTTGAAGAGAAGGAATAAGAATCAGAAATATTTTTACGTTTAAATAAATGTTAAATACCGCCGTTTTTCTCTTATTCATATTTCCTTCCGGTTTGTTCTTTCCATACCGATAGATTTGTCAGGGGGGGAAGTTTAATTACTCTTACAGTCAAAAGTTAAACACATAATGTCAACAAATAAATTAGACACTGCCTTTTTGTTGGAAAGTATTTCAATATTTAATACATTCAAATTAAATACACAAAAAAAAAAAAAATTAAATTGTGTTCTTGACCATGAAAAACTGCACAAAGAGTCATTTACCGCACATCCTTTTGACCCACTCACAACTGCCAAAACTCACATTTATCTATATACTCCTTGCAGCCCAGATAGCGTTAAACATAATTTATATTAAAGTTATGTTACCCTTGTCCTTCTGTGCTCTCAACAGCAGCCCCTTCGTGTTTCACCCTAACAGCGTTTCCTTTATCTTTTCTTGCTTGTGAAGCCACACAATGGATATTGGTGAGGCTTTACCACAACCAAAATAACAATCCGATTATGTATTTCCATAGCATAATTGAGTCTAAAAATTTTCTTTACATTTTCTTTACAGTCATAATTCCTTATTAGGTCTTATTAGGCCTACACGGATTTCGTTGGCTTTTAGATGTTGGTCACACAATGGCAAAAGGTATTAGCAGCAACTAAAATTGTAGTTCCTTATTAAGCTGATTACGGTCATAATACCGCTGACAATGTTGATAAGCTTAGAGTTTAGTGTTTGGGTGACAAGTAGAAAGATTTATCGCTATTGACTTAACGTCACTTTAATGACTATAAATGCAAATAAGGTTACATCATTGATTCCTTGCCTCCTTATCTGCTTTGACCAGCTTCGTGCTCATTTAGTTAATTATAGTTGTGTTTAGAAAATTTACAAACTCTTTTTCTCGTCGTTATAGATGATATTAGCTTTTTAGTGATTGATACTGATAAAATCTTCCAAAAGAACTAGATAAATTGCGACCAAAACAGATGTTTTATGGCTAACCAAACAGAAGACATTTTGTCTGTTCAACGAAAGTCAAAAATAATTTTGTTAAGACTTATACTTATTGGGAAAGAAGAAGATGATGTGGGGAGGATAACAATACAAAACCATAAAGCTACTTATAAAGTCGCTGAATGAGAATGCTAACCGGAATTGTATTGACGTGTACATACGCAATATAGACCCGGTCTTAAAGTCGACCAAAGAAGAAGTTACAACACTTTTAGTCTAGTATTTACAGTTTAAAGACTAAATCTAAAAATTAAGATGTTCACATAGTATTTTAAAAAAGCTTCGTCCTCTTCGGGATAAAGACGGAATTGTGTAAACTCACTAAAACGTAGGTTACGTTATTATAAACGGAATGGTCTCCTAAGTAATTCGCGCTGGTACCTTGAAGTCGGCTGTGCGAGGTTTCGCCATATGTAGAAATAGTTTAAATATAATATTGTAATGATGTCTTAAATATGTATGTTAGTGGATTGATATCTAATAATAGCTGTAACCTATATGTGGTTACTTTGAAAACAGGAAAATTAATGAATTATGTGATCCTAGTAGCGGCTGGGTCTACATCCTAGATAGGGGAACATCTACATCCGTTGTTATTATAGTTAATTGTATTAACCAAAACAAAAATGAAATTAGCAGATCAACTTCGTTAGTAGTTTCAAACAGGATGAGCTGTTGAGTTGGTCGAACAGACCCAAGTAAATAAGGAGTAAAATATTTAAGTACGGGTATACGTGAGCTATTTAATCATTGTAAAGCTAGGAAACTTTAAAGCATTAGCTATGTTTATTTCTAATTCATAACAATTTGTCAATTTAAACATTAACTTTAATGATTAGTTGTCCGACTCCGGCACGCAGAACTGGATAGCGGAATCGTATTTTATGAGCATATCTGCAATTCCATTGCAAGCGATTTTTCTTTTTAAAACAACTACCGTGATAATCCTAATTGTGTTCCAAAAGCGATCGAGTCTACGACTAGAAGCCACTAAACTATTGCTCCTGGATCTATCCTAAAATGACTTATCGGGATTCTTGCTATGGGAATGAGACAGAAACTGTACTCCTCATCATGTGTCAGTATCTGTTACAGACTAGGATATCATCCTGCACGCAGCTGTTATCCTGCAAAGTAATGGACTTCTCCAAGTTTATAAACTTGTCAGGTCTTTCAATTGAAAGTGACTGCTGCCACAGCAATCCTTCAGGTTTATATATGAACAACGCTTTTCTGTGGTATCAAAACGAGCCTTTAATTGAGGTCAAGTGGGCTTTAGACACAAGGCGTCCACTCTAACTTAACCTAATATCCCATTTTTTACTAAACTTAAATAAATAAGACAAAAGATTATTGAACTATTACTTCATCCGTATTCTCTGCTGCTCTCCTTTTTCGTACACAAAATTATCTGTGATATATTTTCCACTCATTTCTGCAACGAGCATATCCATTGTACTTATTTATTTAACCAGCCCATCCAAGCACACACACTCGTTCTCATCTTCAACTTCATGCGCAAATATGCCTTTTTCTCTCTCTCTCTCTCTGCTTATACTTACTTCCTGCTTACTATGCTTTCTAGAATTTCGTAACTACTCAAGCCGTTGTTCTATAACAACAAGAATTTACACTTTTTTGCTCATAACACTCTTCTTGAAGAGTGTGTGGTTCGCTTACAATTACCGCTACGGCAAATCAACGGCAAATCGTAGTGCACCTTTGATGTCGGATTGACCTGAAACACTCTTCCACCCCACTTGCCTTTTATTGGTTGTGTTTATAATTTTTGCTGTTGTTCTTGAACAAAGACTGGCGGTTGCGGTTGTAAAAGTTAATTGCTGCCAGAACAAAGTTATTTAGCCAATTTCTGTTTACCGTGGTAGGGTGGCCATGGAAACGTGGCTTCTAACGTGAAGTCACAGATACTCGTACAAGTAAAATTGTTTGTTTATTGTTTTTCTTTTGAAATTGAAATTACGTTCAAATACTTGAAAAGGACAATTCTGTTAGCAAGATAAACTAGAAGCATAAATTATTTACGTAGCAGAGGAGGGCTAATTAATTTGAGTTAATATTTCACCTTAATTACTCCGCTTACACAGTTTATTTTTAGGGAAAATTTCCATGTTAAGCTGTTAAAAGGTACTGAAAGTTATTTTAGGAAAATGCTCAAATTGAGGTTTTAAAGTAGCCGACGATATATTTTTGCTTAATATTAAGTAAGTAATAATAAAAAAAAAAGTAAATATAACTTAAGATCTTATTTCTATAGTAAAGGTGGTTCTTAACAGAATTATCCAATACAATATTTTAGGGGTTAGCAAATCCTTCCTAATTTTTTACTTTTCGTTAAAAATTTGCTAAAGTACTTTATGTGCCTAGTGGGATTGCTTTAATAGTAAAAATACTGATAATTCTATTACTCTTTCTATATGTGTTACAAACTTTTCTAAATATCATTAATTTTAATCCTACATAGTTCAAAAACAATTAAGTCAAGTGTTAGAGGAAATATATTTAAATCGTTTGTGTCCACATTAAAAATTCATTGGTCTGGAGAAAGTCTAATAAATAAGAAATATAAAAAAACATTAATTATTTTGGTAATAAAATAGTGAAAAAATAGGTGGAAAATAATTTTTATGAATCAAGAATTTGGGATACAAATAGCAATCCTATTTATATTTAATCTAATCCCGTTCACAACTTCTATCTGAATTCTACTCTCTTGACAGGTATTAAACTAAAGAAGTTAACACCAAAATGTAGAAGCTAACCGGATTCCAGCAGCATATCAAATATTTAAAGTATATGTACCTATGCATATTTTTTATCTATCTGTTATACAGAATCTTTGTAGATCTTTAGGTCAGGTCACAGTAGTCATAATCGTTACAAAGTCATAAAATACGATATAAGGTATTTTTACTTGTCAAGCTTATGTAAAGCCACAACCTGAAAGCATTTGCAATAAATGCATTTTTACTTACTTTGCTTATAGATATTTTGACCGCAATATCCTTCAGACGTCCTTTATGTAGGCAATTAATTCACCGTATTAACTCCAACCTTTAGAATAGCAATATGTGACGAATGAAAATTTGTGTAGGTTTTACCCTCTGTATCTTAGCTCAGAAATTCGAACTTAACCCATTTCGAATTTTTACACTATTGTCACCTCAATGGGACTCACATTGTAATATTATTCAATAAATAGAATAATTGGCCCGTGCGAATAATTGGCCCATGTTACTCGTGGAGTAACATTAGCAAGAGTATATAAATCATGCAATAAATAATGCCTCTACAAATAGAATAATATTGAAATTTAGCAATTAAAAATAAAAATATAATTAATTAATTAAATTATTCTACAGTTGGTTTATGATTTCGTTCTAATATAAACACAGCAAGTGAATTTGTTGATAAAACTTTCACAGCAAATTAACAAAAAGCTCCAGAAAAATGTGCGAACATATAAGTCAAATACGGCTTTGGGTCAGTTGTTAAGGAGCGCTGACTGCTGACTCTGAGCTTTAAATTTGGCAGAGCATGAGTTCGAATCCTGATACTTGAAGTCTCAAAAAAAAATTATTTACGAATAATTAAATACAAGAATTATTTCCAAGACCACTGATGATAAGTATTTGGCAATACTCAAAACAGCTGTATCGTCAGCCAAAAATTCAATTAATTAAAATAATATAAAATGAATTTTTGTTCTTGTAGTTCACTTCTGTTCGGAAAAAATCTCTTTATAGAATAATTCATGCAATATAAAATAGCAGTCCAAAAAAACCTGGATCTATTTGAATATTTCGTTTATATTTACCACATCCGATTGCATTTTACATTCATAACAATTTTCAGTTTAACAGTATAACATTATAAAGTCGGTTTTGTTTTTAAGGATTTAAATTTTTTATTTCGTCTTCATTAAGAGATTTCCTGATTTTAGGAATTCCAATATTAGGAATTCTCCACATTTTGAGTTTTTTTTTTGAGAAGGGTGAGGAGCAGTTGGTCTTCTGAAAAAATGATTATGTACGGGCAGCAGACTTTGTCGCTCCCAGAACCAAAACATATTTCTCTAATTCTGCACTTTCAATATATAATCCTATTTTGAATGTAATTTATATTATTAATAAAACGCAGGCATAGCCGCGGATATATGCTAACATAAAATAAAGACAAACTACTATTTACTT
Organism: Teleopsis dalmanni; assembly: GCF_002237135.1. Classification (NCBI taxonomy): domain Eukaryota; kingdom Metazoa; phylum Arthropoda; class Insecta; order Diptera; family Diopsidae; genus Teleopsis; species Teleopsis dalmanni. Next base: position 14,261,182 of record NC_051848.1, read on the forward strand.
TCTCTCTACAGGCGTTGCGTGTGCCTTCAGCAGCACATTTCCGTTTGCACGATTTCAAATTTGATGATATACATTTTGAAGACGACGATACGTTGAAAGTAAGCGCATTCTTCCAATAACATTAATTAACATTAACATAACACTCTCCACTTCATTCAGGCTTGTCTGCGGATGTTTTTGGATCTCGATTTTGTTGAGCGTTTCCACATAGATTACGAGGTGCTCTGCCGTTGGCTGTTGAGTGTTAAGAAGAATTATCGCAATGTTACTTATCACAATTGGCGACACGCCTTCAATGTAGCTCAGATGATGTTTGCTATCTTAACGGTTTGTAGAGTTTCTCTAATTTTCATTGAATAATAGATTTTTATTAATTAAGATTTATTTTCAAGTTCACTAAATTTCATATCGAATTAATTAACTAATTAACTTAGTTGTAGTTTTATTTGTTGTTGTTGCATTTCATTTAACAATTTTAAGTTAAAATTAGCACTTTTAATTAATCAAAGATTTCCCATCATGGACAGGCGACACAATGGTGGAAGATATTTGGCGAAATTGAATGTTTGGCTTTAATTATCGGCTGTTTGTGTCATGATTTGGATCATCGAGGGACCAATAATTCATTTCAAATTAAGTGAGTAACAGTGCTTGTATAGAACTAAATTCCTAATCTCACATGTAACCTCACTATTTAGAGCTTCTTCACCACTTGCGCAATTATATTCAACATCCACTATGGAACATCATCACTTCGATCAATGCCTGATGATTTTGAATAGTCCTGGAAATCAAATCTTAGGGAATCTCTCATCTGAAGATTATTGCCGTGTTATACATGTACTTGAGGATGCTATTCTGTCTACAGATTTGGCAGTCTACTTTAGGTATGTTATGTTTGTTTTGATTAGACTAATAATACCTTACGAATTGAAAAAAAATGTAATTATTATTTAATTTAGAAAACGTGGTCCATTTCTACAATCGGTGCAAGAGCAGCCCATGAGCTATTGGGTTGCTGATGAGCCCCGCGCTCTATTGCGTGCAATGAGCATGACAGTCTGTGATTTGTCGGCTATCACAAAGCCATGGGAAATTGAAAAACGTGTGGCCGATTTGGTAAGTTCGGAATTTTTCGAACAGGGCGATATGGAGAAGCAGGAACTTAACATAACGCCAATTGTAAGTAAACATATCTGAATAGAATTGATACATTGTAACTGAAATATTAACGTTTATTTTTTTTTAAGGATATCATGAATCGCGAAAAGGAGGATGAATTACCTATGATGCAAGTTGGCTTTATTGAATCTATTTGCTTGCCCATATATGAGGTAGGTTCATATCACTACACTGAAAAATAGGACTTAGTTTAAATGTTTTTTTCAATAAGAAAATTGTTAGAATTACTACTGAAAAATGGTTTCTGCTCTTAAAACATTATAAATAGCCTTTTCTATAGGCACAGATAAAGATAGATTTGACATTCTTAATGGCATGATTACGATTTTTAATGCTACATTTACGATATCCATCCGGGTCTACCATTTTGGTAAATTTGCCTATTCGAAACTTTTTTTACTACTCATGTGTTGAAATATCATAGATTGAGTTTACAGATGTTGTAAACTTATTACAGTGGCTAAACTAGGTGGCGCATTGTAAGTCGATATAGATTATATTTCTAGATGTTTCAAATTGTTTACAGTGACTGCAGTCGATAGCGCATCTTGTTCTTAGTCGTCACTATATGTTAAATAATTGCAGCTTTCTGGAAATTGTAATCATGCCCTCTTTCATTTTAAAAGATTTTATTATTTAGAATAATAAATTTTATTTTATTACAAAAATATCTTTATGTTTACCTTGCAGGCTTTTGCCCATCTCTCTGATAAGTTGGAACCTTTGGTAGAGGGAGTGCGTGATAATCGTGAGCACTGGATTGCATTAGCACAAGAAGTACAAAACAAATCTATATTACCCAATAACGATGATGAAACAATTGCAGATGAAACGCTAAATTCAGTCAGTTTAAGTGAAACAAACACTGAAGTGGCTACCAAAGTAAGTGCTCTTGAAACACAAGAGCAGTTCGTCGATACTATAAATATGAACAATGTTGCAGCAACAGAAAATGCCAAAGTAGATGAAAGCGTTATTGTTAGTGATAATGATGATTCCGAAGTAGAAGAACATCATTCCACTAGTTGTCATTCTTCGGAGTCCAGTCGTGCCTCCACACCACCGCCAACTGGCGACGAAGACAGCGCTCCCAATTCACCAGAGAAACTAGCAACACAGGCAAAACTAATAGCCGCAAATCTAAATAATCTAAATCAAAAGTCGCAAAAGACACGTACTTCCTGCAAATCCTGCGGTTACGTACGGTGCAATTATATGCGCAAAGCGTCATCTCTAAAGAATGCAAATGAATTGTATACACAAAACACACATAAGCTGCTTCAAGCCACGAAAAGTAGCCCAACCTATAGCAAAAGCACACCCTCAATGTCAGTATGTGGCACCGGAATTGGCCAACAGCAGCAGCAGCAGCAGCACCAAATGCAACAACAACACTCGCATCATCATCATCATCACCACCACCATCATCATCAACATCAACACAACACTCATTCTCATACGCATCATCATCACAGTCATGCTCATCATCATCTACACGTTGGCGGTAGCAGTGCAATCGGGGGCAGTGGCGGCATCGGAGGCATCGGAAGTGGTGCCACTGAAAGTGATAAAATACCAAAAATTGTTGGCAAATTGGGTAATCTCGACGGTATGCAGTACTACGCGAATGCAACCTCTTTTGGTGATGCCACAGCCACCAACGGCATCGGCTTCACACCCAATGGCCATATCAATTACCACCTCGCCGGTAATCTGTTGTCGCGCCGACACTCGATGACAAATGGACCAACACCCGCAACACTTACAACAGCTGCATCCATAACCGCTACACAGACGGCCATGTGTGATAAATGAATTACTACTATTTAAGTGCAGAAAATTTTTATTAGTTCGTTAGCTTAAGTAAGAGTCAAGAATCAGTAAAATTAAGGTTTCGCCTAGAACTTCACTGTGCACACTGTTCACTATAAAATATTCACTACTAATTTACATACTATTATATACTATTTATATTTTATTATAATTATTATGAGCAAAACAACAAATCAACAAAACAACAAATCAACAAAACAACAAAACATAAAGTCAATTGAAATGGGAAAACAATTTAATACAAAGAAATTAATTATATTGTAATAATTTTAGTTTATTTTACTATTTGTGTGGTTTAACGATTTTCGAGCACTGATTACGCTGTTCCAACAGTAAAAACACTATAAGAATTATTTAATATAATTAATTCAAATATCTATTTAAATGTAGTCTGTAAAATATTTATAAATAAATGTATAAAATGTATATGTATATCTATATCTATATCTATATCTATATATATAGGAATATGTGTATATAAATATCTATATATATGAAATGTAATATAAATATCTATATAATTGAATATGTATGTATAAATACTTATATATGATATGTATATATTATATTATATCTGTATTATATATTATATAAATATGTATATTTATATATTATTGATTATATATATATATTATATATGATATCTTAAATAAATTTATAAATATATTATATATATTATATCTTATCTGCATATATATATATATATGAATATATATTCTATATATATATATTATATATAATGGTATAAATATATGAATATGAATATGAATATGAATATGAATATGAATATGAATATGAATATGAATATGAATATGAATATGAATATGAATATGATATGAATATGAATATGAATATGAATATGAATATGAATATGAATATGAATATGAATATGAATATGAATATGAATATGAATATGAATATGAATATGATATGAATATGAATATGAATATGAATATGAATATGAATATGAATATGAATATGAATATGAATATGAATATGAATATGAATATGAATAATGAATATGAATATGAATAATGAATATGAATATGAATATGAATATGAATATGAATATGAATATGAATATGAATAAGAATATGAATATGAATATGAATATGAATATGTATATGTATATGTATATGTATATGTATATGTATATGTATATGTATATGTATATGTATATGCATATGTATATGTATATATATATATATATATGATATGTGAATATGTATATTTATATCTTATATATATATGTGCAGATATGCATGTATGTCTAAGTTAAAGTGTAAGTTTTGATTACTTAAGATCGGTCAGATATCCGATCGGAGCTTTTTTGGGAATTGTTTTGCAATGCAGTGCGCACGGACAGACGAAAAAAAAACAAAAAACAAAATAACAAAATTAATATTGAAATCAAGTGCTTAGTTAAATTGCTAAGAATAAATGCAGTATTTATTTATCAATAATTACTTTTTTAATTTTATTTTGTAAAAGTTAATTTAATTAGTTGCAATTTATAATAAATAATAGAACAATTAAAGTTTTAAAAGTTATCACTTAAAATATGCAGTTATGAATTCAGTCGAGCATGTGCCAGAGATGTTCAGCCTGTAACACATTAAGCACATTTGTTTTTGTTGTTGTTGTAGCCCGAACGGATTTATAAAGCAGATAACATTAGAGCACCTAAAAATTGAATACATGGATTAGGATGTGGATACGTTTCGGTATTGTGCGACGTAAGTGCATTATTAAGGAGGAAGATTGGATTGAGAAATGGATGGGATTTAAATTCAAGTCAATCTGGATCAATGCGGAGTGGGTCCAAAGATCGATTGAACTCGAGTTGTTTTTGTTTTTGCATTTGTGTGCAATTGTTTTTGTAATACCCTTTGCTATACGAATTCACAGAACTCAGACATAGAGTTTCGAGCAACCCAGAAAACAGTTTTTGATGGACACAACTGCTATACAAAAAAAAAACATTATCTTTGATTTAATATAGACTACATCGATCATTAACTGTAGTTTTTAAGGCTATATAACAAAAAAGAAGTATGACTGGATTAAAACATAAGCAAATCCGTAATTAAGTTAAGACAGGTTCTTGAAAACTAATTCCATTTACGATAAAAATTTTATTACGAGTGCAGATAGAGTCACTCTTATTTCGGATTTGAAAATGAATTATATTTAAAATTAACATCAATTTCTACGATTCGCTTTATGAAAACTTAACTGTTTCGGTATATCACCTAAAGATAAAACCTATATGACAATAACTTTTCGAGAGTATTTAAAATTCAAAAACTCTGACACGTTTAGTTATTATTGTTAAGAGGAATGATGCTATACTACCACGACTTTTAAGATCTTATAAGTTAATCCACATCATTTAAGACTATTGACAAATCTATCAATGTATCTTGGTTCAAGAACCCTGCCCACAATCGATTTAATGAAAGTCGAATGAAGGAACTGAACCTGTAACTACAAGGCACGAGCACATAAGATAAATGACAACACCTTTCTTCTTCGTTGCATCTCTTTCTCACTTCGTGTGAAGAAAACATCGATCGACACCTATTGCTTTAGAAATAAAATCAATGGAATCGAAATTCAGTCCTCTATACCGAATCAGTGTCATACTCGAAACCATCGTTGCAACTCAACAAGGTAATGAACTGGGTTGCGGCTGACAACTCTAGGGATTAAAAGCGTATCTTTGGAGCTTTGTCGATTTATAACTCTACCTCCTTGATGTAGTAAAGTTTCTTCAAATAAGCTCAAGCTTAGTTCAACTGTACCAGTCATTTTTTGATTCCCTATTCCACGTCATTTCTCTTCACTATTTCCTCTCATATCTTGCTTTCCTCTTATAATGCTTTCCATGTTCAGAAGTGCTGATATAACAGTATTAACAGCAACAGATAAGATGGGTTAAGGCTCGACTCTGCATTTCAAAGATTTCGCAGTCAACGTTTACAGACTTTTTCGATCACATCTTTGAAAGGTGATAGTTGAAGACAGCATGTCCGATTACTAAGCCATTTATTAATTTGAGTACATTTCTGTTGATTTTGAAAAAACCTGACAATATTCTTATTGTTGACTTGAATGAGCTGTTTGGTTTACCTTAGGACCTGAAAATTTGTCCGAGCCTTCTTAAGAAATTCGTATTCAATGTTTTTATGTATTTGGGAATCTGGAAAGTGGAAATACTGCAAAAAGTTTCGAATCTGGCTATGGGTCTGGGTTACTATATACACAAAATATCGGCCTTGTTGGTGAAAAATTAAATGTAAGTTTTAGATTCTTCCACCAATTTTTTTGAAAATAATAAAATCATTGGTTTTCACAACACATGTTAGCTTCTATATTCCTGGTATATTTTTAGGTTTCTCTCTTATTTACTCATTGAATAAATAGATTGTATGTAAAGTTTTATTGCCGTTGTAGTAATCTCACGAAACCCATAGATCAGAAAATATCAATGATTTACAAGACGAATACATGGGTTAGGATGAGGTGGGGATAGAGTGAAAGGAAAAGGTTTTCAACCAATATAATAGACGAAAAAAAATTATAGATTGGTGAAATTATTTATATTGCTTTTTCCATACAACTATTAAAGTACTTACATACGTCTACTTTCCTTCCATCTTTCATTTATTCTTCCTCAACTAAAAATTTCAGCCGCATGATTGCATAGTATCGATGGGAGCCTACTTTAAAGAGAATGGAATAGAAATTGAGGATGAAATAAAATACTTTTTGGAAAATTTAAAAATGTTTCCAACTTTTTCCTCATACTTTGCAGAAACCTAGTTCAATTTAATTTTGAATAAGATTAGGTTGAGGTACGACAACACAAAACATCAGGAACGCTATTCAAACATATATACCTGTGTTTTCGAATTTAAATATAATTTATTAATTAAACAACTGAATTAAAAATTTACACAAAAATTCAATAAAACTCATACATTAATATTGGTTTTACCAATTAGGGGAAACAATAAGTAAATAAATATTTAAAAAAATGGAAGCGGGGTTCGCCAATATGTGGTTCTAGAAGTTATTGTAAATAGGACACACTCGTGCCTGAGATTTTAATCGAACTTCTATTTATATATATTGTTTAAACTTTTCTATTAGATACCAACACAACATCATTATTCCCGTATTTTGAGTTACTTTTCCTTTAAACTGATGTGATGGGAAATTTTTGGACGATCTTAAACTGTCATGGGGAATTGTATATTTATATACACAATAGGTACAGGTATATTTTTCTCAACTAACTAGTCTTTTTACTGATACCTATGTTGAGTAAGAAGAATCTAAACAAGCTCTGAAAGCAAATTGGATATTTTAATTTATATCTTATAATTTTTTAGTTAAGAGGATTTTTAATATTTTACCATATTATAGTCTTAAGTATTAAGTTGTAGTCTTTTGAACTCAATAGACGATTTCATTTTCGTCATATGTTTCCATTGTCCATGAGTTATGAACTAAAATTTAAACCTAAAATAATGTTGACAGGATTGTCTGTTTTGAGAATAGATTAATTATACCATACTTCTTCTTATAGCGATGCTAGTATTTACTTTAGAGTTTCAAAAATATTTAGAATTATTGTTGTATTTGTTTTGGCACATAAATAAGCTTAAATGATTTGGGCATCTGTAGCTTTTATACCTACATCTAGCTGTTCTATTCTCGTCTTCTGCTATTATCCGATCATGCGATCACAGCGGATTCTGAATAAGAATTATATAAATTAGAAACATTCTTTCACGAGTAGTACAATATATCAATAACTTGAAGTATTTTAAAGACCCTTTAGGGTTTCTATATTCAATATTTTTCAGGTGAATCTTCCGATATTTTGTTTTAATATTGTTTGTTTGATTGTTTTTCTTTTTTTTTCAATTGATTGTTTAAAAGTAAGCCATATAAAGAAGTCGATATTCAATACGTTAACACATGATCAATAAAGTGCTACTTACAGCCACAAGAGTGCTCTATAGCTGATGCTAGAAATTGTTATTTCAATGTATATAAAATAGTAATGTTTAATAACAGAATTGATGGTCTTATGCCATATACAACAGTTTAATATATATACTTAGAATGAGATAGGAAATATGTTTATGTTATCACTGTCGTTAATAGTTTGTCTTTGTTGCTCAATTAAATTAATAAATACTGAATTCAGTTATGCATTTGGTACAATATGAATGGATTTTTTGGCGCTCAAAAATCGTCGATTAGTAATAAAAAAAATCCCTAGCTAATACTGTTAACATTTAAGTCAGTCCGGATCATATCGAAGCATGTTTCATCTGCAAAAAGAGTGCAACTAGCTCTTTGCGAAAAACACTCAATTTTCTTTAAAAACCGAATGAAAACTAGCAAAAAGTTAGCCAAGATTAGAAAGGTCGCGCCAAAGTCTTCTAAAAAAAAATTAATTATAATCGTTTTCTGCGGTAATCGTGGTGAGGAAAAATTGAAACTCCTTTTTTCGGCCCTATCACAATAAGTTATTCGCACAAAGAGGAAAGAGTTATGAGCAATCAATTTCAGATTTCTGCAAAATTCATCATTTCACACTGCATTGGTTTCTCGGGACCAATTTTGAAAAAACTCAACTCATATCATTCAACAATTGTGGTATTCGACTGATTTAGAACCGTGTCACTTCTGGCTATGCCCTAAGCTAAAAAGATCATTCCAAACATAGCGTTTCAACATGGTTGAGATAATTAAAATTGAATCGCTGCTCGTTTTGAAGGCCATTCCGAATCTTGACTTCAAAAATTATGTCGAAGGTACCCGAACATATAGCCAGGATTGGATAAAACGTTAACACCAGCGAACTATGTTGAGAGGAGACCTTGAAGAGAATGGATTAGATTTAAAAGAATTAATAAACGTTCTTTAAAGTAATTAATAGTTTCACCATATTTTTGGATCACAGTGTTATTATATTATAAAAATAAAAAAATGTTTGTTTATTAAAATATTGCGTAAATATTTTTTTATTTTGAAATGATTTAAAAGTTTATAAACATTTGTAAAATTACAATATTAATCGTATTATGAACTTCAAGTAACATAAATTAGGAGAAAATTTTTCAGTTTTCGTTATAGGATATATAAAAAATAATAAAAAATAAATACAATAATTATTTCAAAGGTTTAAGTGTAAAATTAGAAGCGAAAAACTTAATTACGCTAGAGAAAAGTGAAGAGTGCAACCTTTTCTTCTGTGAACTTTAAAACTAAGTTAATATCGAAAACATGGATTTAGAATGACTTCCAAAAACGTAGCACATCAGTGCACAAAATGGCAACTCTAGCACCTGAGTTGCCATGTAGCGTTGCCAAGCACAAACTGTCCACACATTTTCCAGCCAACGTATTTTTCGAAATTGCCAGTATCGACTGGTATGGAACAGATTTTTGCTGGCATAGTTGCATAGCCTTCTGGCCATCTGAATTACACGGGCCACGCAGTACTAACAACTAAGGAGTGCCGGTTCATGTATAAGAGCATATATTTAGCAAAGGAAGTAAATATATAAGTCTTTTGCATTGCAGAGTAAAGTTAACAAATAAAATTATCAAAAAAAAAATTATTTAACAAAATACGCGTGAAAATAAATTATAGGTCACGTATGCGCTATTTATGTTACTCTCTAGTATCTTTTATGTATATATATAAATATATTTGTATATGTATATATTGTAGGCTTAGTACATAAGTATAAATGGTGCAATAAATCATGCTATTAAAATATATAATAATAAAGAGAAATAGCCAAATATGAAATTAGAACGAAAAGTGGATAACTGCAGTAAAGGGTTAAGCTTTTGCACACCCTACAGACAGCATTATACAATATAAAAACGTACAACAACATAATTAAGAATTAAGTAGATTTTTATAAAATTAACCTATGGCGGACATTTTGATTTTTGTTGTTTTTTTTGCATTTTTTTAACAAGAAAAATAGTATTTGCTTGTTTTTTTTTTATTTTGTGTGTGATTCGCATTTGTTTCTTCCAATAAGACGCGCCTCTTCGCAGTGATACTTTGTAATGACGTTGACTCCAGTGCTTATAAAGATGCAATAAATGGAGTCAAATCGGGAAATTTAAATATATTCTGTGGTCGCGAACGTTGTACACGTGCTGGTGGTGAATTAAGGCGTGGTGGTTGTGCTTGATTGGAACGCGATTGTGAATTGAAGTTATTCTGTCCATTCAGATAGATACCGCATTGGGAGTTGCAGACTTCGTCGCGTAGGATAGCGTCTTTGGGCCATTGACGAATAAGTTGACCGCAATCAGTGATACGTAAAGAGGCACATTGAGCCTGTTAAAGAAGATGAAGTGGGGAAAAATTAAAACTTATGTTTGTTTTTCAGTGCTAAAACAAAACACTTACGCCCTCATTGGAGCACACACAGCTGGTGCAGGGTGAAGGGAATGCTGATTCTCCAACTCGTACATGTCGATTACCAATTTGACAGCCTTGAACATTTTCACGCCAAGCACTCAAGTCGATTTGTGGCATCGATTGGCAAGGTACGCGTGGATTGCTGTTAACGAGCAACAATCATTAATTTTTATGAAATGTAAAGTTTCCAAAATACTTACAGGAAGTTGCTTGGTAAGTCGAGTGCGGCACGTTGCATGTCACCGGGAACTTCTAAATTTTCGCAGATAATCTTAGCCAGTGTGGTTTTACGTATTTCAGCCAGTTGTGCTTCAGTAAACTTAACTTCGGGATTTTGATTCTCATACCTAAGGATGCAATGTTAAGAGTCATTAGCAAAAAAAGAAAAATTCAATCTTTTGACTCTCACATACCAAAAACGATCACATTTGCGAAGCTGTCTGAACTGAATACCAATAATGCAGGCCAATGTAGGACCTACTAAGCCACCTTGCAATGGTCTCTCAGTCATAGCACCTGGGAACAAATCGATGTCATCTACTGAAGCATAAATTTTCTTGAAACGGTTGATCACCTCATTGGGTATTTCGCGACTTAAGTCACTCCAGGTGGAAGCACGTTTCAAATTACAAAGAGCACGGTAATTGTTGTAAGATGGTATGCCGTGATCACGAGCTGTTGTTGGAGTATAGTGAATAATGTATACCAAATTCGATAAAAAAAAACTAAGATTATACACACCTCTTTGTACGTTCAAAGCGATTAAATCGATACCAGAGAATGGAGTTTTTCTGTCTTCAAATAAGTGATTTGTCACTTCACCGGTAATGAACTGATCCAGTGTTTCCATAGGTGTGGCCACTAAACCTCGCATGATTTCATCAATAATGCCAGGCTATAAGTAAAAATCAGAAATATTTATTTTTGAATACATTTTGAATATAGAAATTTTTATATAGAATAAAATAGGCACCTGCAGAAGTACGTCCATTTTGAAGAAACCATCACGCAACAATAGTGGTGGATCGACAGGTTGGTGTTGTGTACTCAAGCGTGGTATATGTGGACGTAAGAGTGAATGTCCAATACGGAAGGCAGCAGCTGCGAATTCATTGAACACAATCGGACTGCAGGATGGATTGTAATCCTTGTAATAGCCTTGGGGCAATAACTTAAGACCATATAAATTCACAGCATTCCAACTTAAAATACGTGGCAAAAACTCATTGAATGTGATGTGTTGTACTTGTGCCGTGACAATGCGACGGGTATGATGGTACAATTGTTCGCCATTCCAATGAGGGTTCACCCCACGTAAGCCCTCGACGATACGATTGTGCTCTCGTAAGAATGTGGTATGTATAGCAGTCAAGCCTGGCTGTTCAGATCCACGATCATCGCCAGCAATGAAGCAAAGACCATCACGTGATTTGCACTCTGGATGTGTAGCACTTTGTGGTAACAATTCCTTGCCACGTATCGGATGGATGGTCGAATTCAAGCGTCCTGAGAAGCCACGTAATTTATTAGCTACGCAAATATTTTGACCATAAATCATAGAAGCGTCCAAGAAGTGAGTATTTTGGTTGACCTGATCACGTGGGCCAAGTGTTTGCTGACCGGGCAATGATCTCATGGATGGGAAGCATAAGCGTTCGCCACTTGTTACGTTTACTTCAGGGAAGTAATAATCACCAGCTGGAACAGGGAATGGATTACACTCTGGATGCACTGTTTGACGTGAATCGCATGATCTGCAACTGGGAATAGATTCGTGGAAACCTTTGTGTATGGGTGTTAATGTTAAATCGTGATCCAAAAATTGTGCGAACTGCATAACCATAAGTGCATAACGTGTGTGCAAATTAGAAATATCTGGATGTATGAGTGTGGAAATAGAACGTGGATTAGGCAACGGTGCACCAGTGACACCTAGTAGTCTTGGCTTAGAGATAGCGTCTTCATATTGGGATGGCAGCAAACGTGAGAATGTGGACAGCGATTTGCCCCAGTTGGGGTTACGTAAGTTGTTGCAGTAACCAGTGAAAGTACGGAATGGTGTTGTTGTATCACAAGCGGTTGGTGGGTCATCACACTCATTATGTGGTGTCTTTCCATTGCTAGTACCAGCAAGTAAGGTAGTTATGTCAATTGTTTGTAAAGTCTCAGTTAACTCGTTACGATTGAATGCATTCAAGCTTCCGTCAAATGCTTGACGTTTACGACGAGAAATTGATGTGAGTGAGTTTAAGATCTCATTTGAAGTTAATTCGAACATTAAGGAGGAGTTTGCAAGCAACAACGCGTTGCGACTAGCTTTACTGAAAGAAGCAGCAACACCATCTGGAGACTTTGCACTGATGCCACCATCTAAAGAAAATTAAATGATTGGTTCAGTTAGGACCTTTGACAGATAAACGAAAGAAATTTAATCTTACTTGCACGCCATGACTCGTATTCAAACCGTTTACGATCTTCTAGTTCAGTTCTGGCACGTTCTATTGCCGCTTCAATGAGATCGGGGTTCAGTTCCTTAATAGCTTCTTTTACTTCAGGTTCCACTTCGACATGTTCAATAGGTTCTTCATCTTCGGCATTTGCATACCATGGACGCAAATCGAATTTTGGTATTTGGTCGCAATTAAGTAGAGAATTCCTGTTTGAGAACGAATTAGTCTTATTAATCTTATTCTCTTTGAATACGGGGATTTAAAAACTTACAAATAGTTGTCCTCTCTAATGAAAGCCTTGGATTGAGCCTGCTCAACTTGGCTAGAGGCACAAAGTAATCCAGATAAGCTCGTTTGACGTATGCTCTTCAATTGATCCAGAGTAAATGAGGAAGGTGGTATATCGTTTTCATACCAAAAGCGATCACTGCGTTTAAGATGCTCGAATTGAAGTTTCAGTAGGCAAGTTATAGTTGGACCGAAAAGTGAACCAACCGCTGGGTCTTCAAGCAAAGCACCAACCAACAAATCAATATCATCAGCAGTTCTATAAATTTAAATATATTTTATATATGGCACATAATTAAAGCTATATTTGAGATCAGCTTAAACTACTTGTTCCCAAAGTTTAAGAACTATACGCTTATTATTATCGAGGCAGTATGCAGCCATGGTAAAGTAATTGTAAAGAATACTTACTGGTATATATCTCTAAGACTTGTAATGTACTCCTCAGGTATTGTGGAAACTTTGGAAAGAGTATCGAAAGTAATATTGGCTACATCATTTGGGAATAATTGTTCGCATAGATCTAATGCATTGCGATACGAAGGTATGCCGTGGTCGCGACCGCGGTGTATAGCTAGAGCCAATTCAGTCCAACCGTCTTCAGTAGTTGCAGTTGGTATTAGTGATTTCTGTAGAGCGGCAACAGAAAGCAGTTGGGATGCAGACATGGAGTTTGAGATCTATTTAAATAAAAGTACTGTGTTAAAACCATTAAGATAATTTTAGTTAGCTAGCAAATACCATCTCTGGTGGATACATTGTCAGAAAAGCGGGCATTGCACTAAAGGCGAACTCATTGTATACACCACCGTGGTTCGAGCTTGAGTAGTTTGTGGAGTGCTTTTCAGGTGTAAGTCTACAAAAAAAAAGAAAACTATTTACTAAGCATTTTAATTTTGAATCGAGATACTCACCTTAAACCTTCTTTGGCAGTTGTTTCCTGACCCAGAACTAGTGGTAGGAACTCGTTATATGTAATGTGTTGAATTTGTGCGGTAACAATGCGTCTTGATTCCAAAAAGACATCTTCTTCAGACCAGTTCGGATTAATGTGCGCCAATTGTTCACCAATTTTGTTGTGTTCCTGTAGCAAAGCACGGTGTAGTGCCCCAGTTGCGCCGCGTACCTGACAATTTTTGCATGACTCGACCTTAACACCACCGCTAATAAAAGTACGTAGTTGTTGAAAGTCTCTAGTACTTGAGCCATAAAGGCCAGAACCATCTATATATCCAGAAACAACATTCATTTGTTCGCGTTGATCTGCAAATGAAAACGAAAAAAATAAAATACCTGCAAATACGTGGAATGTAAAGACACTTACGTTTATGACAGGTGTCAGCATTAAAACCGGGGGCAGAACGTTTATATTCTTTGCAATCAACTCCAGAACGTACATAGCACTGTTTCAGTTGATTGGGATCCTTAAATTCCGCTGGTGATTTGCAACATTTGTTGTCAATGGGCATTTGGCTAACTTCGTAGAGATCGCTGGCTAAAAGTTGACCCCAAGCTGGCAGCATGGCAGTGACATGTGGATGACGTACATTACCATCGACATGATGTTCCAATTGTTCAATAATAACAGCGGCAGCGGGCAGTGCATGTGTGCCATGTGAGGTGCGAGGTTGACTTATGCCATCAGCATAGTCGGTGGCCAATAGACGCAAGAAGGTGTCACCACGTGCGCCCCATTTACGATATGACACATTGTTACATTCGCCGGTCGGCAAACGATATTTACTCGGTGGGCAGACATCGTAGTTTGAATTCAAATCGGTTTCACCGCAATTGGTGAGTGTGTGCTCTTGCTCCAAACGCAAAGCAGCACGGGCATTCGCTTCTAGATCTTCCGGAATGCGCAATAAGAGACATGGTGAACAAAGGCACCTGAAAAAAGAAAGATAATCGATTATTAATTTAATTTTTTATGTATATGCTTTTTGATTTTTATTTATTTATTGGTTGAATGATCGATTGAACAGAAATTTCGGGAACCATTAAATGGGGTAGTAGACGTAGTAATAATTAATTAGAACTGGTAAAAAACAAAAAAAAAGTATTGGCGAATATATGTTATATACCAAAGTACCTTTCCTTCATATTTCACATATATTTTGCGGTCATCTCTAACCACGATTCATCAACGTACCCAGAAAGGGGTGGGAGTTAGAGACAAATTCCGTCCATGATAATATAATCTACAGATAACGGATTGCCTGAAAACTGCCAAAAATATATTTTCTAGTATAAACACACTTTTCTCTCCCACCTCTGTCACAGTCCTATCATGAGTTGCATTAAGAGCATGAAATCATTGGTCATCAGTCATTGGTTCTTAAGCATCCCTGTTATTGTTTTGAGTACTTAGATGTTATTTCTTTCCATTCTACATATTTTCCTTAGGTGGCTCTATCTATGAGTTCCACATGAAGAACATGAAATGCAATTTAAATAGAGCATTACTGTCACTGTTCTTTGTGCTGAGGTGTAATTTCTTCCTACGCTATATAAAATATATTAATTCTGCCTTGATTATACGAAGCCGTATGTTGAGAGTGATTAAGAGCTATGTATCACTTTTTTATATACTACCTATCTCTGTGTTTCGCTCAACACTTCTGGGTCATATCCCGGCAACTATCAGTTACAGATTTTACAATTTGTTAACAAGTCTATTTAAGTACTTCAGAATGATTATTGATGTATATTAATTTTTTTCATAGCCGAGAATCGGTCCTTGAAGGATTTTATTTTTAAGTTTTCATTGTTACTTCTACACAAAATATTTGACCCCGTTTTTATGCCCAATAAAGTCTATGTGTGTGCATGACATACACTGCAGTATCTCAGTATTTAAAATGTGGTTTATGGATTCATAGTGTGAATGTCAAGAAGTAGTTCATGTGATAGTATAAAGACATTATATATATATATATATATATAGCAGTATGAGTCATATCAGTTACTTTAATTGTAAATGAAGTAAGTGTTCTTTGCAAACAATTAATATACTTCATTGCTGAACTATATAACGACTAGCTTTTAACGATACGTTTAGAGTTGACGTATCTAATAACAGTATACTAGTAGGGGCCTCAGAAAATTATACATAAGTACAATAAATCCACATTAATGCTGGTAATGTTTTCTTCGATTTCTGCTGGTACCTTATCAGGGCCCATTTTCAGTAGCAACCACCAATTGTTTGGGCCGCCCACACGCATTTTCTTCCAAAATGCCAATTAGCATGAGTTTTTCGAGTCGAATTGGCTAGAAATGATGTGCTACATCGATATGCGCTTCTGCTGCGCTTTAACGAGGCGGTATATTGCGCAAGCTGTCATCGTGACGAAATCCCGACGTACTCATGCATGCGACAAGCCATGCGATGTGGCGCAAGTTTAATTGAACAGAATTGAATTAATGTCACTGCGACGCAGTTGCCGATCAATGTTGCAGTGTGGCAAGCTTCTCCGTATTATTTTTCTTCATTTTTGCAGTATCAGGTTTTTTATATTCATTTTTTTCAAATACTTTAAGTTTGTTTGCTGCTTGTTGAGTTACTAGAAAACCACTTAATTCTAGCTCAGCCCTTTACCCAACTGAAGGTTGCATGTTGCAACTTATAATTATGCAATAATGTTGCACAACTAATTCGCATTGAAACTGCATAACAACAACAACAACAACAACAACAACAACAACAACAACAACAACAATTACAAGTAAATAAAAAATAATTATTATAAGTTGTGTTTAACCAAAATTAAGGTCTTCTTTGTGTGTTGCTTAGAAAGAATTGTATTCGTTGATATCCATTAAATTCAAGTACATAAAAATACTAAAATAATTATAAACATATTAATGTTTATAGAAAAATGTATCTAATATTACAGATTTATATATAGCCACATATACGTAGAGTAGCAATTTTTTATGAGACTTTACACATACCAATGATAGATTGTTTATATGACAAAATCGTAATTGGGAGCCTAAAATGTTGTGAATAATGTAGGAACTTGAATTTCAGTAATACAGGATTCTTCTCTTCTATCATTTCAATACATTACCTTAGGGTAATGTAATCACTTATCAAAAAATTATATTTATCTAATCATAAACATAAATAAAAAGATGGAATTCCTATAGGATATGATATTTTTTAGATAGTCACACCTCATTGCAATTCTTCTCTGCATCAAGAAAATTATGAATCTATTCAGCCTTCTCAACACTAGATGGGGTTATGTAAATTTCTCTCGTTATTCGAAGGAATGTTTGATGTTCAATTTCTCTAATGTCTCCCAACTTGCTTATAGTATGATCCTATACGTTCTAGGCATGTCTGTGATAGTGTTTGTGATAGTGTAAGTTATAGACATAGAAATACTCGAATGTTTCCTAAGTGCCCAGTTTCTTGCATAAATTTCTATTGATGATTCTTAACTTAATCGCTGTCCGGAATCGCTGTCTACTTCTTACAAGTAGGCCTCTCACTTTGGAATCGTCATGTTTTAGTTGTAAGTATTAAACTCAAATGTTGACTGCAAAAAACATGTTTCGAAAACAGATTCGTCTGGAAGAGCGCAAGGTATGTGAAGACCAGATGTCTTTTTATAATTCCACTTTTTCTACTTTTATTGGATGATGTTTTTTCCAACATAATTTGGCAAATATTCAGCATTTTTTATGGCAGATTAATAGATTTTAGTTTTTTATTTATTTTGTGAGCAGTCGCCAATCGAAGTCGCGAGCTATTAACATCAAAACTCATGAAGCTTAAGAGACCAGCCGGAAAACTTCATTTCGCTTTTTTGGTCTTTTTTGTAAACATTTTTATTATTTTTTAATACTTTTTTGTGGTTCGTTGAGTGGCTCAAGAGGCGCTGAATAGTATTAAAAGTGAACTTAATTACTTTTTACGTAAATTTAATGTTCGTTAATAAAAAATAGAATGATTACGTCGCAAAAGTTACGTATTCCATTCAAGGTCAAAAGCCTGGCTCAAGTTGTAATTCTCTACCTTTTGGTGTTTTTTCAATTTATTGGCTTATACGACGCTGGCATACTTAAACTTCGCTGCTTCGCTGAGGTGCGTAATTCTTTCGGGTCTTAGGCATGATGATCTGCTTGAGTTGCTTACATTTCCGGCTTCTCACGACGCCTGTCAGCAATGTATTTTGTGTCATGTCAGCGCTGACAAGCTTTACCTTATTTGACGGAGTGGATATATACACAGATATGAAGTACATGGTACATGGTATTAAGATTTAAGTAGTACTTAAGCAGTCTTCTACTAACCCAAGTACCTACGAATTTCAAACATTGACGTATGGTTAAGTTCTTATATTTAGCAAATATTTTTTTTAATTTTATAACAATTGTTTTTTAATTAATCTTATTAAATTCTCTTCGGTTTCCTAAGAAAACACTTCAGTTCAATAAACTCGTTGATTGCTGGCGCCGCTGGCACTGAAACTGGCGTGGCCACTAGTGCTGACGGCGGATTTGCCATTGTCTGATGCACAAATGTGACTATTTGACATTAAAATTTATTACAAAATATTTGTGTTGCTTTATGTTAATCAATTTCCTGTATTTAATTAAAAACTAATTAATTTTAGCTTTACGTTAGCAAATCCCAGTTTGGCATTTCATATCGAATTTTTTATTTATTTAACTAAAAAATTCATAAAATTTGCAATTCTTGCGTTGAAGTCTTTTGTTAGGCAAATTTATTCATGGTATTTAGTCGATTTTGCGTTTATAATCTCTATATTTAAAAATTATCAATAATAAATTAAATTTCTTATTCTTCTTTTTTTAAATGACATAAATAAATAAGTATTATTTTTTATTTTTTTTTTTGCTTAGATTAACAAAAAAGAACAAAACAAACAAAACTAAAACTGATTTTTTTGTATTAATTTTGCTTTAATTTAAATGCAAGTTCGTCGCTTAAGTCTTTTGTTATATTGACTTTTATACGTTGATAAAGGCTGTTGAGGAAATTATAGAGATTGTATATAAATAAAAGCTTATAAAACGGTGTTTAAAATATAGATATCATTTCCGGTACAATTTTTCAATAACTGTATTCAAAATATTATTCTTTCTTTAATATTTAAATAAATTTTTATTAATCGAATTTATAGCTTCATCACATTTAAATTTTGTGTCGAATTTTATGTAGTATGTTATAAATAAACTTAAAGCGATTAAAGGACACATTATCACATAGCAATTTTATAACTCGGTACAGTCCTTTCTTCTTTGCTTTTGGAAGACTAATCTCATTCTAAATACAACAACACACGCGTTTTATTCTTAATATTCAAGAGATATAAAAGGTAAAACAAGAAATTCCGTAAAGATATATATTTATATATATTAAATACAAAATATATTTATATATATTAAATAAAATTAAATATTTTATAGTTAATAAATACAAGGTATAAGAATTCTTATATTGTAATTATTATATCGTATAATATTTGCTGAAGATTGTAACCAGACTAATATAAACCATTCAACTTATATATTGCAAAACTCTTAGAAGCTCTCTTTATTATAGGTAAACGTAGGACAAAATATTGGTCCTTTCATAACAGATTCTCTTCAATATTTCGAGATTACTAAACCATGTTCAAAGAAACACTGATACTACCAATGACATGGCACCTGATTCTTGAAGGCATCACTGCTCGCATCAGTGTCGTCACTTACTTTCTATACTCGATGTAAGGCTCCATAATATAATCAGCCAAGTCAGTATTCGTTTATCTACAAATTTATCTTATTTATTATCTATAAAGCTTCACTTGAAGCTTCTTAGTTTTGAAACTGACAGTCTAGTTGACCGATATCCGCCCAGGCAGGTAGATAAATAGACGGAACAATCGGTTGAACGTAGCTAAAACTATATAACTTGGCTACAAGTATATTGCATATCGTTATTGTATTATCTCTAACAACACAAAAAATACTAAACACAATACTTTTATTGACATTAGTACTTAGGGTGTGAAAATAACATAGATTAAAGATTATTTATAATTTATAATTTGTAATTATTTATATTGAATATATATATTCTTTAAATTATATTCAATAACTTTACCTGATACCATTTACTTTTTTTTATATTTTATTGTTAAAACTTTAAAATTCTTTCCGTGACTAAATGCATTATCAGACTCAAATCGTTTTTAATTTACTGGGTTTTTTTGTGTTATTTTAACTGAATTTTTTTCAAAGTATTTTTTTAAATAAATATTAAACAATTAAAATTTACTTAAAATAGTTCACATGATATATAGTTAATACTTTTAATTTCGTTTCTGGGTTTTTGGACTTAAAACATTAGCATATAGTTTGTTACGAGCGTCTCTTGAGGTTGACTATTTGTGACCGGATATGCTTCTTAAATACCGTACAACTATTTTATAAATTTATTTGGTTACAATTGGCATATGATGTTTAAATTATCACGAGTCAACTGATTTTTTATTATAAATAAAATATATATGCAGTCTTAATCCTCCACATCCCGCAAGGACATTGGTCTTCTGGTAGGGTTGATTACAGGGCACTGTAAGCTAGGGAACCATGCTAGAAGACTAGGTCTTCCTTTCAACCAAATCTGATGAGAGCGCATCTCATCTGTTGTGTTTTTGTCCAGCTCTTGCACGTCGGCGATTTAGTACTCTAGGGGCCCCCTTCCTTGAGGACATGGACCAGTTACAGGATCGGGCTTTAAATAGCATTGTATGCTTCGCAAAAGGTTCTAGGTGGTTTTAAACCCTGAGGTTTTTAGTATTTATATACGGCAACACAATGGGCCAATAGGCCTAAGTGGATCCACTAGGGATCACCGGTATAACCTAACCTAACCTAATCCTCCACATTTCACGGTTTTTAGCACACATTTTTCCGTTCTTAGAGACCAGTCACCTCAAATTAGGCCTTATCTATTCAAGCCCGCGAAGTAGGGTTCTTCACTCTATTACTCTTTTTATGTTTCTTCTTATGTCTTATGGGACTCAAGCGGCCCGCGGTTAGGCAAATTTTTCTTTGTTATATTTTGGTAACTACATTATTTTATTTTTATAGTATCCCAAATAAATAAATTAAAATATTTTAAGTAATTTATTACACGTCACATTAATTTGCTTAATTGAGGAAGATTTTAGTATATATTTCTTTGTACAACTGGTTCAAATAAGTATCCACTAATATATATAAATAAATAATAATAAATAACACAAATAATGCTGATATTGACAGATGTTGATAGAATTTAATAAAGAATTAATAAAACAATATATAAAAAACGAATTAATAAAACTAAATTTAATATTATCGCCGTATTTTTGCGGCCCTCCACCCTATTCAGCGCTTTGAATTGGTCCCGGATCTTATCTGGTCTGTGCAGTCTTGGATTAAATAATAGATTAAAAAATGAATCAAAAATTAAATTTTAAGAAATTTTAATATTTTTTCCTAATATTTTCACAGTCGCAGTGCAATAACTTTTGATTTAATCCTGTTTTGCTTGCTACTTATGGGTAACGCACCCTGTATAATATTTTATCTGCACAGAAAAATGCCGATTACAAGAAATAAACAAGCAAATAATTGCAAAAAAACTATAAAACTATAAAATACATTAAATAAACAATGAAGCAGCCAATTTTTTATTTTTTTTTGCTAATGTTTTTTGGTTGATTTTTAATACATACATACGTGTACATATCTACAAACATATAAATCGAAAATAAATATTTGTTTAGCTGCGCAAAGACGTCTCGGTTTTTTGCAGTGTAATTGTTATGAAATTAGCAACTGCATTTATGCTGGAATATTTGCTGAGTCGATTTTACTTATCGTTTTTTGTTCATTGTTTGTTGTTTATTGTGGCTCCTGATATTTATTTAACATCATTATTATTATCATTATTATCATTATTATCATTATTATTATTATTGTTTTTTATTGTGTGTTTTTGTTGGGAATTTGTTGATAAAATATGCAGGTAATACAAGCAAAATACTTTGAAAATATCAAATAAAAAATTATGAAAACACTAGATGGATTTTTTGAAAAAATTTAAATATTCAAAACGCTTTGTGATTTCAATAGGAAAAACGCATTTGCTTCCGTTTTGTACTTTAATTTTTTTTTTGTTTGTTTTTTTTTATTGTTGCAAAATTTCAGTTTTAATTGTTTTGTTTTTGCGATTAGGAAATACCTTTATCCGGCTTTTGAGAGAGGAACCAGACAAATTACTCAGCGCTTCACTGCAAGCGAAATGTGTGCCAGTGGCGATATCCGCTAACGTAAGCGGATACAAACCATTGACGAAACGAACCCTTCAAACAGAAGATAATTGATTGAAAAGTTCCATAAAATATAACTTCAGTAGTTAGAATCACATTAGAATTTTGTGGGCACAGTAACCAAATTCAATTGCCAAAATTTGTCTAATATTAACTCCATCAGAATTGATAAGACACAGACCTTAATCACAATGTTCCTTTCCTTACATCCATATTGAAGAACTTTAAGTATCTAACATAATTTAGTTCAGCTGACTTACTCAGGACCACATCTTCAGATGTGTTTTTCCAAACTCACAAAATAAATAAATTGCACCTCAGTTGGAGGTATATATATATATATACATATATATATATATACATATATATCGTCTTCGTCTTCGTATCGTAACGTCTTATGAAAGTGAATAATGTCTTTTAGACGTACTTTGTAAGTGTTAGAAAGAGTGTTATGAAAATAATAAAAAATAGTGAATGGTTTTAATTTTGAGAGTATCGTTTAGTGACAGAGTAGAGATCTGTAATACTTTTTACTTTCCTGTGATCCTGTGATCTATAACTTCGATAATTGCCGTCAAAGGTGACTCATACGGTTAGCTTTACCACCTATTATACAATGTTCTATTAGTGGCGTAATAATATTGAACAGCTAGAAGCGATCCTACCTAATCACTAGTTTCTTTATTACATGTTGGCGCCTTATGAAATATATGATTTGACATAAGGGTTCTCCATGTCTCTACGTATAACTAGTTCAAGCAACTCCAAAATAGTACTTAGATCTATTTTATAAAGTATAGTTTCTTCAGAGTCTATCTTATAAGGAGAGGTATTTCAGAAGATCTCTTGGAAGTATGTTCATAAGACCCAAAGATGTGGTCAAAGTGAGGGAAAGACTTGAACATATTTTTTATGCAGAACTCTGAAGATCGATATATAACAGTAAGCAAATTACCATACAGAATATTTATTTAGTCGTCTTTTTATACTGCTCAGTTTTCGAATAAGACGGTATATAGCCGTCTATATTTCTCTTCTTTTCATTTTTCTCTTTCTAATTTTTTTTTTCTGCTTTTTGGCTTTTTGCTTTACCATATTTTTTTTTTTGACTTTTAATGCCATTGCTCTTGTTGCTGTTGGCATTTAAATTGCAGCATTTGTGGTAAGATACTTTTTTCTCGTTTCGTCGGTGGTTTTTTGCCATTCAGCAGTCGACTGCTGTCATGCATAAATAATTAAGTATCTATAAATGCGATATTAAACAAATGTTTATTTGAACATATCCGTCACTTCACCCCTCCCTAGCACCAGTTAACCACACAACGGAGTGTATGTAAATGTTGGCAATTATTTCTGCATTTATCAGTCACTGTGTTACGCTCTTTGCCTGCATGAATTTTAACACTTAAACGTGTAATTATCTTCGAATTTAGGTAATTTTGTGTACTTAACTTTGTGGGTTTTTGTATTTTGACATACTTATATTTATCTATATGTGAGTGTGAGTATGTAAATATTATTATTATTATTATTGCCGTAATTTTATGTAAAGAAATGAAAACTTAAGTGGAATGAAATACCAAACATGCTGAGCTTAATAATGAAAAATGAATTTTCTGATCGAAATTAAAGAGCAGGACTTGGGTTTTCAGTAAGGACCTTACATCCTCACATCACATTTATTATGTTTTGATGTTTCCAAACGTTCAATTTCAAATATATTCTAATGATTGTCCGAATATCATAATGCTGGAACACTTCAACTTTGTAGTATAGATTAATAAGCAACTCTAAAAGGATATAAGACATTTTTTCAATATAATCTAAGACAAGCTTACATTCTGACTGATAAAAAAATAATTTTTTTTTAATGTAAGTATATAAAAATATATTTACCAAATAATTATATATATTCAATTCTTCGGTTTAATATTTTAGTTATTATTATATATATTTAGTTTATATTATTTTTTAATTAAATAAAAAAATGTTGAATTTAAAACATTTGTTGATATTCAGATATCTGAGTTGGTGAATCAGCACCTTTACTCTATTTTATCTGTGGACAGTTTTAAGTCACACTAAATACGGGGCTTTACAGGGCTTTATAATATGATGGATCTGATGTCTTTGTATCTGCCTGTGTTTATCAAATTTGGCTGTATTTTTAGGATACTGAGTGTTGGATTATTGTGACTGTTGTTAATTTTAATAATAAATTGACTTAAATATTATTTAAAGTTTATGTTTTTTTAGTGTACATTTACTTCTCATATAAGCCACAAAAAAAACAAATCTCATATTAGCTTTAGTATTTTATTAAACAGTCAATAAAAGACATTCAGTCGTCTTTTTAAATGCAAATCCAAATGCAAATTCGTAATTACAAAAAAAACCTTTAGAACTTTAGTAATATTTACAAATGCAAATTTAAGTCAGCAGCATTTTTAAAATATATTTAATTGCCTAATTTTCTTTTTATTTTGTTGTTCCTTTTATCGATAAGTCCATCTAAATGAACTTAAAATATTTCTCATTATCAAAGCCTCAAAGCCAATAAATTTTGACAAATTTGTTGTTACACATTTCAATAAATATAAATATATATTAATAATATTTATTTTTTGATTATGTATAGATAAAAAAACATATTATTTTAAAATTTTTTTGACATTATACCGAAATTTTTGTTGTGGCAACAAAAGACTTAAGCGACGAACTTGACGGCTTAAGCTCATTTTTATGGCGCTGCGTTCTTTTGTGCTCAGTTCAAAGCAAGGCTCTCACGTGCTCGTTGTTGAGTTTCATGAACCTTTTATTTATAATTTTTAAAAAATTTTAAGAAATGTTAAATTTAAATATAATTAATAAGGAATTTATTTTTTCTTCATTAATGTCTAATATATGGAAAATAAATGTTTAAATTATTTACTTTATACAATATAATAATGGACAAACACAAAAATAAATTTCAAGAGTCCTCAAAAAAAAAAAATACCCAAAACAATTTTGTTATAAAATTTTAATATATTTTTTGTTTTTTTTGTTGCTGAAAATTCGCTTGGAAGTCCGGTTCAGTCGGCTTTGAAGGTCGTTAGCAGTAACATCTAAAACCAATATTGATTACTGACGTGCGGCCCAACGCAATGTTGCTGCAAGCTGGTTACTGTGGGTTACAGACTCTCGCTGATATGGTGACTTATGTTGCATTGCAACAGCAATGGTAACAGCACCAACAACAACAACAACAGCACTTACGGCAGCTATAAAAATATTTGCAAATTCAGTTGCCATTTCGCATTATTTCCCAAAGTAAACAAACAGAAATGCCAAATACGACTGGCTGCGAAAGCGGTGCGCGCAACGCCTCTCTTGGTTTCGCTATTGCTCCAAAAAACTTGCTGCACTCCAATTATGTACTAGTACGGGTATCTATCTCATTTTGCTTAATCCGTTGAAGTATGTTTATAACTTGTATTTCGGTTTTATGACTAGTTCAAAGTAGCAGCTTTTAAGTTGCCAGACATTTGAACTTTTGGGGTTAAAGAGTTTGAGAAAACGTTTTGTGTTGCACAATCATTATGAAATGAATAAACTCGAGGCGAGCACTTTCAAATTTCTCAAATCAGATTGTGCAATAGCTTGGAGTATCCGAAAAGAAGTTGATTTGGCAGTATCCATAGGATGATACTCGCACTATACGTTGTCATTTCAGTTGCAAGCAACAACAAACTTACTGCGGCCTCTAACGGGATATTGTCAAATTTTCCAATAAATTCAAAAACTGCACTCACATGCACATGTGCTTCGATGCGAATTTAATTTACATCAAACTCACCAATTCACAAACTCACAGATCCACTATTGAAATGCAAAAAGACTACGTCAATAATACAATTTCTATGGAACCATCAACTGCAACTGCCAATTGCTTCGCAACGTTAGTTTCCCCCCATTTTACCTTTTTTACTCAAACAACGTGGCTGGCAATTGTGTAATCAGGTGATTAATAATTTTTTCCACAATTACTTAAGGCAAAAACTTTCAGTGGAAATGCATACCCACAGAGCAAATGCAATTTTTGCAAATCAATTAAGTTAACCTTGCACGCTACAAAGTTGTTAAAATAAGATAAACATCATGAAGTGAAAATGCTACAGTAAAGAACTGAAGGTAAATTAAAAGAAATTAATACAATTATAATATTAATTATAATTAATACAATTATAAAAGACCTAAAGTCCACAAAGCCTTCAAAAATTCATTGCTCAGTACAATTGATAAAATATAAATTATGTGGGCTTTCGTGTTTTATCACACCAGACATTCTAGGAAATCTTCATACAAAGGTTATGTGTGGAAACACCTGGTTTCTATGATAGATTAACTATTGTTTTTAAAGCGATATAATATGTTTTCTAACTTTACGATATATACCTGCAGTCATATTTCATTCAAATCAGAGTAGCGCCAACAAAAGAAAGATGATTTTAGGAAGAAGCTGTACGAAATTTGATGTTGTTCTTCAAGTAAAAGGAAATGAGTCGTAGATATATTTAGATAGATAGATAGACAGCTCATTGCTTTTATTTTTTCATTCATACACTCACAACAAGTTCGAAGATAATAATATATAATATGAACCTATGACTTTGATGTGAACGTTATCTATCGGTATATGTGATATCAGTTAAGTTGAGGAAAGGAAACAGTGATGATTATATCTCTTTATAGCCACGTAACCATAAATTACAAAGTCTATATGAACTTTCTTATCTAATGATAGTTATAAGAACAAAAAAAAAGCTAAGATGGATAGGGCACGAAATTGGAACAGATATAGTATATACATCACTGCACAAACACAATATGTACGGATAGTGAGAAAAAATTCGAACTCGAGGATATGTGGTAGACCATTATGCGGAATATCTAGATTTAAGATATTAAAGAATGCAAAGTCGAGACAAACATTGTCATTTTAATTCTAAATATACTTAAATATGTTAGTATACAACCATCCACTTTAATATTAAAACTGAATATAGTCTAAGAAAAACATTATCAACTAACTATTATTATTTATAACTATTATAATAAGATATATTTTAATATCACTTAAACACTGGCCTCTCAGATTATCTCCTGTGCAATAGATGTTAAAATAATGCAATATATTCTCTATATTAATTCAAAAACATAACGGGAGCCGAGAACAGTCCTGTTCCTTTTCATATTATATGGAATTAAAGAAAACCATTTAATATACTTCAGGCCATTAGAAGCCTAAACTACCTCAGAAATGATGCAAAGTATTCTCCTTAGAATAAAATAATAATGATGGTAATAATAATAATCAATAAATTAAAATCAATAGCTACAGAAAAATCATGACCTGTGGGTTTGATGCTTTAGTTGATCCGTTTTTTACTTTTTGCCGTGAAAACCGCCAATTTTCTTAATTCCATACTTCCCTGCAACAAAATTAGTCATAAATTTCCTCCTAAAGTATTTAACTTGTGTATGTGGGTGTAGAGTGTGGCGTCGTGCCACAAGTAACGAAGTATATATAATTATTATCAAAGTGAAGATAATTACGAAAAAAGTTGAAATAAAAAAAAGAATAATGAAAAAAAAAATCACATTACTCACATAATAATGTCACAAAATAAAAATGGTTGATTTGTATTGATGGGCAGAGGAGTGTGAGTGAAAAGAACACAGAAAAGTAGAA
This sequence comes from Teleopsis dalmanni, assembly GCF_002237135.1. Classification (NCBI taxonomy): domain Eukaryota; kingdom Metazoa; phylum Arthropoda; class Insecta; order Diptera; family Diopsidae; genus Teleopsis; species Teleopsis dalmanni. The sequence goes on from NC_051848.1 coordinate 14,289,484, forward strand.
CAAATAAAGAGGAAAATGTGTCAAGATTTCTGTCCCACGCACTTAAGTGCGATTCGTCGCTGCAATTTGCGACAAAATGTAGTTGAACGTTTTCAATATTTTCACCGCAGACATTGCCGTCAAAGTCTCCCGGAACTATGTCGTTTGTACTTTCATATATGTATGTCTCTATGAAAATACCAAATTTTGAATATTTATTTAGTCTACTAGTCTATAGTGACTGCTTTAAAACTTTGTTGTGATCACATATACATTAACAGAACTACAATTCGCCCATTTTAAGGTTCATAAGTCTCGAACCACAACCAAATAATGAAGGTAAAAGTATTTCCAGTAAGAATTATATTAAAAGTCACCCATTAAGTCATCTAATGACAATGAGATGAAAACAATGAGTTTTCATTTATAGGCAATATAATTTAAACATGATGAAAATTATAATTGTAAACAATTGATTATATAATGTATGATGTTTAATAATAAATATAAATATAGAATAGTTGATAATGCTTAAAAAAGTGCTGGATCTGAAACAATGACAATGACAATGAATATGTTGTATATGTTGAATATGTTGTATGAATATGTTGAGTAACGAATATTAACTCAATACCTTTGAAATTTAGTTCACATTAACATCTTATAAAAAAATGTAGTCAACAAAAATAAATATAAGGAATATATTCAAGATGTCAGCTGTTTCCAGTTTCTTCTGAGGTCTAATGATGTAGTTCGCTTAAATTATTGCCGCAAAGCAATCCCCTGAAGTAATATATATAATTCAGTTAAGTGAAGTGGATTTAAAGTTGAATCGCTTCAAGTCCAAACACATGAGAACTAACAATGATATCAATTTTATATTAAGCATCGAAAGTATCGATATTAAAGACGCGGAACACTTCAAATCCAATCCAATCCTTGTTAGTGAGTTAGCGATAGAAGAGACACTCTTTTCGAGATTGATATCGAAATTCAAAAAATTACCTTTGGCTAAAGGAACTTTGGAGAACAATAAAAGATACTTAGTTTCATAGAGGTTGTGTAGTTGTATAATATATTTAATTGACTTCATAACGTTCAATAATTAAAACAGTAATGAAAGTTTTGAACTTATCATGTTGTTGTTTTTCTAAACGAGATAGTTGTATTCTACTGTTCCTGGGGAATTCTATTTAATTCGTCTTTCTTACATACGCTAAAATTCGGAGGGAATCTTAGGCTTGGTCATCGATGATGTGAAGTTCTAGAATATAGATTTGTCTCTATCGAGAACCCTATATCATGATACGGTTTGTATTGCTTGTTTTTAAGTTTGATATGCAAATTGTTGGTCATAATAATAATATGTAGTAATATGTAGTACCTTCCGAAAGGTATTTAACATTCATTCTTATTCCTATGTGGAAATATTATTCTATTTGGCTGACTTTTATTATAGTCAGCAGTTGTTGTACCCTGTATTACAGTGTATTACTAACGCTTGACTGCAATTTTCTTGAGTTAATTGTGACTCGTGCCACGATTTCGGTTGGAAGCTAAACGTTTAACACTTCATTACACAATTCTTGCTTTATTTTTATGGCTGGCAACATGTAACAGAAGTGTTATTTAATATGTTGTAGTTGTTGTTGTTATTGTCGTTGGTATATGGTTAAGTGATGTATTTGCTACTGCATGAATGAATAACTGATAGCGAATCGATAAACAAATTATAATTTGTTAAGTTTAAAGTATTTTGCGTTAATGACAATATTTTATGAGCTTAAGTAAGCAAACTAGCCACAGAACAATAAAGGTGTGTTCAGTCGAAGCAATGGTAGTTACTTCCGCATTCAAGTGCTTCGAGTTTGCCAAAATAGAAGCAAAATTGCTCGCAGGCATTTTTGGGAATTTTTTTTCTTTTTTTTTTTTGTAATTGACAATTTATACCAAATGCATTTGGTGAATAAACTGTGAAATAGTGAAACACACCTCAAAATTTAGCAAAGTGATTTCGTTTGCAACGTTAATGACTTTGAGGCGATTGCTTTTGCTTATTTGCTAATATATGTAGGTAAACATATGTAAGTGTACATATTTGCCAATATTTAAATAAAAAAGTATATAATGAAAATTATTTGTTTTTGGACAAGAACATGAGACTAATAAATTATTCAAATAAATTTAATTAAACGTTTTTGTTGCTTATTGCATGTGCATGTTTTGCTGATAGCTTATTAAGGTAGAGAAATATATTGCAAAAAAAGAATTAAATTGTTTAGACTGGTCAAAGCAGTAGTAATCAACATATATGAATACAACTTAAGTTAGTAGACTTTAGAGAGATAATTAAATCGTAATTACTTTAAGCCATTTTAGCTAATCTAGGAAAAACATATTATTAATAAAAAACAAAACAAAAAAAGGCAATGTTTAAGTATTCACATTAAATTAATATTTTCACTCAAAGCTAAAATTAATAATTTAAAATACATATATATAAGATATATATATGTATAAATAAAATTAACTAATTTACCAGATATCTTTAACATAAACTGTTAACTGCAACGATTATGTAGGCAGAGCTTCTAAACAATGCGCTACATAAACATGCGTGTCATAACATAGTGTCACATAGCCGCTTACCTGTAATAAAAAAAACATACATACATATATTAAAAAAAATGGAAATAATTTAATTTTATTTAATTAATTATAAGTTACAATATTGTTATTAAATACAAAAACTTTAAGTTATTACTGCAGAAATGCAATGGGCATAGAAAAGACTTAAGAAACAAACTCGTTTGCAACGGTAATGTTAACAAGAATACACACTACACACTACACACCACACACCACACACCACAATGTAACCCAGAACAGCAACAAATTCCACCATAGCAATTATGCCTTAATGCCTGCCTTTTAACAATGTTTACTTTTGTTGTTGTTATGAATTGTAAACTCTAAACTGTTAATAACGCACCAGCAAGCGAAGTGTTAAGCTTATTTGTTTTTGCTAATACGTTTATTGCTTGTGTATTGCTGTTATTACCAGCGCATGCTTTTTGAGCAACAAGCTAACTTTTTATGCTGCTGTTAAATAAGAATTATTTTTTTTTACACTTCTTCACTTCTTAGTTATATTTATTTTTTAGTTGCAGATTATTGCAGATAAGCATTTTTAAATATATAATTTTTTTTTTTTTTATGAAAAATGTTATTAAATAATATTTGTAGCAATCATTACGCCCAATTCAACCTTCTAATGTGTAGTGCAGACAGCGTAAATGAAAACACCAAATTAGAAAAAAATGTAATAATGTATAATATACCAAAAACAAAAAAAGCAACAAAAAAAAATGATGAAAAAATTTAAGTATAAACTAGTTTTTACTGTTTAATTGCGGAAATCCTACAACAAAAACGAAAAAAAAATTATGCAAAACTCTATTAACGGTTTCTTTCAGAAACCGCAACAATTAAAAAAAGCAGCAACAACAATAAAATTAAAACTATTTTGCAGTAGCAGTGCAGCGACAGTGCAGTGGCAGCGCAATTACCAAATTAACACGCAAATCATGTGCACAAATTTTGCCTACATTAAGCGATGAGGGTCGGCTTCGGTTTTCACCACATACCATGTAAAAACGAGTCACATGACAGAAAGCAGCGAAAAGTTAGCAGATGTCTGTTGGCAGCAGTAACAACAGTAACTCAAAATGCTTAGTAACAACATAAAAAACAACAAAAATAATGCATAATTTTCAGAAGAAAAAAACAAAAAAAAATAAGACAAACTGTTTGAAGCCACTAAATAAATTCCATAAAATAATTAATGCATTAATAATAAAAATGTAAAATAACAACAAAATGCAGTTAAATTATTTTATTTTCTTTTAAGTGAATAGTAAGTAGCAATAACAACAATAACAGAAATAATTTGAAAAATAAAAAATGAAATATAAGTAAACACTTTTATTGATCATAATTACCTGCATTGCTGTTGCTTTAATGCATTTACTGCATATGTTGTTGACACACATATACCACACTAGCATGCTATTACAAACATGTAACATGCACACACACACACACACACGCACACACACACACATATATATATATATAAATAAAGTCACATGATAGCACAACAATCAAGTCCGTAAAAAATTTGAAATTTTTTGCCAATTTTTTATAGAAGATTATTTGAGTAATGTAAGTACAACAAAAAAATGTACGGTAGCAACGAAGTTACAGCGAAATAACAGCCACATAACAGCCACATAACAGCGAAGCAGCATTTACAGCAGTCCGTGTTTGCCGTGTTTGCTTGCAGCGCAAAGACACACAAATTTGTGAAATAAAAATTTTTTGATCTAAGGCGACAAATTTGTTTTTTTGCATAAATACTTTAATTTATTAAGATAATTAATACTATGTGTTTAAATAATTAAATTTATAAATTTAGTATAAATTTTATAAATTTGGTATAAATTTAGGTGTTAGTTATTATACGAACCGAACCCGGTGTTCTATAAAAGAGTAAACGTGTATACTCCTTTTGTTAAATATCTTTGATTAAATGTATTATACTTTAAAGTTAAAACTAAATTATTTTGATAAAATCAAATTTCATATTAAAATTTATTTTAATTTAATCAGTTATGATTAATAGGAACTATTGTATATAGTACAATAGTAGTTCTTTTTATTTATTTTTAATCAATTGAATTTTAGCTGATCATACAGTTATTATGGGTAAGTTTGAAGTGTAGTATCTATTCTTATCAGCTTAACATATGATAGATTCTTCATCGAAGGACAAGAAATGTTGAACTGATTTTTGGAATCAGACATAGTGTTTAGGGGTTTGCGCCACCTCTGTCGCGGATTGGCCTGGTATTGCACTACAGCTGGAATATACCGCAATAAAAAAAAAAACAGCTGTTTCGAGTATTGCAAAACACCATTCATCCAATGGTCTTAAAATTATTTGTACTATTTAATTATTCGTAAATAATTCAATAAAATTGAATTTTAAAAACACAATTTCATAGAAGTAATTCTACAGCAACTTTCGATTCCTATAAATTTATACCAGATATTCTAATCTACAAATATTTCTATTAAAGCACCTATCACTTTTTTTAATCTACAAATAAAAATAATTATTTAAACAGTTTTTTTTCTTTGAATTTCATTAAAATATATTATTTAAAATAGCTAATAAATAAATTCCTTTCAAAAAATAAACTTGTACTTTAAATTTTAATTAAAAATAGTAAATCAAATATTTGCAGTTAATCTTTATCTCAACAGAGAAAAACTGGACCTTTCATTTTTTTGTTTGGTTTTTATTAAACTCGTTTATGTGATATCGCTACCTCGATCTGCCATATACGAAATCGTAAAATTCCATTAAATTTGCTCAAAATTCGAAAGCCAAACAATTTATTTTATTTTTTTTTTGTTTTTTGTTTATCAAAAATTTTAAAACAATATACTTCTGATTTTTAATCTATAAACAGATAAGAAAGCAAAACAAATGAAAGTCAACTGTATTGCTTTGATCCTTTTTCCAGTAAGAAAATAATTAATTTTTGAAATTTTTTTCCTTTTTAAAGTATTAATTTCGCTATAACATTAAGTTGAAACTATCTTAATTAAGTTGACCAATGGACACCAAACATTGCACACAGAACCAATCCGTATAAATATATATTCATGAGTCATAAAAATAAAAGAAAATGAAAGCAATATGAAAGTTAGGGTTACCAAGTAAATAATTATACCTTTCTTAATGAGAAAAAATTATTAAAAGTCTGTGAGTTTGGGTGACCTCTTTTCCCGCCCACTACCCCGCACTACCTATTTACTATCTATAGTTCGTTGTTACTTTTTGGATGTGTACTCATATTTTTTGCATTTTCATGTTATTATTTTAAAATCTTCATACTTTCTCTTTCCGAATGTATACTGAATGTATACAATTTCTTAAAATAAATGATGAGACTCTCTTATGAGACTTAAAAACTGCACGTCCTTGTATCTCAACAACGCCTTATTAAACACGAACGCTGCACATTAGGAAAGTCTTAGTACCAACGCTTCAATACTCCCAACTTTTCAACAACACTTTGCAAGACATAGATAATATTTATGATGAAGATGCACAGTTTGCTCAATCCATTTCAATTACTTCCTAGCATCACTGATTCAGATTGCATCTCTCATAAGACCTTCATCACGTGCATAAGACTTTCGTGGCAGTTACTTATTGTCCGTTGGGATTGTTATATCAGCGACTTTGCATTTCTAGTCGTTGTGTGCTGAGTTAATTATAGTCTTTTTAATTATGATTTATGGTATCAAATCATGAAACATTTAAAATGGGTTTATTTATTAATTTGAATTTTTATAATGTTTTTCCTTGCTCGCTCCCAGGCATTTGCAATTCTCAAGCATGCAATTGCCGCCCATCTTACGCAATTGCTATTCATAAATATGCATAACTTAGTAGCGAGTGTGAGGGGGGCGTGGAAATAAAATAATACAGTAATGCTGATTCGGTTGCTATTATTAGCTGAGCAATTTAGCATTTAATTGCTCCAAGTCGGCTGATCTTTGAGTTATGCATACAGCAGAGTCTGGTAATTTCAGATATATTTTCCATAAGTCCAAGTACTAGTAATGAAACTTTTCTTCTTATAAAATTTAAGTTAATAAAATATCAATGTTTCATTCTGTCAGCTTTGATATTTATGAATTTATTAACAATTAATTCCACTCAAAGGCTTTAATATGACAAACGGAAGCTGTTAAACAGCATTGCCTTGCTATCAACTAACCACTTTGGTACATATGAGATAAAATATGATTTGTGACTTATGATGTTGTATTTGGATTAAATATGATTGTTTTATAATTAATGCTTTTACGATGAAATGGAAAAATATGAAGATTTGGCATGAATTGGCAAATTGACGAGATGTTGTATCTGTTCAACTTATAAATAATGGAAAAAAATTTAATTAATTAAAACAACCTGAGATCATTTTTTGTGCTTATGATGCACTCAAAAGAAAATTATAAAGTTTTATTGTTCATTAAAAAAACATTAATAAAAACATAATAAATATTAACATAATGAAAATTAATAATTGTACATATTTTAAAATGAAGTTTCCGACTTCCATGTCGAAATCTTCTCCTACTTTTGAAGTTTAAATTTTGCATTAAATTGCTATAGAAACAGATAAGTGTACCACAGCATTGAATAATAGCACTTGAATTAATTTATAAAATTGCCAAGAGATATAAAAAACTAGAAAAATTTCGGAAATTGTATATTAATGCATATATGTCATAAATTTATTTATTAAAACTTATAATTACTTCAAATAGTATCTGTGACTTCCTTTATTCAAGCAAAATAGCCATCTTGTATGCCTTCAGCAATTTAAGCATCATAAAGCAAGTGACATAGTAAGAAATGCTTATTTATGAGAGTGTAAATGTACTATAAACCCAGGTAGCGCTGGGAATCAAGTGATATTACACTGGAAACCTGCATACTGCGGGTTTGATGATAATAAAGTCGCAATACTACCTGAAGCCAACAAGGTGGGCCATAGCCAGTTTCTTAAGTCAGCAAAAATCACTTCAAAAGTCTTATCAAATCGGACTTCACCACTGGAGCTAACCACAGTTTTTTTCCCTGTAAAAAGCTCTTCTAAAATTACACAGAGAAGAGAAGAGCAAATATTTCCTAAATTTTAAAAGATCAGATTTAAAAGCAATGGTTGGATTGCTTAAGCTACACTTAGATATTTCGACAACTTTCGATGATACAGGATATTATGAGAGATACGGAAGCACTCTTATATATTCTTCGAAAATGTTCTGCTCTTATAAGATAAAAGGGAAGGATTTTTAACAGTGAATTTATCCACAAATCTGAGTAGTCAAACATCGAAATAGAAGAGGTTGTATAGTTAAAATAAAAGAAATTCTTTGGTAATTAAGAATAGGATAGGGTACAATAGTTTATCATTGGACGCACTGTCATGAACATTTGGTGTTCACGCCTTCCAGAATGCAATACAATAATTATGATGACAGAAATATACACAAGAATTAAAGAAGGAAGTTAAATGCTTTGTTATAAGCAGCACTCCAAACATTTCGGGAAGGAAAAATATAGATTTTATGCATTGTAGCATAACTATGAATAAGACTGCGGTTTTCCAGTATGATCGTGTTCCAAAACAAGTAGTTAGAAAGTTATATGAATCTTTTTTTTTAACCTTAAAGCTAGTTAATGTTCAGAAACTGATCAAATAGGTGTTAGCGTCAGTCTTAAAAGATGAAAGGAGCTTTTTGGCAAATCACATTTAAATTCAAAAAAAAAAATTAAATATTTATTGGCAGCTATCGATCGAATTCAGTTTACAGAAGAACAATTTTATTCTCCTTCACAACAATGCGTCTGTTCTCACAGTTTGAAAAACGATCACTAAGTTCTGTGTATCGAAGTACAAATTTTTGGAGTAGCTAATTTCCTAGCTATATTTCCTAGCCACTCCCAACTTTCGATTTTTATTACTCCTCAAACGGTTCATTTTTATATTGCAACTCTTAAACAGCTCACAATTTTTCCACCAAATGTTTAAGATGGATCGATGACGTCATTAAAAAATTGCTTGTGATTTATGAAACATGTGCTTAGTTGCTTCTTCATTATTGTTGATGGGTGCTTAGAATAAATAAATAAGTTATAATTTTTTCAAATCATAGTCTAAACCAATGCTCTCATATTAGACAGCTTTTGCATATCATTTATTATAATTGAAGAACCAGAGAAACCCAAGTGGTTTACATCATAAACATTTTTGGGGCTATGCCAGTACTTCGTACCAGTTAATTTAATTTCAATACCATTAAATAATAATTCAAAGCAATTAAGACATGTGACACACTTCGCTAGTAAAAATAAAAGTTCGTTTCCACATGGCGTATGAGTAACATTAATTGCACTGGAGCTCACGTAAAAGCTGGCGCAATATTAAAAATAACTAAAGTATACGCAACCGAAGACAAAAAAGATACTTCAATGAAATTAATTTTAATTTAATTTTACTTTCATTTTCAATTTTGTGCAAAAATCCAATGTGCAGCCAATGTGCAAAGCACGTTTGCGTCTTGCCTAAAAGGACGTAATGGATTACGTATTTCCTGCAAGCTGAGCTTAGAGCGCTATTCATCCGTAAATGGACTGCATAAAAGCTAATAGCGTTCCCTATATGGTTCGATACTTCATTTCGTATGCAAAATATTAAACAAAGTGCAAGGCCAACTGTACTACAGCAATTTTAATTTACAAATTCATTGGACATTCCAAGCGTCGTCAACTCATTTTATCGCCACACACAATTTTTAATAGCTAAAATTTTTACCTCTAATATTTCGCCGCACACTTTGCAGTGTACATCGCCGCACTACACTCCGTTGAGTGCTGAACTTGGTTGTTTGTATAATGGTCAAGTTTATACGTTGAACAATTAACGTTTCCACTGTAATGTATTATACAGTCCATATATATAGTATTTTATGGGTGCTATAATTCATATGTGAGATATTTTGTAGTGAGCATTGCCATCGGAATTAATTTTATTAAAATATTTTCTCAATATATTCCGCTGATTAACTGTCAAAGCAATGACGCCCTTGCAAGAGTTTGGTCTCCATAAATGATAGCAGCAAGCAATAATAGTAAGCGCCGAGGTAACCGAAACCTGGCTTAATAGGTGACTTTCAGGTTCTGAACGTTGTAAGTACGTATGCATATGATTAATATTCCTAACGCAAACGATACTGAGATGATGTAAATTGATTTTGACATAAAAGTTCTCGTTTGAAAGCAATATTCCAATTTGAGGAAATCAAATTTACACTAAAATAATTTAGATGAAATTAATAAAGGAAAACTTATTTAAAATATACATTTCACTTTATTTAATATTAGATTACATTGATGAAGTGGGAGGTACTATAAATCGCCACATAGTTAGTCTATTGTGCTATAAAAATCCAATAAAATCAGTGATGTTATGGACTTGCGATGCATACATGTGACAATGAGTCAAGAAAGTCCAAAATTTAACATCTTCAGTATATTACACCGTTGAACGTCCCATTGGAACTCCGAGGAATTCCACCAGTATCAGTTGAAATTATATGTTTGAACATATACCTCTGCTGATCTATGGGTCACAGCACCCTATTGGAATATGCAACTCCACATTGAATAATTGTAAATGAATACAATCATTCTACTCGCGTACATCACGACACTCTCATTAAGGAGTCAATTTCTAGTGATCAGGATAGGTGATTTTCACCTTCAATCCGGAGTCAGGTAAAGAATAATGTACTGGGAGTTCTTCAAGCGACGTATATAAATGATCAACAACTAATATTTAGCATTAATTGAAACAGCTGAACATCTTCTGTTTAGTTAAGGTCTTGCAAAAGATGTACCATGATCTACCATGTCTCGACTGCGTCAATAGTAGTGTCTATTAATATATTTTTTTAAGCTATTAATCTTATTAATTTTTATATCATTTTAAATGTTTAAAGTAAGATGAGAAATAATTTATTCAAAATGTTTGAAATAAATTATGTGAGAAAAACTTGTAAACTCTGTTTAGATATAAAGAATACTTAGTATTCTTTCAGTATTCTTAGTATTCTTAATATACTTAGTATTCTATACTAGCTGCACTCTAGTCCAACTTAATTATTGACAAACTTCATCAATAGCTAATTACCACAAAAAAAAACTGTCGCTTATAAACAATTAAAGCTGATATATGCCAGTATATATATATATATATTAAATATATATAATATATTAAATGTTATAGAATAAAGTCACACCAAACTTTTTGGCAATCTCTCAAGTCAAATGCATATAACCAAGCAGGCAAATATTAAGTTTAATTAAATATTAATTATTAAAATTAAAATTAAATATGGCAGCCTGCCAAACTGCAGTAAGGTTATGTACATCTGAGCAAAGGTGGCTGAAAACAATAATGAAGACAGTATGAAGACAATTTCCAAATTGATATGAGCTAAGTGGGGTTGAGTGAAGCTGAGGAACTACAAAAATTGGGAAAGTGCTAATTAGTTGACTTAAGTGTATTTCATGACTAAAACAGCAACGATCCAAAGTAGTTAACGAATTATGCATAAGGGAAAAAAATTCAAAAATAAAAATAAAAAGCAAATAAAATTTGAAAAGTATCTTTGTACTCATTTGTACAAAATCGTACTAATTTATGTTAATAAAGTGAAAGTTGCTCACGTTCGGCGAAGAGAAGAAATTATTAAAACTTTTTCAAACAAAAATTAATAAATAAATAAGTCCAAAAATATTAATGGGTTTGATTTTGGTATTTCAAAGTGGCGAGTTTACGAATCGTTTAAGATAGAAACGCAGTTCGAGGCAATACTCAACAAAAATATACTTTGGACTGCAGATGTCGCTTGCATTGGTGCGATTTGAGTCTGTTAGGGGCCGCATTTGAGGCGCATAATGTTACTAGTTGGCCGGGCAGATGGGTGGAGATGAACAGAAAATTTCAATTTTTTTTGGCATAAATTAAAAACATTTAAAATTTGTCATTGTTTGCGTTGGTTTTTGCCGTCCGACTGTCCAAAAGGCTGGTGCAAAGAGGTTGCAAGTTTTGGACGACATCGATGAAATGCAGATGCAGTTGAGATTAAAAATATTTCAAGTTTGCACAAATGAGATGCGTTATAAGTGTAAGATTTCAAGAACAGATACTTGAAGTGATAATAAGTGATCTTAAATAAATAATATAAGTCATCAAACCAAAAATATTTTCTTCAAATTTTGGATTATAGTGTACGCTTCTTGAAATTCTTAACATAGTTCGCAAAGATATTAACGTATCTTAAATAAAGACATTTGTTTACTGAGATATGTGTTCATGAAGACAAAGATATTGAATTATCAGTTCAATGCTCTTCTTCGTAAGTTCTATTCCTTTAAATCTATTCCAGGTCTAATTCTTTAAGCCATTGCTTTAGATGTCAACGTGTATATAATTATACTATGCTTTTCTTTGTAAGATATGTTCCTCTAAATCCATAATCTCATTCAAGAATAACTTCAATGTGTCCAATAATTTCTATGCTTCTCTTTGTGAGAGATATTTTATTAAGCACTTCACTTAAGCACTCAATCATGATTGATATCAACATAATTAATTATTCCCTGCACTTTGTAAGTTAAATTTGTTTAAGTTCCTGATTTAGGTCACGAAAAAGGTCAGCAAAATTATTTACTTCTTTCTTCTTTGTAAAGTTTGTTTTCTTAAATCACTAGATTTAGCTTATTCTATGCTCTTCTTCGTGAGATACGCTTCTTAAAGTCCTTGATTTAGATTAAATATAATATAAATATGTTTAATAACTTCTATGATCGTCTTTATAAGGCATATAGTGCCGTTGTAATATGATTTATACATTTTTTTGTTGTGTCAATTAAACAAAAAATGTAAGCGAAATTTAACTTTGTATGGAAGAGGAAACAAGGTAAACAGCACTTTCGATTTCTTCTTAAGTAATTAAGAGAAGAATTTGTGTCATGTAAAGTAAAATGAAAACATAAAAATTCCAACTTGACACAAAATCCCAAAAACAAATCGCAACTCATCTGTCATTTCACTTGAAATTTCCATAAACCAAAACGGTTAAGACAACAACCACAACGCGCGAGTTATTTAATTTCCATGGAGTACCCAAAAAACACGATCTCGACAGAATCACTGAAGACGCACCTTAAATGGCTTACAGATGCGTGCGATGAGATGAGATGCAAACCATGAGCTTTCGTATTGACCAAAGCATCGGACGGCGACGCGGGGTGAATGCTTCACCAAGCGCTCGAGATGATTTAAGCAAATTAAGTGAAATGTGTGAAAGTGAAGCGGAGATTTGTGTATTTAACATAAATAAATAAAATTATATTTACATAAAATCATGAAAAACAAGCAACAACCGACAGCCAAACAACAGCTAAGCGGCTTCAGTGAATAAAATAAAAAAAAAAAATTTTTTAATTTTAGCTTAAATTCCATTTGCGTATGCCAAACTACAAGTAAAAATATTTTATTTGTTTATTATTAAAAAAAAAAAAATAATTACTTATAGGGAATAAAATAAGAGAAGTCACTGAAATTGAAAAAAAACACAGTAGAGAAGTGACTTCACTAATAATTCATTTTAACTGCCCAATTTGTATCCGCAACTACAACATTTGATTTTTAATTTAAAACAATAAGTTTAAAAAAAAAAAAATTATAACTTATAAACAAATTAAAATACAAAACTGAAATTAATTCAGATCCAGACTCAATACATCAAGAGGCTTAATAATACATAAGCCATCCAAGTCTTGCCTGCGTCGGAAAGTCACTGCATTGCATTGCAAAAAATCCACATTAAAACAGTCCATACTGTCATCCGATGGATGTTGTCATTTCTTCCGGAAAAAATAAAAGCATCATCTAGTACAGCTGCATCATAGATCGGATCAGACTATAAACTTGTCCAAAACGCTCGCTGTACGCTTGTGGAAGGAAGTGACAAAAACGCATTTCTGGCTTGTTACACCACAAGTATGCGTTGTCATTTGTCTTCGCAGCGCTAAACCAGAAATCAGAAAAGCAAGTCCCACCGAAAGAAAACCTTTTGTAGCTCTCCAAAGCCGAAACTGTAAAAATTTCACTTTCATGTGCGGAATTAGGCGCCTCGAGATGCCGCGGCAGCTGCCAGCGCATTTCTATGATGCTGCGTGCGAGTTGCGTGTCACGCCGCTGCGTTGACTATATTTTACGGAATTTGCTTTCATGTACAAATATGTTTTTTTTTGTTTTAAAAAATTTAAACAATTTCAATTTCAAGTTTTTCAAGCCCTTGCAACATTTTATTTAGCAACAAGATTTTCAAATGAGCCGCGCTCGGCTATTTTAGTCCGCAGACCGGTAGACAGGTAGTACATAGAGACGAAATATCGGAAATCATGTTCCATTAGGCATTGTACGCAAATGCGTAATAAAACTGCGTCGGTCAGCATGAATTTCACTTTTCTTTGCAAACGTGTTTAGTGCGTATCTGAAGAGGAAGTACACACCAGCCGATCGTAGGCTGAGATACGAAAGAGCAGTAGATATTCAACATTTACGGAAACCAATTCATTTACTGCCAATTTTGTATGCGACCAAAACTACACCCGAAGACTTAGAAGGGAAATAGATAAAAGAGAGAACACAATTAGACAAAGTTCAAAAGGTTACTTGGTAGCTTTGAACATAGCTTTGAATAATAACATAGCTTTGAATAATAAACTTTTTAGATTTTCCACAGCAGAGGATATCACAACAATTCAAATATGCAGTTCATGAACCAAAGTGCCTTTAAATGTAAGATGGAAAGAATCACTGAGAACTGCGTATGTGAATGAGACGGAAGGACACAAAGCCAGATGTAAGGATCTCGATAAATGTTGCACAAAACAGAGAACTATATATGTACACATAATAATGATATTTTTACCTATATTATTCTGTTTTAATGGGAAAAGTCGATTCTATGCACCCATTCAGAAAGAAGAAGAGAAACGAAGAAATCTATACTGAAGTCATTTATCAGAGCTATCACAATGGAAAACTCTCATAGAGCCTTTCAATCTGAAGCGTTTGAAGGATTGTATACAATTAAATAAAAATAATTTAAGCATTTAAGCATATAATAATTTATAGAAATTCTAACCGAGCACTGCAGTTTAAACTTTGATCTTACAAAACTGTGAACTTACACTATTTAAACTTGCGGGTTTTATAGAGAAATGAATGAGACCTCGAAATACATACTAGAGATTTGCACAGCAGTGTTGTATAAACGAAAGAAGTAACTATATTTAACTCATATTGGATGTGATGTCGATCCAATACTTTAATTTATAGAGGAATAGTAAAAAAATATATATATAATGGAATACCTTTGTGGTGTTTAAGGGAAATAATGAAAGTATTAGTACTACAGTTTTCTTTATAGTGTCCGAAGTAGAGTACTGAGTATATATAATATTAAACACGTTTAGTCATAGTAGTAGAATAATATAAATATAACCGCTCTAAAGATTCCAAAATATTTCAACTATTTATACGATTTATAAAACACAGTAAGCGGTTTAATATCTAATAAGTAATTTCTCTGTGATTGTCTTAAAAAGCCCTATATATTTCATTCATTGTACAAACTCAACAGAAGAAACTGTATAAAGTATAATGACATTCAAACGTGTTCAATAATTACTAATTGTGAAAAATTGAAGGGTATTTGTTTGTCAAGCATTGCGTTTAACCACTCCTAGGTATGACTATATAAAGCTATAGTAATATTAAGCTATAGTAGTAGAAGTTCTAGGAAATATAGAGAGAGTACATCTCAACTTAAGACCAGAAAATATTTAAAATCCTTATACATTTTCCTTATACAAATTCAGACAATACATATATGGGTTAAACATGTCATAGTCCTTTATACCGTAGAACCAATTTTCTTATTGAATAACTTCTGAAAACTCTCACCTTTTAAACATTAATAATAACTTATCTCCTGATTATGAAGAGGTTATATTTTAGGTATTCAATATACAACCCACTTCCATGCAGGATCCAATTCTAAATTTGAAACTTGTAGTTTTCAACTGCGACTAATTGCGATTGCATTTAATTTCACTAAAACTTGAAATAGTGAAACCGAGACCAACGAAACGTCAATTCCCTTAATTTATTTCAACTACTAAGATGCCTTCCAACAATATTTCGATTGGTACAGTTGCCCCGAAATAAATAATATTGACACCTTACAAGCCTTTCACTAAACAATAAACAATAAGCAATAAACTTGAACTTAACCCTTTAGTGGTTTAATGGATTGTCAGCATTTTTCATGCTAAATGCTTTAACAAAGTGAACGTTTTATATGTGACGATTTTTTGTTCATTTCTTTTACTTCGACGAGTAAAAAATGCAAAATATTTTTAATTTATTTTTACAATTTTGACATACATCACTCTAGTAGTTCAGCTATGAAAAAGTGTTTCAATGAAGTGTTAAATGAGATCGAATCAAACTGTAGGAAGCACTTTACGACACGAGAGCAGCAGAAGTCAGCAGAAGTCAGCGAAGAAACGAACTGTGAAATTACTTAAGCGCAGATACTTGTATCTATTGTACAGTATCTATTGGTGTTTGGGTTTAAGTTTTGGCAATGAATGTTGGCTTCTCCATGCTCCATGCTCCATGCTCCATGCTCCACTGAAGAGTTTCAGCTTTTATTGATTAGAGCGAATTTTTTTTTTGTTTTAATTCCAAGGCCTCTTTAATGTCAGTCTAATTGTAAAAGTTGACTCAAGGCAACGGATGAACTAAAAGTGCAACTTTCAGTTGAATAAGTTTTTTGGATAATTTTTTTATTTTAATTTAATATACAATTAAAGTAATTAACTTAAGGTGCAGGTGAACAATTGCCGCTTTAGTACAATCTGTCTCTAAAATCAATCATAAAAATCGACATTATTCTCAGAGCTGCAGTTGAAATCTTCGTGATCTCTAAAGTATTACATAGTACTGATGTAAGATGAGTATTACATAGTACTTTGGTTATTTTGGGTTTAAATCATTTTTATAAAAAAAATTTTATAAACAAACTATATAAAAGGAAGGAAAATATTGAATTAAGTCTTAGAAACTAGGTACAGCGTAATAATAAACCTCACTGAATGTAGATAATACAGAGAGATGATCACTATTTACTTTGCAAATCTGTAAAACTATAAGATTCTACCAAAATGAGCGAAGAAGGCTTATAATTAATTTTCGAAGCTTCGTGCATAATATCGAAGAAAAGGGACAATAACCAATATATGGATATTTTGGGTTGTGATATATACAAATGAAATGATCATAAAAAGAAAAATAAGAATAAGACTACAATGTAGAGTATGAAAAATGGATTATCATATCTTTGTATATCACATAATCAGACGACGTGGAAAAGCTAAAATTGTTAATACTGCATTATTAGTGATAATTGTATAGCAATAGCAATGAAGATATATAAACCCAATAACTGTTGTCATATTGACAGATACACTGATAATAAACACCTTAACAGAAGGTTTAATTATCGAATGTAAAATTTTTCAATATGTAGACACCACGCCACAGTTTCGGAGACTTTTTTAATTAATATTTATGATTACAGTGTACTCTTTCACTCTTTCATAGTGGTTTTCTATTATTTCGGAACTCTCGAAAAATATACGGTCTTTCATTCTGTAAAATGGAATCGTAAAGACTATCTACTTTTCTAGAGACGTGGTCTGATAGTATCACTTCTAATAAATTAAGTCTTTTGCAATAGCAAAACGAATAACTCAAATTTACTAAAAAAAAATGTGAGACGGTGGCTAATAGATGTCATCGGCAATTGTCTGACATAAGATGAAGGTCTCTTAACCCTTAAGAACTTGTAGTGTAACACCATAAGGTACGAGTATAAAATTCCTAAAATATCAAACATATTAAAAGCGTTATAAATACCCTACACACTTCGTATCAAAAACATATTAATATTAATAACAATTTTGTTAGTCACTTGAAATGAAAAGAATTTACATAGGGACCAAGTATTGTTATTTAGACTCAGAAATAAACTGTTTTCGAAGTGTTCTCAAATTGTTCTCAAAGTGTTCTCATACTTTTATCAATCTAGTTTCAATCCACTTTCAACCTTCTCACAACCTTCTTACCATACTCTTCGCATTCGCAAAATAAACATGCCAACTCATATGTTTTTGCAACATATTAGAAACTCAAGGCCTCTCCTAAAAGTCGATCTCAAAGCATAGCACTGCTGCCAAGTGCGATTTGCCTTCAAAGTCATACTTAATATCGTTCTGCATATCTCAGCTGTGTATGTTCTGCCCCTGAGTTATTCGTAATGAGTAACGTCACAGAACGTAACGTTGCGCACTGCGCGCTACCCACAGTCAATCACGTAGCACCGAATCAATGCCGTTCCAAGCTGCAGCGTGCAGCTTAACTCTGCTTACATCATAAAATACAAGTTTAAGCGCGGATTTAAAAAAGTAATGCAAAATACTTTTTTTATTAATTTTAATACATTTTCTTGTTGTTGTTGTGCAAGAACAAACATGAAACGATAAAATATTGTAAAAAGCAATCTCATCGGAATGTGCTTGTCGGTTAGTTGCTTGGTTGTTAGGTTGTTAGGTTGTTAGGTTGGTTGTTGATTTGCTTGTTTGGCTGATGAAGGAAAAATAGAAATAGAATTTCAATTTGAATTTTTGCAGTCTGTCAGCGTTGCCCGCTTGCCCTTGTACCGATCAAAATCAAAATCAAACGCAAGCTGAGTGAGATTCAGATACACCGATTCAGCCTCAAGCTGAAGCGCAGGCTTAAGCTTAAAACGACGGATACAACAATGCAGTTGAGCAAATTGAGCACAAGTGCAAATTTGCATTATTTTGGCATTGTACTCTTAACATAGTTAGAGTGGCTGGTACAGATCTGAAGCAGGGCGCTGGTGGCCTTAAAAACTGTTTAGTTTAGTTCTACTTACATATTGGGGTGCTGAAATAAGTAACGTAATATCTTACTTATTTCAATGACTGCAATAACTGCAAAAACTGCAAAAACAAATTTCATTATCATTAGAGATAATATGGGATAACACTTAAGAGCTTATTTGTGCCCATGAACATGTGCCAAGTAAGAAAGCTCTCACATATAAATTGCAATTGCTCGGGTTCCCTATCCCTATATGCGTGTTTCACTCAAATGTCTGTTACGAAGACAAAAATACGTAAAGAATGTACAACTCAGACTTCTTCATAAGGAACCTTGAATCAAGAACTTCTAAAGTAAAAATGCAGCATGAATGTACGAGCCAGACTTCTTCATATGGAGCCTAAACCTTGTTATTTACATCCCAGCTCCGCAAGCAAAAATGCAGTCTGAACGCTCACCTAAGACTCATTGCTTAATAAGCTCCCGGAAGTTTTATTTGCACTTAATGGTTTCTAAGTGTTTATGGTAGCTTAGTCTTATATGCAAGTGAATGTAGCATTACCTGATTGTCTGAGTTATCGAAATGTCTCTTAAAGGAATTATTTTGAAAAGGCGTCTATTAAAAGTGAAAGTGACATGGCAGCCTTATTCTGCAAAACGTCATTGGGCTAACTATTATTCCAACAAAAGTAAGTGAGCTTCAGCCATTGTGCTACAGATTTACAGAACACAAGCTTGAACCTTCTACACAATGCATTCAAGTGCTTTTAGTGAGCACAAGTCTAGCACTGTAAGTTTTAAAGCATTCCCTCGATTACCCCACCCCATTCAGCAGTTATTGCCTGGAATAAGTCAAGTCTAAATATCCAATAGCGAATACTGAAGTCACAGCCAGAGTATCCACTAATTAAGTGGAAGAATTAAGAATTTCTTGAGACAAGAACATCTAAACGATTTGTCAAAGCCTCATTAGAAGTCAAAAATAACGGTTGCAATTAATTTGCATTTGACTTTCTCTACTTCAATAATAATGAAATATGAGAAAGCAGCAACGAGACAGCAAAAATTTAATAAAAATTAATTAAACAATATTATGTTAAATTTAGTATTTTGAAGGAAAAAGTTTTTTCTGTTATTTTAAACTTTTTATTGCAGCCTTGAACTCGCAAAAGATCAACGTCAAACACGTAAGAGGCGAGCAAGCAAATACGCGGACAAAACAAAACTTTTCGCCGGAACCGTAAAGGCCGTGCCGTGCGCTTGCCGAGTTTATTTCAGATTCCCGATTCGAGAAATTCTACTGAAAAAATTAAAAGAATCTAGTATCTTTTTTTTGTTTTGATTTTTTCTTAAGAATTTATTAGGCAAACATTTTTGGTACAAGTCAAACCTGCCCGCAAGCCTAATTAATTGATAAAATAGTTGAATCGTCCATACTAAGTCGTTCGCTAGCTAACTACTAGAACAGCGATGGCAAACCTGTGGCAGCTATAAAAATATTCGTTCCCCATTAGTATAATATTAGTATAGTATGTGGCCGTATGACAAGCGTGGTCATAAATCTGAAGAACTATATCTTTTTTTTTGTTTTTTGCAATAATTTTTACTGATAACAAGATTGCGGCACACTTAAGTTGAACAACAATAATTCTAATATTTAGCACGCACTGATAAGAAGGTTCGCCACCTCTGACTAACTAGGCTGACTAACCGACTGAATTTTGCTTTTTGAACGCCAAATTTTAAAAAAAATTTTTTTTTCAAATTTATTTGAAATATATTCGTTAGTACTTTTTTTTTGAAATTTCTAAAAACTGAAACAAAATCTGAGATTTGTTAAAAAAAATTTTTGACACATCCGCCTTAAGGCAATTAATTTTAGTAGTGGAGTTTTTTTTTGCAATTTGCTATTTGCGTACGTAAATGCAACTGAATATCAATAAAAAATGTTATTTAACAAATGAAAAAATTGTCATAAAATATTTTGTCTCTCTTTATTATTATTGAATATTGAATATTAAATATTTTTAAATATTTTTTCTTGATTGTTTGGAAGTCATTTTTTTGCTAGACTTGCGTTCAAGCGTTTAAGCGTTGAGCACGAGTTTTTCTGCTCGAGTGTTTGACAAACAAATTAAGTAAAGTGGAGTTTGATTTTGAAAAAGTAATAATTAAGTGAAAAAGCCTTAACGAAGTTATTTGCTTAATGAATAAATTAAATTTACCACTGACAAGCAATTTATTCATTTAGTGATCCAAGTTAAAGGTTGCAAGGCGAAGACTATCAAGCGGTCATGTTTCATAGGCTCATAAGTTTCCGTAACGGTCTTATGAAGTGGCCTTTATGATTCCATAATCTTTCATATGGAAGATATGTAAAATCACATGGCCTATACAGCTAAAGCAGAGATATTGTAAGGCTTTAACCACTCGAAGAAGGCCTTGGAAATGAAATTTACAAATTATTTTTCGTCCAAGCCAGCTACGGCCCACATATGCCTGAAGTCAGATTTATTTATTAAGAGTATATAATTATCTTCTCTATAAAGCATGTTTTTTTGTGCAATACAATATTACTTCGCTATAAAAATCAAATTTCTAAAGAAAACACTTAATAAAAACACTCAATAATGCAAACACGATTAAAAAGGTAAAAATCTCCTGTAGATTCATTCATATCCCATTCAACTATCCGAGGATATATAAGTTAATCATAGATGTATAGCCATTAGGGAAGCTATAGCTTGTTTAAATGTGGATTATATATTTGGCAGGAATATACACATACTATCAGAAAGTCAAGCTGCTTGAGATCAGTCCAATTTACTTCTAGGACGATTTTTGTCTGCTACACAACTCTAAACGAAATGTCGACGCAGCTTAATGTTTCTATAATATGGGTTCCCGCTCATAGGGATATTTTCGGCGATTGCACAGCACACGAGCTAGCTAGGAAGGATACTGCACGACCACACTCGGAACACCTAAATTATCTGAATATATCGCTAACATCATGCAAATTGTAACTGAGTTCTTTCTGTGCTGAAATTTCTAATAAAAGATGGAAAGACTTAAGGATATGCAGTCATCTGTATGCAATCTGGCCACGTTCCGATAAAAGGAAATCCAAAATTCTCATTATGATATCCCGTAGAGATATCAGTCTTTTGGTAGGTTTACTTACAGATCACTGTAATCTAGGAAAATCTGTCGTAGCTGTGGGGAAGACAACATGAGTGCCTCTCATCTACTATGTTTTTGCTCAGCTCATGCACGACGTCGACTCAACACTTTAAGAGCCCACTTTCTTGAGGAATTCAATCAATTACAAGACCTGGCACTAAATAGCATTTTAGGCTTCGCCAAAGGCTCTAGGTGGTTTTAAACCCTGAGTTTTTCCTATATATACGGTGACACAATGGGCCTAACCTAAGCATAGATGCTTAATAAAGTAAATTCCATACTTCATATATAGTTTTTGCTTCCTTCTACCGTTGTCTTAAGAAACCGTATCTATTTTTAATAAAATATTTGGGTGAAGGGCGTGCAAAAATGTAATTAGAAGTCTTGTTGTCGCACTTGAAAAAAGTAATAAAAATAAATTAAATAAAACTTACCACAAAAATCCTGTCAACGTCGTAAAATCGTATAAATTATTTATGAGCAATTCTATAAAAAAAGATGTTTAATTCAATTTAGCCATAATCGCTGCGGTTTAATTGAAAACTCATCAAAATTACTGACGAGACACGGGCAGAAGTGGCACATGGCCTACAAGTTGATAGCAAGTAGCACTGGACTTTAAAAGTTCTTGATTTATTAAATTATAAATATGCAAAAAAAGATAATAAATTTTTTTAAGTAATAGAACTACTGATCGTTTTGAAAAATAAAAATATAAGTCTAAGGGAAAAACCACTGTTATTTCCAAAGAAGTTTCAATGTCTCTAACATAAGAGCAATAATATTTAATATCGATAAATTACTTTTTAAGTAAATTAATAATTATTTTTAATTCAATATAAAATTAATTGAATTCTTACCTATAAAACAATATATAAAAATATAACTAAACCCAAAACTATATATAAGTTTCCAATATTATATTTATAAATTGTTGTAGGGCAAATTAATTTTATTTCAAATTTTTAATATTTTTATAATATTTAAATTTAACTATTTTAATTTTAATATTATTTTAATTTTAATTTTTTATACAGCCTACAGCATATGCATGATTTTTTAAATTTAATAATAGAAATTATTAAATTATTATTTTGCATTATATTTCATTTTGGCATATTTAACTCTATATTTTATTAATAAAGTAATTGTGTAATTAATTAGGTTTTGGAAAAATTTTAGAAAGAAAAGTCCATATTTTCTTTATAGATTTGAACTTTGTATTTTTTTTTACAAAGATTGTGTTTGTCATTTATAAAAATTTTATTTTATTGTTATAAACCAATTATATATTTGCTGAATCATTTATCATTTCACTTTAATTATTTATTTTCCATTAATTATTTCTTTTTTATTTTAATACAATTTTGACACACTTTTCACTAAAGTAATTAAGTTGTGCATTGAAAATACAACAGAGAATATGATTGCTCTATTAATTGAATTTATATCAATTACGAAATAAGTCTCCACACTCCACTCATGCAAGTAGTCAGTTCTCAAACTAAACTCGTATGTATAAGCATTCACTAAATTAAGCGAAAGAAAAATGAAAGAGAAAATGCACATAAAGAATTCCTTACGAATTGGCGAAGAGAGTTCCCTTTGACTTCGGAAATACACGAACTTAGAAGAAG
Source organism: Teleopsis dalmanni (assembly GCF_002237135.1). Lineage (NCBI taxonomy): Eukaryota > Metazoa > Arthropoda > Insecta > Diptera > Diopsidae > Teleopsis > Teleopsis dalmanni. Next base: position 14,312,987 of record NC_051848.1, read on the forward strand.
CATTATAGACTTCTAAACTATTATCATACAAACCACCTTCTAATATTGTACTTAAAAGAATAAAATTGGCTTATTCAAAGTGGAGTAAGGAAAGAAATACTATATAAGTAGAGCATTGTAAACAATATATCTTCGGAAAGGTGATATTCAACAGAACACCGTTAATACAGTAATTCTGATTTGAAAGTTACAAGAAAAAGTTTCGCAATAATTTGCAATTAGGACTAAGTGCATATTTTGCAAGGAATATTTAAACTTACTAACTACAATGCTTAATGAACTGAGAATATATCACACACCCTCTTCAAAAGAGACATAACTCGTAATTTGTCAATTTTCAGAAAAGGCAAAACATGTTTTGTAGTGTCATGATATTCCTTACAAAAACAAAAAGATATAACTGTTTTTTTCGACAATTTGCTATAATAAAAACAAAGTGGAATTTTGCGTGTTGGTAAAATAACACCTTACTTGCTTATAGGTTAACTATAATTAGGGCTAAGTTCTTAAGTTCCTTACATAAACTCAAAATTGACGAATTTCGGGTTGTGCCTCTTTTGAAGAGGGTGTGCGATATATTCACGAAAGAGTCAGTAATCCAACTGATTCCATTGCTTGATTGCAGTACATAAATGTGTAAGAAGATAGATTAAACAAATAAACGATTTAACCTACCCACCAAATCATCAATTGTAATTAAATATAAAATTCAGTTTACACTGAAACATAAAAATAATTAGTGATTTTTTTAGAGTTTGACAACACTAATTCCAGTGGCAATAGTTTTGACAATTTATACTTTGCAACACATCAATTACAAAGCCAATCCCTTAGCTTCACTCATGCATGCAGTCAGTACTTTATTTACTTTAAATAAAAACAGTTAGAAGTCTTTGAGTGAAGGAAAGTAGTTTCGACATGCATTCATTATTGGCAAGTTTAAGTGGCAAGACTACAGATATCCTTCTGTTGTTCATAATTGACTATTTTTCATCGGTTTGCTACACTGAAAGTGGTTTAACTTTTAACAAATCCATCATTTATTGTTTGATAAATCTCAAATTAATGCAATTTCTGCCTTGCGATTTTGAAAATAAGCATTCTACATCCTATTCACACGGCACAAGTAATTTTAGTTTTGCTCGTTTGAATTGGCTTGCCTGTTTACACGGCAAGCTTGAGATTTATTTTGATTATGCTTCAATGGAACATTTAATCAATTTTTTGTTCTGTTTTTTAAGAAATAATATTGATATTTTTGCGTTATTTACATTTAAGTTATAGATTTCAATAAAACTTTCTAGAACAGTTATAACAATAATCTATTCACAACAAAAGCATTGTTGTTTATTGTGAGCAAAATCTTTGCACAAAGAAAAAATATATAAAACATCTGATTCATTTTAAATTCATTTTGTTGGTGTGAACACAATTATGTACGAACCTAATTAGTTTAATAGATCGGTATGCTTAAACATGGCTTCACAGTGCAGAAAAATTATGCTCTACAGTAAGAAGAGTGTCAAAACCAGGTCAAAATTCTAATTCCTAAAGAACTGTTTGCTTTACAAATCTAATTTTCATACTTGAAATAATGTTTACCCTCATACAAGAGTATCTGAATGGAAAAATCTGTCTTCTCTTCCTATAAAGCAACGTCAAAGCGATAAATAACTTTCGAAAAGTGAACAACTGCAGCAGTATTGACAACAGCAGCGGCACCATTTGCCTATCCAACAACGAGATTATGCAATCGCAAAATTCGTTCATATTAGCATAAATACAGACACAGTGAGTATCTTCTCACATACATTAAAATGTTGATAGATTAACACATGAAAAACCCAAGAGCCAAAAAGAAGCACTAATATTGGCACAACACACAATCAGCTAAAGTAAGAAACACTCAAGTGAAACATAGTACAGAGGCGTTAATGCATGAACAGCTTTGAATGCATAGGAAACTACCTTTACATAAATTAAAAGACATTACACAATTGCATAGATAAGTATCTATGTTACTACAAAAACAAATCACACACAAAAATTAACATTAAGAGTTACTAAACGAAGTTACTAATGTAACACAAGCGATCAGGGGAGCTGATAAACGAAAACAAGACGGTAAACAAATCGCTGAGTTGTGACCGAAGAAAGCCAGACAATACGCGATCCCATACAGCGCTATTTAAAAGCTATTCAAAACTGTACGAAACGATTCAAAACTCTTCGAAACTCTTCAATGCGATTCAATTCCATTCAAATTCGTTCAGCTGAGCTGAACTGAACTGAACTGATATCGCACATCGAATCGTATTCGATTCGCGTTAACTTTCTTCATTATCGTGTGAAAATGTGCAAATCGAATTTCAAGATTCATCGCTTTTAACAGTTTTAACAAGAATCGAAACATGAAAGATGAAAAATGGAATGAGTTAACTAAGAGGTGTACGAATATTGATCATGAAATGTTGAATTCGATCGATATCGTCAATATCAATGAAAGTCAAGTCAAATCTTCTGCTCCAGTAAAAGACAAAAAAAAAATACCAAAAAAAAAAAACAAAAAGTTATGTTGTAGAAATCGTTAGACAATATAGCCGTCCAAAATGAGATAAAAATTTATTTGTCTTTGTTATGAATTGTGAATTTTCAAGCAGTCACTTAATTTCTGTCCACGCTGGCCGGGCTAGTTCTTGGCAACAGTGAAAAATCGTTTGTTCATTAATTTCTTAATTTCGAGTTTGTTAATTAGATGAAGTTTATTTGCTCTGCTTTTATTTGGTTTACTTAATAAGTTGCTTAATTGTAACTAATTTGTTAATTAAATGCTAATAATTATTTAATTTTCGTTTGACTTGATTATTGCCCTAATGACTGCTCAAACGTGCAGTGGAGTTTAAATTACACAAAATTCCATAACAAGAAATTATTATATAAAAAAATTTATAACAGGTTTCACGTAATTTTTAATAATAAAATTTATTAGTTGAGAATCAGAGACATATACGGATAGATATACGGACAATTAAATTAGTTTAATAAGTACGTGTGAGTATACATTTATGTGTAATTCGCATATCAAATGCGTATCCGAATGGATTTGAATACGAAATGTAATTTCATTTTACAAGCCTTGGAAAAAAATTTAACAAATAAAATTTAATATTTTTAGAATATTATTAAGATTTAAAATAATATTGGCAACGCAGTCAAAATATGAAGAAATTAATAGTTTCTGGAAAATTTTGCGCATCGACCTGAAGATTTATTGTGCCCTTTCTATCGGATACCAATTTTCTCTAAAGTGCTGAGAAAGTTAAGTTCTCAATTCATGGAACGGTATATATCTGAATTTTATAATGTTTAATTTTTAATAATTTTACCAACATTTGAGAAAAATTTTCAATTAGAAAGCGTTACCCTTAAACCCTTAAATACATTTTGTATGAAACTAAAAAAAAAACTATCTTGTATAAAAATTGCATTTTATAGTTACGTTTTAAAAATATTCGGCAGAAATTGCCAGTTATGCATAATTTTTATATTTATAAAGCAAAAGTAACAGTTATTTGTGCGTTTTAAAATAAAAGGCACACAGAAAATAATTATTTTTGAGAACCTCTAGATTGATCCCATCAAAAAATACATAGAGGATAGAGCCCTGAAATTATTTACGAAAACTGACAGACTTACCAACACCGCGTTATCAAATCTCAGAATGGTTACAGACTCTTCGGGAAGGTTTGCAGATCTGAGCTCAATTATTGCTTAGTCTGATGAAGTGATAAACAATAATTCAGTCAAAGTGTAAAGAGGAGTTTTGAAAGTACCTCGAGTTAAGAAAGAGTAAAAGTGCTTAAGTGAACTGGCTCAAAACAGCTTCAACATAATAATAATAATTTAAAGCAAATTTAAATATTATTTTTTGAGTTTTATTTTAAAATATTCAAAAGTTATTAGAATGACAACTTAAATGATATGCTTAAATATGAGTTTGAACAACTTTTGTTGCTGCTTTTTTTCATAAAAAATTCTGAAAGAACTGTTATATTCTGTCCCTGTTATTTCTGACACATATCTACTTTTCACAACAAGTCACTATTTCACCGACGACAATGATATCTCTAAAACTAGAGCATTAAATTAAAATCTGTTCTCATTTACCATGAACTGTTCTCAGTTTCAGTTAAAAACGGAATTGTCATTTCTCTAATAAAGGTGCAGGATAATGCATTAACATTATCGAACTACAAAATAATTGGTTTATTTTAAATTTAGATTAGTGACTGAATTGACAAACTGCTTTCTACAATAGTACATAAGTTAGAGTGGTAGGAATAGTTCATGTCGGTGTAGACATAAGTCTATATCGACACTATCAAATCAAAAAATGCTGCTTACATGAAGTGCATTTATATATTTATTATTGTATATATAAGGTCTATTATGAGAAGCTTATTTGAAGAACTTTAAATAGGTTTGGTGTGAGAACAGAAAAAGTAAGCATTACAATCTAAGCCATCTTCTTCTATTATTTGTATAGACCAACTGAGATCTCATTAATTTAATTAGCATTATTAAATTTTTTTAGGTATCATGCTTGATATTATTTATCATTGTCTGTCCAAAACAAAGTTTTGGATAGGGTTCGATATCTGATGAAAGATGTTTAATGATTTCTATATAAGCGTTATTTTTAAATTTTCTGTTGATCATAAGAGTAGCACTTATGTGAACTTAAATGTAACATAAAATCCAGTGTCATATTCCACATATGGCCTCAAGGCAAAAGAAAAATATCTGCAACAATTAATGATTGAATATTCACAACGAGCGAGTGGTGCGTAATATGTATCAACTTGGTACATATAAAGGTCTGAGTTATGTATAAAATATATTTTGTTTTCATAAGTTATTAACAATATTCAAATATGTTTATTACCCAATCTCTGTTAGGTATACAAAAAGCTTATTATGTCATATAAATTAAATGGCTTCAATGCCCAAATGAATTCTAATCTTAATTTTTAATGTGGCTTTAATGTTTGTGTCAAGTCGCTAATTAAAAAAATTTCGATTTTATATTCAAATTTGCTTCAGTTATGCATTTTAGGAGTCGAAACCTTTGTGGTCATGGTCAGTGACATTTTATCATTTTATCTACATGAAATATTGTTATTTAAAAGCAATTTTATATATCTTTAAGCTAAACGCCGTAGTTTTCACTTAATACAGGGTGTCTTCTGTTATGTACAAAATCCACGTCATTATAAATTATAATATTTTTAAAAATGTTTATGTTTTTTTGTGCATGATAATTTAATTTTGTTAATTTTAATTACTGTATATATGAATAATCATATTACAAACATAAAACTTGAACATTGTAATTTAAAACATTAATTAAATACGTATTATGTAATTAATAAATTAATTGAATGAATGATTGATTATTCAATTGACTAAATAAATTGTATAAATTGTAATTTTAATGAGTTGCTTATATTTTATTTTTCACTCTGTGGCTTAATAAAAACTGTATATATTAAATATGTACACATTTATTAATAAACTTTTTCAATAGTACTTGAATATTATTACAAAACCTTTTGTTTTTAATAGCACTTTTTTCAAAGAACATTTGTAATTAAACCCGAATGAATAAAAAATTTTTAAAAAATAACAAAATATTGTAAAATTATCGTACATTTAATATGAAATGAAAATATTTAAAATATAAAAATATAAAATCAAATTTTTTAGTTAAAATTTTTGTTTTAAAATGAAAATAAAAAAAATAAACATTTCGTTTATTTTTGCCAACATCTTCAGAGGTATCTTAAATTTTTATGACATTTAATATATAAAATTAAAGCCATGAAAATTTTTTCGTAGAACTTATGAAAATTTCGTTATTAAAATATACTACAACTGACGACTATAACTATAAGTTGAATGTACTGTTTTTTCAGTTAATTATTTTCACAAACACTTATTAATGTGTTTTCCGTCACCCTAACACCCTGTAAATTGCACTGACAAGCCAATAATGACTGCATTAATGTTAAATTGTGAAAGGGTTCACGGGTCGTATGATTAACATTCCATGATTCAGTTATACTTACTTAATATTTTATTATAGTCAGCAATGACATATAGTATAATATGTATTACATATACCTATATTATATTTTACTTAATTTCCTCAATTTTTTTTCCTCGTCCCTCTCTTTCTCGCTACGCCTAGTTCTCATTCAATTAAGGTAACAGTGATTAGTAACATATTTTTCTTTAACATTTTATTTGAGGCAATGCTATGTTAGCTAATTTTCAGTGGTTACTTAAGTAGCAACAACAAAACGTTTTAAGCATTCACTGCAAAGACTTAACATTTCTTCCGCTTTTTTGCTTTTTTCTCTTTGATTTATTTGTTTTGCTTTCTTATTTGCTTATTTACTTGGCTTTTTTTCAATGTCTGCTTTTTAAGTTTATTTTTATAATTTGACTTGCATTTTTCTTTTTGCTTTTGTTTTTGTTTTCGTTTATTTTTCCACATTTCTATATATTTATACTTATTTATACAAACTGAAAGTGAAATTTATTGCCGCAGTTGTAATTGTTTAGTTTCCGTTCCCTCATTCCTCTATTTTTTTCCAGTTTTTTTTCTATTTGCTTTTTTTTTGCTGCCATTATCGTGCTTTTTGTATTTAAAGGTGTTATGCATGCATACTTTATTTATGCTGTTGTAGTTGTTGTTGTTAGTTTGCATGATGTTGTGTGCTGACATACTCGTACAGTCACTGCTGCTGCTGTGGCTGTATCTGCTGCTGCAGCTGCTATAGCTGCTGCTGCTGTTAAGTAGGTTGCGTTGGAATTGGCCAGCAGAGTTATTTAGTTGCCAAGAAGACAATATTTGAATGAAGCAAAATACAAGTATGTAAAGTAAACAGTTTACGCACAGATAAGGCCAACAAGCAAATGAAAGTGAAAAGATTATGTTAAAAGAGGAAGCAAAATGTTTCACACTCGCGTTGTTTTTTTTTAAATAAAAAAAATATATAATTTATGGAAATTTATAAATTTTACTGTGGCTTGATTTCATTTTTTCCAAGAACTTTTGCATAAAACACTGAATTAAATGGTAAAAGCTGTATAAAATTGCTGCTATGGAATGAATTGTTGCAAATCAAAAGGAAAATTTATTAAAAATGTTTAACTTAAAGATATAAAATAGTTTTTGCGGTTTTTAGACCAAAAAGAATATAATTAATATTTTTTGATAAAATATTTGAAATAAGAAAAAAAATTCTTATTAAAAAAAAATATTTTCGTAAAAATGGTTTTTACTTTTTAGTTTAAAAAATACTGAGCTTTTTCGAACAGTAGGGAACTACAACAACAAAAATTCATTTTATATTATTTTAAAAAATTGAATTATTAGCTTACTATTCAGCTGTTTCGAGTATTGCCAAATACCCATCATCAGTAGTATTGAAAATAATAATTCTCGTAAATAATTTTTTTTGTGATTGCAAGTACCAGGAAATGAACTCGTGCCCTGCTAAATTTGAAGCTCAGAGTCAGCGCTCCTTAGCTAACTGACCCAACCTACTGTGCGCACATATTTCTGGAGTTTTGTTAAGTTTTTATTAACAAATCTACTTGCTGTGTTTATATTAAAACGAAATCAACTGTAAAACCAACTGTAGTATAAGTGTATTAATTAATCATATTTTTAGTTTTAATTGTTATATATCAATACTATTCTATTTGTAGAGGCATTATTTGTATAAGAAATATTTAAATTAATTTTATTTTAAAATATTTTTTCTTTTTAATTTTTAGAAATATTTTCATTTCTGTTTATAAAAACAGTATTAAATTAAACGTAATTTTAAATGCAAATATGCAAATATTTTATATATGATTCACTAAAGATTTCGCCACAAAAGACCTGAATCATATGGTACCGATTTTCAATGTACATTAAATAATAATTGAACGCAATTACGATTCCAAATGCTTTAATTTTTAATCTTAAGACAGCGACATATTTTTAGCAAAAGTTAACATACGTTAACATACGTATGTTAAAGTGTTAAGTCTACTTAACATATATCAGTTCAAATGTAACAGCTCTTAGGTATATGCAAGCCGCGCAATATAATCAAGCACAAAACATAAAATAAAAGTTTTTTCTAAACAGTGACTGCAATGTTAATACATGTATGTATGTAATATGTAATATGTTTTAGCTTCACTTCCAACCTATAACTTAGTTGTTGATTTGTTGTTGCGTTAACCAAAATAGCGCATTCACTTATACAATCACTTATACAATATTTATAAATTTCAACTTATATTACTACGTAGCATACATGCTATTATAGTAGATAGGCAATGAAATATGTAGCATATAAGAAGTTATTCTTAACAGACCTAAAAACTAACATCAAAACTCTGTTATGGCATATGTTACCACAGTACCTCAAATACTACAAAAGAATAAAAATATATTATACCCCCATTTAGTTAGTTAGTTAGTTGTGGTGAATGGAGGAACGAGTCCTCCTTAATTAGCTAAAAAAGCCATTTTGAATCCATAAAATCTCGTCATAGTGGGTGGTAGAGAGAAGATCAAGCTGGTACCAGCCAGAGCCATTTATAATATCATACCCCTACTTTTAAAACTTTTCAAGATGTGCAGTAAGATTATTTTAAATTACTATTATCTGTTATCTATTATTATTTATTACTATTATAATTACTACTATACGAATTTTTTAATTTTTAACATCGAACATGTTTTTGCAGTGATTTTTTAAAGAAATTTTTATTCTTAACGGCACATTTCTTCTTCATTGCTGCTGTTATTATATATCTTATTATTCGTTCTTACTATATTTGGCTGCATAATGCACACATTTCAGTTAATAATAAAAAACAGTGATGTGAATACAAAAAGTATCTACAAAAAGACTAAAAAACATTAACAGTTCATACACAATTGGTTGAAGTTGCTGCGGTTATAAACTCGAAACAAATATTAATAACAACAACAAATTTGCAATAACAACCATGTCATATTATGATTACATTAAGTACAATTGGATTGGTATATATTGCTTATTTTGCTGTGTATATATCTATCGTAATTGTTATAAATTCATTTAAGTGAATTTATTCAAATGCAGTGCTTACTATTTTTACATGAATCAGACTATAAGAACTGCATGAATAGTTCCATATATAAACACATTGATTTACTCATGTCCGTCTATCTGTTTATTGGAAAAGTGATGTGTAATTTTTTGAATTTAAATGGCACAGTAACTTTTTTGGAACAGAGGTAGATTAAATTCACAATTAGATAACTTGTGTTAACTAGATAATAGAGTAAATTTGCAAAATAACTTAATATACAGTTAGGTTTGATTTTAAAATTAACAACAATCTAATGAGATACGATTAAATATAACAAGGTATCACAACAGCTGATTTCAAATATAGCTCACATTATTTTCTACAAAGTAGGTAAGTACGATAAGTTAAAATTAAGTAATATAGAAAAGAAAATACAGTTCCTTTATTTAACTATATTTTCAGATATTTGAGGAGTTTCTTTAAAACACATAACACATTATTCCGATTTCATTAAATTATATATTAATGATGTAAAATGCTATATAAATTGATAATTAGAAGATCAAATTTAAGATTTAATTGAAATATATATGGTATATTTTTTTAAATTCAAATAGTTTCATATTAAAATTAGTTATCATATACATTTAAGTAATGGTACAGATGTTAGCCTCTTAATGCTAAACTATGTTTCTTTATAATATATATCTCTATCAAATTTATTCTACAGTTATTGTAACATCAGTGACGAGCTAATTATTTGCAGTGCCTCCTCACATAATACGAGGGGTATTCGAAAACTGTGTGTCTGACATAATAAGCTATGCTTTGCGTAGCTATGCGTCTTCGCTTCACCCTACGATGTTTATAGATATAACCGCATGACACAGAAATACATCCATTATTCCATAAAGGACTCATCTAGATGACTCATCATCTAGATAATTTTATTTTCGATTTTATAAATTCTTCATGTTTTGTGATCCTCCAGAGCGGTCTAGACCATTTTAATGATTCAGGTACGAAGTCTTGAAAACAATTTTTTTCTTGCTTTAATTTTGTTTTACTTTTAGACTTATGTCTTATTACTGAAATATACTTTTTACAAAAAAAAAATCAAAAATATACGCAACTAGAAGATAATAATTACGATTGTAATCTCAAATCTCAAATCAAAAACAAAGCGATTACCTAATAGAAAAATTGTACAGAAAATCATGTTAAAAATTATTGGAAGCGTGGCGGGACATCACAGTTTTATGAATATTGCAATTTATTAAATTACATCAACTCGTCTCAAATTCCAGTCAAGATTGATATACAAAGCTTAGATAAATATCGCCCACATCGATCAATTTTAAAAAGACTGTATCAAAACTGCGTCAACGGTGGTTGGCGGATAATAACTTAGATAACACATAGAATTTGTTTTCTTTCAAACTGTTATTACTCTATAATATGATAACCGGAAAAAGGTTAGGTAGAACCTTAGATAGATAATTTGGAGATAATAAAGATAATATTTTGAGTTAATATTTTTTACACTATCCACTACCACCATTCACTATACTATTCACTATACTATATACTATTGACTTTGCGGACTTAAGAGTTCTACTACTCCTGACTTTTAAAAAAATGCAAACGTGAAGTAATGCTGTTTTCCTATGTTATATATAATATATGGTATTGTATTTTGTATTGAATTCAAATAACTTTTTTTAAAAACTCATTTAAAAAGAAAAAAATTAATTGAGAACTATTTTGGCAGGATCGCAATTTTAGATACTTTAGAGAGGCTCTACTAACCATATATATTATAATACAATAAGAATTAAGTGTTTACTTTATAATTGTTCTAACAGGATTACCAGATTGTAAACTGTGAAAGCTCTAGGAAACATAAACATTTTAATAACGAAAGTAATATAATCAAATCTGACTTCTTATTGACTATTATTTTCAATTGTTTGAATCAGTTACTCTATATATTATATAGCAACTCTGAACTCTCTGCTATGTAATACTCGTATTTAATCTCTTTATAGAGCAAGTCCATTTTTCAACATAATTTTTTGATATGTTAAGCCATAATTAACTGATATGGTTTAATAAATATAATAAATAAATAAATATTTATATAATTCGAGTTTGCATAAAACTATATTTTATTTTTAAATAAATTGCTGCTTAATTAATATCTGTATTTTTTGAACTATATATTCATTATGGTTAAAAACAATTTAGATAAAAATACGCAAAATCATATACTATGTTCACACAGCCAGATTTCCTTAATTTCGTTAAAATGAAATTAAGTTAATTTCGAAAGTGTTCTTACTGCCCCAAATTAAGGAAATCATATGGTTTTTATTTACAAATCAAATGTTGTTGTAGCTATAAAGGATGGCATTCAGTAGTTTTATTAGCTTTAGTGGATTCCAGGTGGTATGTGAATTATTGTTTTTCACTCTATTTCAAATTAATTACAGTCACAGTTTTATCTCTATATTCAGGCAACTGTCACTGACTTTTATTTTAAAAAAATTTCACATTTTCGTTATCTCAACTTTATCTTTTATCTTACGCATAGTTGCATTTGAAATGTCACTTCATTTCAACGAAATTAAGGCTATTTTTCTTAATTTTGTTGAAATCTGGAAAAAACAACTTAATTTCGCTGAAACAACGATGAAATTAAGATTTTTGCGAAATTAAGTTGTGTCTGAACAAAGCACTTATACGTCATATATATAGTCACTTGGTACTCACCATAATATAATTCCAAAGATGATATGTTGTCTTATCATTTTGATGTTGTTGTTGTAGTTTTTGTTGTTGTTTGCAGTTATTTAGTTCTTGTTGATTTTGTTTGTTTTGTTTTATTTTTGAAGGATTAGAATAGGAAGAAATTGTCCTTAAGGATAAATTAGAAGAGACTTAACGACTACCACAGCGGCGATTGTCAATATTTAACTTAGATTTACGGTTCGAATTTAATAATTTATTAAAATATAATTAAATAGTATTTTTTAAACTTATTTGGCACTTTATTGAATTTCTTTCTCTTATTTTTATTTTATTTTATTTTATTTTATTTTATATATATTTATACAATATTATTTATAAATTATTTTATTTTAATATATATATATATATGTGTGTATATATATATGTGTGTGTGTATTTATATTTGTACAGAATTTCTTGTTGTTGTTGTTAAGTTAATTAAATTATTTTTTTGTTTTTTTTTTTGAGGGATTATCAAATCACTTTTACTTTCAACCTTCTACCTTCTAACGGAGGGGGTGGTGTAGAGATGATAGGTGCAGAAGGTTTGAGATAATTGTCTTGCCAAATAGATAATAACCGATAAAAAGTTCTTTGTGTTTGATCCTTTCACCGATTAGCATAACGCTGGCAAACGATGGAGCATAATTCAAAACGAATCAAATATTTTAATAATTTTGTTATTGCGGAACAAAGCGAAGAAAGACAGTTTTCTGCTTGTTTGCGCGAATTTGTAAAAGGATTAAAGCCAAGATCGAAGAAAAAATCGCTTAGAAAAAACCGCACGACAAAAAATCGTTCGTTCACGAAACGGCGATTGTTTTTTTGTTGAGACAAAAATTTGAAGAAAAAAAAATACTTCGATGCGCGCACGCGTGCGTACACAAGCAGATGCTGTGAGCTTCTGCCAGATGCTTTGACTGAACGCGAACGCAAAAGTGCAAAGTTGAGTTGGATTTGGAATCGGAATTCGAATTCGATTTGTTTATTGAATTTTATATTTTTGATTTGCCTTAAACACGTCTGACTGAGTAAACTGAACTCTGTTACAGTCGCAGAACCAAGTGAACACGCGTCAAAGGCACTGACTGACTGGTACGTCTTGCGAGCTTGAACTGAAACTGGCAACTGAAGCAAAAATCCACTTTGTAAACATATAAAATAATAGCTGAATGCTGCTGTGAGTTGCTGTGAGTTGTGGTGAGTGAGCGTAACGTTGACGAGGATGACGACGTTGACGACGTTGACGCCGATGACGATGACGGCGCAATGACAGCGCCCGATGACGTTGACTCTTAACTAACAGCGAACGTTAAACGGTAAACGAAAGAGTTAAGCAGCGTACTCAGTGGTAGCGTCCGCGCCGACTGCACTGACTGCGCCACTATTGGTTGGTGGAAGAGGTGGAAGAAGCGTTTTTTTCTCACATAGAAATTTTGGAATTTGGGCAGCATCGAAAATGCTGGTATGCTCGGCTTACTCTAAAACCGGTAAGTAAATTCACAAGTTTTATTATTTATTATTAATTGTTAAGAGGAGCACAGGCGCACGCAAACGCAGTTGACGCAATTGCCACAATTGCTGCCATTGCTGCCATTGCTGCAATTGAATTGTTCTGCTGGTGACGCTGACGTTGCGATTAACATAGAAGTTTATGACTTAAATAACATATACGACTGTAATTCGTTGTTGTTGTTGTTGTTTTTACTATTGTGAGCTTTTGCTGTTAGTGCTAAGCACTATTTGTGCTAATTACGCTGTTGAGCGTCATCACAGATAACAGTGCTAAAAATCAAACCAGCTTAGGTCTGTTAATCGAACTCCAGCAGAGAACTTAACAGCGAACGTACCTATGTGTTGTGTCCGAATGGATGTGTTGTGTTGTGTTGTGTTGTATTGAAGCATGTGTTGTGTGTGCAAAAATTTTGTTGCACAAAACGTACTACTGCAACGTATGTATGCATGTGTGTATGTATGTATATTCTTTGCCTTAAAGGCAATGAATTAATTAGCAAAATATTTTTGCAACTTACCTACTAACGCCGCCGTATCGCTGTACTGTTGTACTGTTGTGGTGCTTGTGTACACGGTACAGTGTACACTGTACACGTCACAGTTTTGTATTAAAATATAAGATATATGTATAAAGATGTTGGTTGGTTGGTATACATATGTTATGTGTGATTGCTGCTTTTAATGAGCGGAGAAAGTGTATGAGCAGAACAGACCCAAAGCCCGAGCCAGAGCAGCACAAACTAAAGCTTAGCATCCAACAGGTTGGGCATGATTTAAGTTATGTGTTTACTGTTGTTGTTGTTGTTGTTACTGTATTTAATTGTTTTTGTTTTTGTTTTTGCTTTTCTTTGCCTTTACTAAAGATGCGCTGGGTGCTTAATATTTGTCGATTACCGTTAAAGTTTTCTTTAAATGTATTTGTTTTTTTTTTGTTTTTTTTTATTTTAAAAATGTTGATTTCGTCGTTCATTATTGTTGTTGTTGATGCTGCATGTATTGTTTGTGTTTACTTGCAATTTTGGTGCTGTTATAATATTGGCTGTTGCTGTTGCTGTTGTTGTTGGTTTTTATTTTTATTTCTTTCTTTTACATAAAGAAGATTTAACCAAAAAACATTAACGAAATTAAGCCAAACGAAATGAAAATCAGGGCAGCCATCAAATTTTTGTTGGTTGTTGTTGTTATTATTTTTTGTTTTTTATTTTTGGTAAACATATTTATTTAAATGGCTTTTTATTTAAATTTTTTTTCGTTTTAATTTTCTTTCACATGAATTTTTTGTTTTTAAGTTTTGTTTTTTGTTTTTTTAAATAAATTTTTATGATTTATTTTGTGAAAGGAGTCACGCGCTCATCATTTCATTTTAAAGACGCCACGCCACAATCAAGCGATTTGCTAAATATGTGCGTGCGTCCGGCGGTAAGCGCATTTGGAAGTTTGCAATTATTTGGCTAATATTTCTTTCATTTTATTTTATTTTTGTTTCTTTGACATTTTCATTAAATTTGTTTTTGCATTAAATATTTTCATTAATTTTTTGGTTTCGCAAAAATTGTGGCATTTACTTTTTGCGCCAACTGTCAATTCATCCTCTCCTTCGCTCCATAACTCACTGTCTTTTTTTTTTTTTCTTGAGATGTCATGCAGATGGATTAAGTTCCTAATTATGTTATTCCTACCTAATGATAATTTTACTTAAGCTACTGAGACCGTGTGCGAGTTCGAGTAAATCGAGGTAAAGTAAATTGAAATTTCCTAGGGATTTTTTGCACTGCACTTATGTAAAAATTTATTTACTTATTTATTTATTTATTTATTGCACTTATTTATTATTTTTGGTTAAAAGTTTTCAAACTTATCTATGAAACATCTTATAAAATGTATATATAATTTTAGCTTATTTACCTAATGTTGGTAAATTACAAAATTCGCTGCCATACCGACATAATTTACTATTTCTCTCAATTTACCATCAATTTACTCGAACTCGCACATGGCCTGTGTATTGCTGTTAAGTGTCACATATCGTCATATTGCTTTTTTATGAGGCCATAATGTCAGAAGGAAGGAAAGCCAGCAGATACAAAAAAATTGTATGGATTGGAAAAGGATTAAAGCAACCAATATATTTTTACAGTAATCTACGATATAATCTACGATATAATATTAGTGTTAAAAAGATTTCTTTAATATTATCTTATACAAAAACTAAAATAAGAAAGCATTTTACATCTATATGCTTTAAAGAAATAAATAATGGAAATTTATCAAACAATTATCGAACACAAAAAGACTTAAAGAAATCTGTAACTTAATTTGAAAGCGCAATTAAATAAAATATATCCGCATATTGTCATCTGAAAGTGAACAGATCAAGATCTTACCTATAAACTAAGAAACAATTATTCAATAAAATTTAAAACAACTAAAAGTTAACAGTAATGTAGTATGGTATTATTATTGATATGTTTGTGAGTATTGTAGGTTCTGTTCTGTCAGCAAACAAATTTTCTAGGGGTCTTGGGACCTCTGTCACGGTTAACAACTGTAATTTCGAAGTTGGAAAATAGTGTGTGTATTTGTAAATAACATCGTAAATGCCAAAAAAGACGTCGGCTGAGAAATTTAAAGAAGAATCACTCTTATCAACAAATGTTACTTCAGACTAAATAGGCAATTGAGTAATTAAGCCTACTTAGCCTCGACTTACTCGACAAACAAAAATCACGCTCTACAAGCCTCTTATCATATATGTCAGACTCTTTGGTGAATTCGGTCAAATTTGGTCAAATTCGGTAAATTTGAATACAACTTTAAGGTGACAATAATAATAGAATATAATATTACAAAGAAGCCTATAACAACGAAAGTATTCTAATCTTGAAGTTTTATTAAACATTTTTATGTCAGTGTTATTTTGAAATGCTCCCTCTCTTACTTATCTTAATACTTAAACTTAATAAGTAACGTTGTCTGCATCTTTACACAATGTCTGATATATACACCAAAGAAAGTGTGTCCTTTTTGTTACTTTTTTTCTTCTTCTTTATATTAGGAACCAGTAGAAATTTTAGCTGCCTGATTTTGTTTGATCTGCTCATAACTGATCATCTATAAGTTAATGGTATAACGATTTAAGCTTCCTTATGTACATGGATTCGATTCGAATTTTTTTCCGATCCTACCACCTTTTTTATTGGAGACAGAGTAAGTTTGTCTAATAGTTTGTTTCACATATTAATTCAATTGCATTTTTTTAAGTGACTAAAATTAACAAAGCATGAAGTAAGTAATAAAAAAAAAATTTTATATTAGATGCAATATAGATGTGTTTATTAGAAAATAGCCCAGCCAGTGCAAATTGGTAACTGCTATGCTAAATGTGAATCTGCGGTTATACTCTTTTTTTTAGAGACATTTCGAAAGGTAGTGAGTTACAACAACAATTTTCCTTTAATATTATTTAATTAATTGCATTTTCTCTTTATAGTGCTATAGTCTTTATGGTCTCATCATTCTCAAAATTATATTTTTTATATTTTTTTTATTTATTTATACCATTACTTATTTTTACAATTATTCTCTTTTCTAACAGAAAAGAATTGATATTTCAATCGGAACTTTAAAATTAAAACGAAACTCATAATATTTTGCAGTGAATACGGATTCGTTAAAGTTATCAAAAAGGTGTTACTACGAACCACAAATAGTGCTTTTTTTGTTTCCTTTTTTTGCAGTAGGTGGAAAGGTGGAAAGCATCGAACCCCCTAAAACCACCTCTAAGGAATGAATATGAAAGATTGCAGTCGCGTGCAGCGGATACAACCCCATTCCAGTTATCAAGAGAGAGAGAGAGAGAGGGAGAGATTAGAGAAAGAGGCTTAATACATAGCAGACTAGGTTCATCTAAGCCAGAAAGCACAGGCGTGAAGCAGGGAAATTGAATATTTGTGAAGGAGATAATAGATCTTAGAAAATGGGATTTCAAATTATATAAAAAATGCGCCAACGTTTTAAAGTTCTTTGTGGCAGATAATTATTTCAAGTCACATTTACATAAAATAATTTTTAACAATATAAATAATATAAAGTAATTGAAAATATTATCTGTTGTATCTCCATTTATTTTTTTTTACCAAGTTAGTTTTTAAAAGTATTTGTGTTTCTTCGAAAAGTTTTCGTACTTCATGTTACATCCATTTTGAAATGGTACGACGTTTCATAATTTTGAATATATTTCTGAACATTTTTTAACTTTAACGAATTTCTTTCTTTTATTGAGTTACATTTACATATGCATGTGGAGGGAAAAAATTGTTTATTGGCCTATGGAAGTAAATTGTATGTCTGAATACATATTTCATAATTCATAGAATACGAATTGAGGTTTCAGTTGTAGTTGTTTGAACTCTACCAGCAATTTCGTTTCCATTATATGTTTTTTTAAAAGGTTTAAATTCTCCCTACTCCGTCCCTATTCCACTTGGAAGAAGTATGATTTAGTATAAGTGCATTGTTACTTTTCCTAGCGCGTTCATAAGTAATTTGCTTCCAATTACATGGTCCATCAAAATAAAATGCAATACAGAATTCGTTAAATGGGTAGGGAAGGAGGTGAAACCCTATATTTTCTGGTAAAAAAAAAAATTTCGAAAGAAAAATAATTCGCCAAATCTACGGGTCAATCCAAATTGATACGAAAACCTAAACTGCTTAAAGACGAACAAATAATGAAATTGAAGAGCTATTAAAAAACGAAAATATAGTGAGATACATTAAGTCGCAAAGGCTACAATGGACATATGCTCATATAGTAAGAATGGAATCGAAGAGAAAGTAGAGCAGCACATACAACGCACACCCGACAACAAACAGGCACAGAAGTATGCCTAGAATAAAATGGGATGAAAATGTGTATGGTTATGCAAGAACGATTGGAGTACTGAGTTAGAAGAGAGTAGCAAAAGATCGGGAAGATGAATGCAGATCGTGAGGTGGGCAAAGGCTGACACTTGACAATAGTGGCAAATAAGAAGAAGAAGAAGATTGAAGTTTGATCCAGCACATGTGTCCAATTTTGATTCCACCAGGAAAATATTCACTTACGTCATCCATGAACAAAGCAATCAGCATAGGGCTTAAGACGCAGCCTTGCATCACATCGACATACATTTGGAACCATCTTGTTATGTACTATATCTTCGATCCCATACTGTTAATAATTCCACTATTGTAGTTATAGTACTTTTCCTGATATATGAAGAAAAATTTTTCTTCTATAATTTGTAACATTGCTCAGGACACCTGAAGTTATTTATTTATACAGCATTTTCTAATACATAATGAGCATAAAACGGCATAAATTGAGCCTAGGTATATTTTGAGAACTCAGCTGCAATTCTGATTTCATCTATAGCTCTATAATTATTTAAATACTGGAGCATTAATTAACTTACTTAACCGATATTTGAGCATCTAAGTCTTCATTTATTTCACACGGCAGAGCAGTGTTTAAGATATAGCTATCGTTTTTGAATTTTAACTGCTTTTCAAAATGCGCAGCTAAATGAAAATTTAAACGATTCTTTCCTTCAAATTCGTATTCCTTATCCTATCATTCTGCGCTGAGGTTTTTTAAGTAACTCTTGGACAAATGATTTTTTAAATATGATTTTTGAAGTCTTTAGGTTTCGGAACTACATGCAGTTTTTCACCGTAGCATTACCTATTTCTCTTAGATTTATGCTTTATTAAAAAATCTTTAACAATTTTTTCTCGAAAACAACTTAAACCTATATTTCACCACGGTGGATCATATTTCCTGCTGAGTCGAAAGGTATTTTATTAAACAATAAAGTGGGATTCTGGACTTGTTCGTTCGGTTGAATTATGTTTCGTGAGGATCAGTAGAAACTACCATATTATTAGCATATTGACAACTGATTTACCCAGATGGATCTTTCTACATTTTTGAAAGGTATTGAACTAACGGTATAACTAGAGTAAAATTCGAAATCATGTAATTCGACGAAGAACTCGACTATATCATTCGTTTATTAAGAACTCGACTTCTTTAAATATATTGAAAAGGAATCTTTCTTTACGCCTAGTGAGTTCAAGTTGAGTAATCACTCTTTAATCCTTCTGAAAATTTTTAAAGGTAATTTTCTAAAATTATGACTTGTATTTTGTTTTATGTAAGTTAAAAGTAAGGCGTATACAAAAGTCGATAATGCCACTTATAACCATAACAGTGCTCTACAGCAGATCCTAGCAATTGTGATTTCATGGTATATAAAATAGTAATGTTTAATAACAGAATTGATGGTCTGAGGCCAAATGAAGTATTTTAATATATGTACTTAACATGGAAAAGAAAATAGTTGTATATTTTCACTGTCGTTATTAATTATTAACTACAAGAATAAAAATTCATTTTATATTATTTTAATTAATTGAATTTAATTAATTTTAATTATTTGTTTCGAGTATTGCTAAATATCCATCATCAGTGGTCTTGGAAATAATGCTTGTATTTAATTATTCGTAAATAATTTTTTTTGTGACTGCAAGTACCTGAGATTGAACTCGTGCCCTGCAAAATTTGAAGCTCAGAGTCAGCGCTTCTGAACCAACTGACCCAAAAATGTATTTGCCTTACTATTCTGTTTGTAGTGGCATTATTTGTTACATGATTTATATATTATTTCTTATGTATAGAATCTAATCTCGGAACGTAATACTGAGAAAGTCATACTAATGGTACTCCACGAATATTTTAAGTATCTGGATTTGTGATAATTACGTAAATTCCAAAATACTTCCAATTACTTCAGTATACATCATATTAATATCTATCTGATAAAGTGAATTGATAAAGTTTCTTTAACTTAATAAAACTTACAAATAATAAAGAAATACATACTATTATGTACTAATACTAATAATACTCTTACTTAATACATAATACATAAAGAAAGGTCTATTGTAGCGTCTATTGTAAAGTAGATATAGTTTTCAATAATACTCACCTTTAACAGTAGAGATGTTCACAATCTTGAGTAAAGAGCTCAGTTATTTAATAACATAGTAGCAATACATAGTGTTGGCCTTCAACTGAAGGTCATTTTCGAAATTTCTATAAAGCTTGTTGATCTCACTGCAGCTCCCTTAGATTTTTGTCCTTCTCTAATTTATTCAGTTAATTTCGAGATCTCTTTTGAGATCTTTTGAGATAAAGTTTCAGGCGGTATTGTAATTTATTTATATCTTTTTACTTTTAAATATTCCAACAAGACTTGGAAGAAAGATAGAATCCTTTGCAATTTCAAACAACTGATATCAAATTAGTATTTGGGTTTTTTTAACGTTGAAATTATTTTTATCATCGAAAATATTTGTAGCTTCTACTGTTTTATTGTTGATTTCCAAAATACATAATATAATAAAATAGTTTGAATATTTGAAAAAACTATATTTTCTTATTAATTATTAATTTTCTGCTCGCTTATGTTGAAAGATTCAACTTTCTACGCTTTGGTGACTTGCATAAATACTCTGAGTTCAGCTTTTAATTTTGGTTCCTCTGAACGCTTAATAAGCATAATTGTGCAATAAAGGCCCTCTGAAAAGACATTTGGCAAGGTCTTGGAATTCAAGGCGCAGTCATTAAATTTATAACTGCCAACAATGCTCCGTTGAGCACTCCACTTTCCTGTGAACTGAGGTAAATTCGAGCAAGCTGATACAGACTTCATGACGTAGGGTTTATATAGGTTATTCATAAATTCGTGAGTGTTACTCTCCGGTAAGGCCAATAGTGTAGGACGAAAATCTGCACTATTTAGACTGTATTTATTGGCCTTCAAAATTTTGAAACTAATCTGAAAAAATCTGTATAAGTAAACGGAAAATCTGTGTATCTAATAGTTTTAGATGTACTTACTTTTAAATCCTTATCTGCGTACTTTGAAAAATTGACAAACCCCGACACTTTATGTAATTCCGTTGAGTCCTGGACTAAATTCACTTTAAAGTTTATGACTTCGGGATTGTCGTTCAGAATTTCCAGTTTTGGGAAGGTATAGAGAAATTTTTGTTTCGAACCTATTTTCAAATTATCACTGAGTCTTACCAATACTGTAAGTAATACAATAGAGGCAACTTTAAAAAAAAATTCTACCTTGCACCGCATTTTTTCGGAATTGAGACTGTTCGACAGTTGAGGTTCGCGTTATTTATGTGAAATTTCTACGTACTTTGCATGTTTCAGAATATTTATAACAATTTTATTTATTAATAATTAAAATGATCACAAAAATCTTTCTCACAATTGATTTATATTGCGATTCTTTGTTACTATGTATTTCCATTTGTTGAATTTAATTTAAATTTAATTAGAACCATACGATCTATGCGATCCATGCGATCCATACGATCCATGCGAATTCCGTGTTCGAAAAACAAAACTTTTGCTACTTTGTTTGAGGAACAGAACATGATTTTCATCAAAATTTGTTATGGACTGAATTTGTTTTTTAGTTAAACTTTTTATATAATGAATTTATTTTTTTCAGTCTATCTTATTTCAAATCTAATAGATTCACTACAAAAGTTTTATATTAATTGAAAGTGAACGCCTTAAAAATTAGCATCCCGGACGGACAGACGGAAAACTTAATAACTTCATTGAAACTCCAAAAAAATATTTATGCAAAAATATGTTAAACAATGTAAACATTTAGGAAAATAAAAAATAAAATAAACAAAAAAGTGAAAAATTAGCTTTAACTTCGTCGAAGGTTCAATCAATACCTTTCACACGTAAGCTTTATTTAATGTTAATTTATTTAGTTTTTTTTTCAGTTTTATGCTAAAATTTCAGTTCAATGTTTAATTAAATTTACAAACAAGTCTAAGCTCACTTAAGCCAGTTATTTTATATTCTATATATCACTACATGATATTTTCAAACGATTAATTTCATTTTCGGAATTCAACTGCTCGGGTTGTCAAAAGAACCTCTGTCCGGTTTCGGTTTTATGAAATTTCATTGGATTAATTCTATTGAAGAATAAATTGGTAACATACTATCCAATATAAGCCAAGAGCTGACCTCGAAATATGAATATATAATAAGAAAAATGTATGAATATAATTTACATAGACCAATTTATCCCGATTCACATAAATATTAACGTGCTTACTTCTTTATAAAACTGTTATTGATCTAAAGCCCTCAATGAGAGACATTCGCTTGATTAAGGAAAAGAATCGTATATGCGTTAATAATTAAATATACCACCAGCAGGCTCATCTCTGTTCTGCTGAAGAAGGACACCTCACCATAACTGTAGGGATGAACTAGCTCTTTAACCTGACGGTTACCTGGAATGTCGCGCCAGTAGCAACTTCTCTCGGCTGAAAATCATTTATTAATCAGAAACCTAGTTGTAGACCAACTTAATCCACAATATGACTCTGGTCCACAATTTTGAAATGCAGTTCCTGACCTCACAAGACTGTCCGCAAACTCAATATGAGATGTGAGCTTAGTAACACAAGAAATATTATCCCATCCGGTACTTGCGACAACTTAGATCATATTTGTTCAGCGATTTTTTTGTGTTATATATATGATATATTTAGTTGGAGACATATATTAGGGTTTTGGTAAGATTCATGAATGCTATTATTGATCATCACTGCCTTTTTATTTGCTTATAATTTCATAAAATTATGGATGGAAAAATAGAGCAATCTAATATGCAAATTGATCGATCTCTACGAGGATGGTGAAGAAACGTTTTTTGGAGTATATTAATGAGATAATTATTTTGACAAAACAATTCAAAATTTTCGATTTTCACCAGTGCCCATAACATTTAAGTCACCTCATTATAAAATCACTGCTATTTTATACGGGAAAAATATCATCACAAGCTGCTAAAAGAATTTAATTTTTTGCTATCAAAAGAGCATCGAAAGCTGGCTGCTGAAAATATGACTACCCAAGCTCCAATGGATTCCATCCTAAAAACACAATATAAGATCTAACGTTACAATCCAGCAATAGCTGGATAGCGCCTTAAAAACAAAACGAATTTCAAAATCAACCGTCAAACTCGGTCGACACGGTATACTGCAATTCAAATTGCCTTCAGAGAGACAAACAATGAAGGTGAAATACTACTTGGAGGAAATAAGATGTGTATTCTAAAATAATTTCTTTGGTGTTTTCCTACGTGGCTTTTTTCAATTATTCCGAATACTTTTCACACAGGACTTATTTGATAGTCTAAATCCTGAAAAGAAAACACTCTGCTAAGTTAATTCAATTCGTATCAGAATAGATATCAACAGTTTTTTTGATCAAAATGTGAATTAAAAAAAAAATACCAGAGGAAAGTAATTAAAAAGGTATGTCACGCCCTATCTATATACCAGTAGATATATATACATATCAATTTATATGACAGCCTTGACTGAAAAATCGATTTGTTATATACCTAATAAATGAGACATTAATGCGATCAACATCTTCAATGATAAACTTTCAAATATTATTAAGATATAGGGAATGTTCCAGTTAGTTAAAAAAATTAGTTAGAAGACCATGAAAGAGAGAAGCAGAAAGAGCACAAAGGCGTGTATCCGCTCCTAAAATTCTCGAGGTTGTCAGCTATATTATTGCATTTTGTTCTTCTGTATTCATACACTTAAAGCTCATGGAGACTTTTTTTAATGCGGAAAAAGTTAATTGATTATATATCTTTGAACACGTTTCTTAAAGAAATACTACAAGTCGATCCTTTTTTCTTTTCACAAAAGGTGACAAAAGGTACTGGTGAATACGAGTGATCTTGGCATTGTCGGAAAGGGTGGAGATGGTGCAGTGCTTGCCATTACACTTGTGCTTATAGTTGGTGCAAGTCGATCTTTATTCGCTTCACCTACTTATATATGATATGATTGTTTCCCTATC
Source organism: Teleopsis dalmanni (assembly GCF_002237135.1). Taxonomy (NCBI): domain Eukaryota; kingdom Metazoa; phylum Arthropoda; class Insecta; order Diptera; family Diopsidae; genus Teleopsis; species Teleopsis dalmanni. The sequence goes on from NC_051848.1 coordinate 14,337,423, forward strand.
GTTTGAGTTTAAAACTTTCAAAGACAAAGTAGGCCTGAAATAATATTAAAAAATACCAAATAAATGATTTACTTTTATTTATCAAATTTTTTATATCCCTGACATTGGTTGTTTCAAAATTGCACAAGGAAAATATTCGATCAAATATTTCTGTTGAATAAATAAATATTTTGGTAGACACTAAATTGAAAATGGCTTACGAAAGGTCTAATCTAACCCAGCACGAAATGGAGAAGATTCAAATGGTTTTTGCTCAATTTGATAAGGACAGTGATGGTAGGCTCACCGAGTTGGAATTCAATACTTCAATGTATGTGCTTGGTGAGAACCTCAGTCATGAGGAACTACGTTCAATCTTAAATTCTTTCGATAAATCTGGCGAAGGTTTTATTGATATTGATCAGTTTATCTTGATAATGGAACAAAGGAAGCGTGACAATGAATCGTTATTAGAAATTGAGAAGGCGTTCAAGCTTTTTGACAAGGATAACAACGGTTTTATATCTATGCCTGAACTAAAACGTGGTATGACTTCTATTGGTGTTTATTATACTGAAGGCGAGCTTTGTGATATGCTATATGCGGCCGACACTGACAAAAATGGTAAAATTGATTTTCTAGAATTCGCTGAGAAGATAATGCCCGTCATAAGGTCTGTCAGGAACAGCGCCAACTCTCTCAAAAATCTCAAATAATTAATTTTATAGTGATTTTATAACGATTCAGCGACTGTTATGAAACAGGTCACAGCTATGGTCAATACGAAAAGGTCAAGAAACGAAGCATTCATCAAAGAATCAAATTTGACGATAAATATCGTCATATATGGAAGCGACTAAGAAGTGAACTTTTTTAAAAAGAAATTTATAAACCTGATGACTGATGACCAAGACTAGACTTATAAGAACAAAAAAAGGTATTTAATTGATGTCGAAAAAAATACTTTTAAATATTGTTATATTGGATATATTAATAAAATCCTTCTATTTCAGTTGCTGTTCGTTTTAGATGACTCTGCAGTTAAGAGCAAAATTAAAGTACAAAGTCGGCACTTATAAATTTTTATATATATGATATATTTTTAGTGATTTTTTTAACAAAATATTCTTTAAAATTTTCGTAAAAAATTTTATATTTTTAATGGAATTTTACTTAAAAACTCTTAAAATTAATTGTTATGTATTCTGGATTAAAATGGTCTCAATAAATGCATGTTGTGCCTTCGGATCATTGGCTTAAATCGATATAGTCGGTACAGAGAGAATTAAAAAAATACATATTTTGCGTAAAACATCAACATTAAACATTAATTAGATAATGTGGTAAATAGATATACATTAAGGCATAAAGGCAGAATATTTGTACTAATAAATATTTATTGCAAAATATATATTGTATATAATATATAAAATTTATTATTTTAAGTGTAGCATATATTAATAAAAAATTCAATTTGGCAGAATTTGTTTTATCACATTCAAAGTATACACTATTAAAAATTATATATAGTTCATATGACACTTATAGACATATGACATTGATTTATTGTCTTAATTTATCAAAGGTAGTAATTCCCCAAAAGCATCATTCAAAATTAAGAAACAAGAAAATCTAACCAAGATCAAAGAAAATGGAAGAAAAAGTCTATCTGTTTAAAGTTTGTTGTCGTTGTAAATCTATCTATTTAAGGTAGATATAAAATAGGGGTATATACATATATGTGAGGATATATGAAATAAATAAAATTATTGCGTGTACAAAGGATATGGCATGAGAAGCTTTACTAACTACTTCTATGTCTTGATATTTTGTGGGTTGAGTTCATTAAAGCTTCTATATTGTACATGCCCGGGAAATAATTCCTCCATCATTCATTTCCACAAATTTATTCAATAAAATTTATAACTTGTTTTGTTATAAACCAAAATTTCCTACTTTTAAGAAATGAACTTGCAAACCAACTTAGACTATATCTCAAGATAATTAAAATAAAAGTCTAATCCATCCAAACGAAGGACTAGGTAATCCTAAAATACTTATTCAGTGCGAATTACTTCGCAAACAAATTTTCATACATTTCCAAAAGTTTAACAATTTTTACAGCTGATAAAAACACAGTCTTACAAGGTCGAAATGTTCAATATTATTTTTGATCATTTTTATCATACTTCGTACATTACTATGTACTGGAGTAACGCATTTTGAAACACTACTTCAAGAAACTTCTCCCATTATTACTACATTGCATCAAAATAAACAATGCAATAGATTATTGGCGAGTTAGTAATAATTTAAACCAAATGCGAATTATAAATTATTTGAATTATAAATTATTTTTGTACCTAGACCGCAAACTACAGACTACAGAAATTTAATTCTCATCAACTAAATGGAAGTTTTACGTTAAAAATAGAAAATCTTTCCTACACGGTATGTCTTTGATTTTAATATAATTATATATCTTATAAATAAACAATCCATTCCATTCGTCTTCGTCTTCTTGTTAGCATTAGGAATATATCAGTGACTTTACTTTCCGACCGAAAAATATTTATATTAATTTAGTTTTGAATATTACAATATTTTGGTATAGAAAGATATTCATAGTGGAATCAATTTAATGAAGTAATGCGTATTGCCTTCATCATCCTTGCAACGCAAATAATTTAATTTATGGCAAACACAATAAAATCATAAATTATATATAATCAAATGCATAGTAGCCAACAAAATAATTTATACTCTAAAATATATCGCGTCAAGAATAATCAGAAGCTGAGAAGAATGAAGACTGACTAATACCATAATCCATAATCCTTTTTTTTCTTTTTGTACATTATAAACTTAAGAACTTTTGTAACATATAAGAACAGGTAAGAAATTACTGTCTAATATTAATATTAAATGTAATATTCATTTAAACAACCTCCCTTTTAAGATCTCTTTCCACTAATGACACCCAATCAAGGGAAAAATAAGAGGAGTTCCAGGGGTGGTGACATTTTTGGACCAGATATATCTCTTTCCACCAATGACACTAATCAGGGAAAAATAAGAGTTACAGAGTTACGCCAGATATATATTCTGATTCGAAAAATATATAATTGGTTATATTCTTGTGTAGATATGAGATGTAGTACTACAACTTATATTCATTAAAAAAATTTCTTCAGTTTATATGAAGCTGAATACATGAAAAATCTATACAAAGTATCTGCAACATAAAGAGTACTAGTACAAATAAAAGGTTTCATAAAATCGCTCTTTACTTTTTGAAATAATAAACTTGACCCATTTGATCATCCAAATTTTTCTTTAAATATAATATGAATACGGCTAATAGAGTTGACGAGCATTACAAGCAATTGAATGATTGGTGATTGATTCTTTAAGTCCGTCTACTTTCCTTATTTAATTATTATTAATACAGAAATTATGAAATGCAAACAACATTGGGTTGCATATCTTTAATTGATAACAATAAAATGTAGTATGTCCTTAATAAAATTTCCTTGGTATCACAGCGGGCACCACGTAGGCTTTGTACATAAGGCCGCTAACCTTTCTTGTATTATTAACTCAATATTACTAAAAAAATTTTATTTTAGATCAGGAAATGATTTTTTGGTTATAAAAATAAGAGATATATAAACAGCCTTAATAATAGGTGGCAGTGTACCAAATACTAAATATCCATGCCCGTCAACTAAATCGTCATATATGGCTACGGGGTGCTAAGATTTAGATGGACAGTATTAGATTTATGGGAGCATTACAAAAAATACCTTCAGTTTGTTATTTGAAAAAGTGGTATATTTTGGTCGTACTCTAAGGCACTCAGAAAAACACAATCCACTTCAATGCATCCTAGAATGCAGAATCGATGCGTTGTGGGGGTAGGAAAACTAAAAAACATTTTGAGATAGACAACAGACGGTTTTTCTTTTTTTTTGAGAGAAGTACTGTGGTTTCAGAATCTATGGCAATCGTTCGGAAAAATCACAAAATCGATGTTTGCAGGAATGCCACCTGTTATTAGAAGTAGAAGTTTTGACAAAAAATATAAATTTTTTTTTATAAGTTGTGTAAAAAATTTACGGAATGTCATTCAGACAGTAATTTTTCCCATTTTTTTTAATCTCCTTTTTTCTGATTAGGAACTACAAAACATATAACCTAAGAGTTGTCAGCGATGCAAATGAAGCAAATGTTAAAGGCACAACTAAAACGGACAACAATAACAAAAACAACAACAGTTGAAAATAAAATTTATAATGCGAAGCGATTTGAACGTGAACGTTCAACGTCGTCAGATACAAAACAAAATCGAGTTCGACATGTGAATTCGGAATCGTACCGAGCCGTACTGGATTGCGTTGAAACGTGTTGAACTGAGCCAAGTCAAGCCGAGCCGAGCCGAGCTAAGCTAAGCTGAGCTGAGCTGAGCTGAGCTGAGCTGAGTTGAGTTGACTTTAGTTGAAAGCAAAGGTTAAGTTTGATGAGATATGTTCGAATCCATTCCCATGTGTATCTGGCAGATACATCGACTGTCGTAGTAAAGTAACAATTTGTAAAACAAATGATCAATCGATCTTTATCTTCGGCTAATCAATCGTTAAGCAAACAAAATGTAAAATAGCTTTCAGCGAATCTTTCTGCCGCTGCAGTTGGTGTTGACAAGTGCTGAAATGCGTTGATTGTTGATGTTGTTGTTGTTGTTGTTGTGAATATTAATGCCCCTAATATTGCCTAAACATTTGGTGCCCGAATGCATTTGCATTATTGCGCAGTGTTGAGTGAGTTTACGAGGATTTCTTTCAACTGAAAACTGATTTCATCATTTGTGTTTCCAATGACAGAAAATAAATTAATTTTATTAATTTTATTAATTTTATACGCAAAGATTCGCTTTTAAATGTGATCAAGAATTTCAAAGTCATTCAAACCAATGGTGCATTGGAACGATGCACTAGTCTCAAATTAAAGATTTTATAGAGGTTTGTATTTTAATATGAAAAAACAAATAAAAAGCTCAATTGATGCCAAACCCCCTATTAACTCACCCTGTATGGGTGAGTAAAAGAACAAAACCCAAATTCAATATTATATATTTATATGTTTACTGTCGTAAACGTCATGTTTAGTTACTAGATGTCCAGATATCTACATGAATTGGTTGGACAAATCTTCTCTGTAGATCTCTTAGGTATGTAACTTGAATGTGAAAACCATTGGAATCAAAAATTTTAATTTCCTTTAATCCAAAATGAAATTCCGTTCAGTTAAAGGTTTCAGAAAATCTTGAAACGCCACGACCATGATTAAGCCATGTACAGTACTAATATCTGTCATAACCATAAACAATCACCACAATAAACTTGACTTATCAGGTGAATATTTTCGCTTAAAGTTCAAAGAATACTAAAACTAGTTTTATTATCATAAATCAGATTCCTGTGTCAGACACCCAATCCCACATTCAACTTAAAAAGAGAAGCTTTGACACCACCATACATTTAATAACAAGTTCAAAATTTTCGGGTTCCATAACTTGTATGTTCAAGAATATTTGCAGCTTATATAAGTTAGCATCCTCTAAGGAACAGGTTCTAGTATATATTATAAAGAAGTATTGATTTAACAGACGCATGACTAATCTTAACTTTAATAGCTGTTTGTATCCAGTATCTCCAAACACCCTTAAGATTTGTTATTGCCCATCGTCTCACCCACAACGTGCTGTTGAAACTCCACTGACTCGAGGACGGTGTACAAAATTTTATATCAGCCCCTTTTTAAAATAGAATAAAATAGAATTCATATCCACTCTTTAACAGTCGTAAAATATATTTTTCGATGACATCTCAAATTATTTTCTTCATATGATTTAAAATAACTGCTCGATTCTTCAAGTCTTACCAATAATAGAAGGCAGAATTTATAATATTATTACGCCTACATATCACGCATCAAGAAGTGATTCAATACATAAAATTTTGTATTAAAAGGAATACAATTATTATTATGGATCCAACTCCTTACATATTCTTTCGATACGAGTTTTATTTAGTGCTATTGTAGATCAAGTATAATCGTAGTAATTTTTGTTACTATTGTATTAGTGCTGTATTAAGGCATATTTTAAATAATAGGTAGTCTACAAATATTCCAAATATCATTAAAGTTAAAAATAAAGGAAAAGTGAAATATTGCAAGATAAAGAACAGCTTATGGTATGCGTATAAGACATAGTATATATATTTTCTATGCATTTAGAAAAATGCTATACTAATGTGCTATATGTGAATTTGTTGTAATGTATTATTATAATAATTTAATTTGTAATCTCATACATTTTTATTTTCTATCAATGGTGTTTTCTCAATTTCCATTGAAAAATATGCAGCAGTTTTTACCAGATGTACGTGAGATATTATATTTTTTACTCATATTATATGTTTGCATTCAGAAAATTTTCGAATGTCACTCCAATTATAAACACACTTCTAAACACTTAGCCGGATTTACTATGCAACAAAAAAAGCTAAGACTTCACGCTCTTCTATAACTTTTAACAACAACCAATTTGCTTCTCTGAAGTTTTTATATTTAAGCTGGAAGTAGTCGAATCATAAGCTAACATATGGGTAATGATTGGTACCGTTCAGTGCGTCAAGACCGCTAGTACTTTTTAGGAACTACTTATTTTTATTTACCCTATTTTTTGAATGAAGATATATTTTGTTCTTTACACTCTGTGATCATTTATGGCGTTTCTATTCACCAATGAGCTCTGGTCACCACGTAATTGAAAACATTGGAACTTGATTTGGAAGTCGTAGATTACTAATGGAATAACATCGTTGCCTATTTCTATAAAATAGTTTAAATTATATTTATACAACAGACTCCGTACTTCGTCTTTGGAAGACAGATATACATATTTACTTAAAACAAACCAATGCCTATTGTGAGAAAACGGCACTTGAACGTTTAAAGAAAAGAAATTTATGTGGAAGAAGATTCTTTAGCCCAGTTCATATCGGCTTACATAAAAATCACATCAGACTATTTCCTTACAAATTATTTCATTTGTTTGGTATAAGAATCGATGAGCCACAACTGGGCATCGGTGTATAACTCTGTCACTCCAAAGCAACCTAGCTTAACCTATGCCTGGGAATAAGTTTCTGTATTTATGATATTTTATTAGGAAATCACTAATCAAGATGTTTTGGTGATCGTAAGCAACTGTTATAATTATTGTATATTTCACATCATCCTCACCATAAAATTCTATTATGTCAGAATCGAAATGCATTAGGGATAATAGTAAGAGAATAAAAGACGATGAATAAAAAAAGCGCAAATAAAGCATAGGATTCGACGTTTATTGCTTTGAAGATTTTTATTTATTGATCTGAATAAAAAATATTTCTTACTTACCAAGACCTTAGTAGCTTATTAGAGAACGGCGTGATTGTGACATTAAATTCAATCAAATTTTAATAAGAGTTTTGACGTCGTTTTGATGAAAGAATCTAAATTCATCATATAAACCTTTTTTTTGAATAGAGAGGTATTTTGAATAGTAGTAAATTACAACAATAAATTTATTATTATATATTATTTAATTGAATTTATTGGCCGATCATACAGCTCTTTCAAGTTTGGCGTAATACCTATCATCAGTAACCTTGGAATTATTTCATATATTTTATTCGTAAAAAATTTTTTAAAACTACAAGTACCAAGGGTTGAACTCGTGCCCTGCCAAGTTTAAAGCTCAGAGTCAGCGCTCTTTAACCAACTGACCGAAAGTCTTATTTGACTTTTATATTCGCACATTTATTTGCTGTGAAAGTTTATTAACAAATTAACTTGCTGTGTTTATATTAGAACGAAATTATAAACCAGCTGTGGAATAATTGAATTAATTAATTAAAAATTTTTATTTTTAATTGTTAAATTTCAATACTATTTTCTTTGTAGAGGCATTATTTATTGCATGATTTATATATTCTTTCTTATGTATAGAACCTAATCTAGCAACCTAATTCGGAGAAAGTTATGCTAATGTTATTCCACGATTCGCTCAGACGACATTGAAAAGTTGAACGAATATTTCTATTCTATACACTTCTATAACTATTATTTCATAATAATTCTACATTAAATTGATTTTAACGTCCATTTTAACAAAAGTTCAAAAATTATTTAATATAATAATTTAATACAAGAAATAATTTGCAGACCACTGATAATGGGAATTTGGCAATACTCGAAACAGCTGTATTGACCATATTGGAAAAAAACTCAATTTATTAATAAATATAAAAAATTTTAATGTTGTGATTTATAATTTATTTAATATCCTGCTTTAGGTTGATTACACCCAATATATATACAACCATTATAAACTAATATACAACGCATTCTACTATCGCAAACCTCTTCCAGAACAAAAGTGCTCTTCATAATTTGGTTTCATGAGTCACGCAGAATTGAAACTGAAAACTATCATTTTTCCTAATTAATGCTAAATGCAATAAAAAATTAATTTAATTTATGTCTTTGTAAATGAAATTAATGTCAAGGATGTAGCTAGCAATTCAGTGTTTGCTGTCTATAAATTAAAGTCTAAGTCTAGTATCTGTCAATATGTAAGCCTACGTATCTAGATACTTGTATCTCAAACAAAGTACGGTATGGAGTGCTAATATAAAAGTAAATGAATTTCAAATTGTCACATCGAAGTGCCGTCGAGTTATTAATTATCGCGCTTGTAAGAAATTGAAGTCGTTTCTTTTTTAACACATTTTTACGGACTTATGATTAAACAAGCCCCAGCAACCATCACATGAATCGATTAACTCATGCGAAAGCAACCAAAAACAACACCGAAGTTCCTGTTAGAGTCACACTGAAATTTCAACATCTCGTTTGGCATCTATTCGCGCCATCACGTGCTGTTTTGCTTCTTTCAAAACAATAAAATAATTCCGAACAAGAAATATGTGAAAAATATAGTAATAAATAAATTAAATTAAATTAAATTAAATAAAAAAAAATTTGTAAATGGCAACAATAAAACTCCAACAACAACTTCAGTGTTGTTGTTGTTGGCCAAACTTATTTGGAATCGAGAGACATTAGTTGAACGTCTGAACGGAGCACCCGTCCAAGTGATAAAGCCAAATCAGCTGACGAAGGCTTTTTATGGATCTGGTGACAATGAAATATTTTTGATCTGCATAAACTTTGGAAAAAAATAATATTTATAATTATTATTTATGCAAAATTTAGTTGGCGTTTAACAATAATATGCGACGCGGCGGTCATATCCGGCATGGATACGACAAGTCAGCTGATATGCAATTATGCCAAAAACATTCAGAAAACTATAAATAAGTAGTTCGTTACGTAGGGTTCCCTTAGTTTCAGTACACTTATGGAATTCTTTCCGGTACACTAAAACGACTCTTGATATTAATGAAAAGTATTTGAATGAGTTCAAAAACTTTTCGGAATCATGAAAGCAGGCCATTTGTTTCATTCCGAACTATCTATACTAAATTAGAATTCGATATTAAATAGTCCAAATATACTCTTCTAATAATAATATTAACAAAAATTCAAAGACATTTATATAATACCAGTAACGATGTCACATCACGCCTAAGATATGGTTCAGTAGGAGCTCTAGAGATTTCAAGAAACTTTAGGTAATGATACGTATATTTTAGACTAAAAAACCACACTATTAGGCAATATCAGTTAGACAATTGAACCAGAGTTAGTTATAATATTTTTTCCATTTTCCCCTAATCAACAGCTGTGATGGTAGTCATTAAAAAGAGTCGATTGCCATGATTGCCCATTAGGCACTGTTGCGTTAATAAGGCAGTTGGATAATAAGAGTCGAACAATAACTATCAGTTCTTTTGTTATTTTTCGCTTGTAAGCGAATGACATTATATATGTAGTATGATATATTCGGTCTTCATATCAGCTTTAGTCTTCCAATTCAAAGTAATCTGATATAACTAAAGCTAAAAAGATATCCACATTTATTGTAGTTATTTTGTAAGTAATCGTGTGTAAGTTCAATATCCCAACAGTTACTAGAAAGAACCCCCTTACCTTATATATAATCTCACAAATGATTTAAATGTTTATTTTAAAAAAATCACACCCTTCAACTTATATAAAGAAATATATATCATCTATCTATGTGTATATGTCTGTCTATGAAGAGAGGCCAATATATCTTAACAAAATATTAGTTACTTTTTAAGTTTTTTTATTATTTTGTTAGAAAATGGATTCCTTGTTTTGGATATGTAATCATATTGAAATATATATAAACTAATTACTCATGAATGGATTATCAATGACATCAACCTGAATATATTCCAACCATTTTAGTCCCACAACATGCTACTACGGCTTCCTATTGGACGATGTTCAGCAATGTTGTTATTTTATTAAATTTGTTTGAGTAAATTCCGAAGTAGTCCAAAAAAAAATAGTTCATTGGGGTTATATTACATAATCTTGGCAGTCAGTGTACATCCTTATATTCCTTAAGTATACAGGGGTATTAAGGTTTTCTCACAATAAGTTTATGGTATTATTAGATATAATATTAATACCACTTATTGATCAAATCATCTCATTCATGTCACAAAATACATGTAATTGGAATATCAAATTTATTTAAAAGCACAGTCCAAACATATCCCCCGACATTAAATAAAAATATTAATATAAAAACTAATATTAAAATATTAATCTTTGATTTAATTGTTGGTACCTATCAAATTTATTTTCCTTCACAAGTTAGAGCTTAAATTGACTACTTAATATCTATTTTCTATTCTACTGTATTCTATTGCATATTACAAAAGCTTGTACAACAGTGAACGGACAAAAGATGGCGCTCGTAACGTTAGAGAGAAAACTTCTTCAGAAGGTTCGCGACAAAGCGTATCAATTGAATCAAATACTGTGACTGAGCTTCTTCGTCATATTGGCATGGTTATGACTTGTCCTGATGCAGGCTCTTGAGATGGTTCACAGTAGCTTTACTGGTTTGATCATGCTGCAGCTAGATACGTACTTGTTCAAGTATATGCTGGTAAAAAGCTGGGTAATTAGAGTGCCGTTTTGATTCCTTGTAGTTTTGGGTAGAAATGTTGAATATTAGAACCAATTGGAAGCATTGATAAATGAAAGTATCTGACCAATACCAATATTAAAAATATTGCCGAGTTTATAAAATAATAGCGCGCCCTTACACTTAATCTTGTGTAAGGGATTAAGTTATGTGTTCTGTTATCTTCTCCCGTATACATGTACAACAAGACAGGCCCTACCTAACTTTATGCCGTCCCATAGTCCACTGTCCCGTTAGAACAAACTGTGCAGAACACATCTGCATTTTTAGTGAAAGGATAATCTGAGTACAAACAGCTGACGACGAAATCGAGCTGATCGAGCTAGCTGGTAGATATTACTGGGCTTGTCCAATAATATGGACACGTCTCTAAAGGCCAACTTATCAACTTATCATGAAAATCAAAAAAATTTGGACTATCTTATAAAAGTCTTTAGAAAGTTCTTAATAACAGTATAATTCAAAAGTGAATGACTTCTCGTAACTGAGTTCTTTCTTAATAAGAATTATTATTAATAATTGATGTTTTTTTAGCAAATTTTTATAAAATCAATTTTGGATACTTAATGGAAGGTTTTTGTTTTTTTTTTTTGATAAACATTTAATCAAAACGGATTCACATGATTTCGGAGAGATGAAGATGAACCTACGACATTGTTGACTACAATTTAAATAAATTTTTTGTATAAATTTAATTTTTTTAACTTAGCTTCGCTGTTTTGGTTTTTGGACTTTTATCCAAAATGAAGAAGATGCTTACACCAAGTGGTACGAGCTTCCAAAATACTTAAGCACCCTAAAGCAACAGCAACAGAAACCAAACAAAAAAATCGATCGAGACGCTAGCAGAAATCAAACAAACAAAATACAAAATAAATATGAATTAAAATATTTACAGATGAATACAAGATCACTGATACAATGGCCAATATATATATAAAATACTATACATATATTATATATAAATATATATGTCAGATACGAAAATAATCGAAAATTCGTTACAACCGGTTTAAGTCGTACTTAAAAACGATCAATTCCAAGATGATGCGGTTTTGTGTTCGCTCTTGAAATATGAAAACAAATGCAAAGATAATAAGAAATTTCAGAGAAAGTATCCGGCTACGGCCACGGCTACAGCCACGGCTACGGCTAATAACAACAACAATAACAACAACACCACAAACAACATTTAAAATTAAAATGAGCCAGGTTAGATAGCAGCAGGCAGGCAGGCATGCAGCCTCCATGGTACCAGTGTCTCGCCTTGCATTCGAAGGGCCGAAAGCTCGGCTTACGAAATCTATCGCAACCTACGAAATTCAAATGAGAATTCTTTCTTTTCATTTTCATTGAATTTTCATAAATATTTGTGCATAAATTTAATTTTATTTATTTTTTTGTTTTCGTTTTTTGTCTTTTTGGTATTTATTAATTTTTTTTTTTTCTTTTTTAATTTTTATTATGCAATGCGCTTTGATTACCTAATTGAGAGGCCCTAAAATATTTATTGGCTCACTTTCGGTTTTTGTGAAAATTTTTAATTTATAATTTTTTCTGTTGCTACCGCTTATTGTTGTTGCTGTTGTTGTTGTTGCTGTTGTTGTTGTTGTTGTTGTTGTTACTACCGATTTTGCTGACGGCATATCGTGTTTTAACAACAACTCAAGAAATGCATTTAAAATTTGTTTAATTTTTTACGAGCGCATAAAATTGTTACTGAGCTGAGCGCTGCTCATTAATCTTCGAATTTTTTTCGAAATATTTTCGAATAATTTTTTTAGTTAGATTTTTTTATATTTTCAACCGGATGTAAGGTGCCATTTCTCAATTTTTAATTTAGACTGCCTGATTCTGTTTTCAATTGTAGCAAATTCTACAATTGTTGCTTGGATTGCCACGATTGCTCATTGTGTAATCGAAATTCAGACTCAGTAATCTTCTTAGGTCTATGCCCAGACGTTTATTGTTTATGGTTTCTCCATTTTGGCTGGAATTTCATCAGTTCGCGTTGACGGTAATTTGATTGATCCACAGAAAACGTGCCTAGTGTGGGTGGCGAACAACCATCGTCTGTCAAGATTCGTGATTTTCCTATTGTTGATTGTTGTGCTTGATTTGGAGTACAGACTTAATCAGCAGTAATGGCTGGAGTCATAATTTCGAAATAAGTTCAGTATGCCGTCTTGCTATTTGGGTGAAGAGGTGCAGGATTATAAAATTACTCTAAACTCTAAACTAAATTTAAGTTTGCATTACAAAGTCATATGACAAAAACAAAAAAAAGATCAAAAAAAAAGAAAACAGATGTCGAAAACTAATTTTGAATTGCATAATGGGCGTAGACGTATAATTGGGAATGGGAGCTATTCTGGTTTAAAGAAGTGAACGAAGTGCAATTATATTTCAGAAGATTTCACACCAATTTTAGATATTGGATTTAGAAACTGGCGTGAAGAGGTAACTTTCACAGACGTTGAATCTACACTTAAAATATGCAAAGAAATAGCTAATGCCAGACACTTAAATTATCTTATTTACTTGAAAATAAAACAGCAAAACAAAAATATTCTATTCTTTGGATCACACATCATTTGTTAGAAAATTATTTTTCAGGTCTTATAAATCAGAATAATAAAAAGAAACATCATCTTGAAGATCTGTATATTGCAAAATAGTCTGGCTCAACGTTTATGAGTCCAGATTATCTAATAGAAACGCATCAGTTTAGTATAATGCATCTGGGTAGTATCAAAAAATATCATATTTCCACCACAGAAACCCATCGATTAAGTGTTATAAATCAGGATAATTAAAAATAAATTCTCATTGTTTAGGGTCAAAATCATTTTATAGATATCTGTCAATTGGGTGAAATAAATGCAGATAGTAACAAAAAAAAAAACTTGTGCAAAGGTACAAATCAACTAATAAAAACCCATCGATTGGATGTTATAAGTCCAGATAAACAGAATATATTATCGTTAAAAGGCTCCAATCTTCTAATACACACCCATCAATGTGCGTTTCCGGAACAAGTGCGTCCGGAACAACGTATTCTAATCTCAGAAAATAATCAAAGAAATTCGTGGAATGTGATCTTCTTAGATAAAAGAGCTTCTATTATTCTCGCGCTATCTAATCACAGTATAAACTTAAAGCTCGTCAAACTGCAAAAAACTTAACTTAAACTTAATAAGTAACCAATGCACAATATTAATGATCTGGTTCACAGGACCCAAGGGTGTACAAGAAATTCAAATCACGGAGATGCGAATACTGACCTTATTCAAAGATGCTCAAAGCACATCGAAAATGTTATTATAAAATTAATAGAATATAAATCGAGAACCACAATGGGGTGCAAAAAATCGAAATCGACACGATTAAGCTACAATTTATAAAGAGGGAAGATCCTTCTAATTACAGCTTAAATCAAACTTGCAAACGCAGATAGGCATTTGTAGCAAAGAATGGGCTTTTTCCTTAACAAAAAGTGTTGATATTGCGGGAAAGAAAAAGAAACAACTGAGCAGACGTTATATTATGTACTGTTAATCATGTGACGAGACATTTTTGTATGATACTGTACACACCAATAAATCTAGCTAACATTCTACATATAGATATCAAGGTAACTTATATTGGTTTTGTGTTTTTAACGCTAATTAGAATAAAGACCTACCTCTACCCGCAACAAAACTTATCAAGTACTCAGACTATGTTCTCGGAAACTCACATTTAACTTTGAAAACTCTTCCAAATATCTTTCACAAGGTTACTAGATGGACGTACGGCTAAGTTGTAGTGAAATTCTAACGGAAACCAAATTGGTGCAATTAGCATTTGTCTTTGGAATTCATTGGACTTAATATTTCTTCCTTTAATTCACTCTCAAGATAATTAATGGATATGATGTAAATGAATATTCGAATAGGAATAGGAATAGTTTCGAGTTCTTTCAAAAAACTTGGATGATACCAATTTGAAACTCAAAAGAATATGGTTATTTAAAAGATAATCACACATATAAGAAAGAATTTCACTTCCAGTATCAAATCATGCAAGTATATTCCATATTCGTAACTGGGATCCTATAACTACTGTTCAGTGGTAAAGCAGCATGAACATCATCAAAAATATTGAGGATGAATCGATTATGCAGATGGACATAAGTGTTTTTTATATGGATCCAGTATTTGACTTAATAATTGTCCTTTTCCTCTTTCATTTCCTAACTAACTTCAAAAAGGGAAAGATATCCAGACAGTGAAGTAATTCGTTCCAAGTGTTATTTCTTACGTTTTCTGACTTTAGTTTAAACAATTTATTTTTAATGGTTTATAATTTCTAAATCAGTTTTTGAAATGTATTGGGAATAATTTTGGGTACGTTAGATCAATCAACTAATAAAATATTTTATATTCGCGTGAAGCTCAATTAGGATTTTTACTCTATTAAGATGGTCATTATCGTGGTTAGCAGACATAAATTTAGAATAAATAAGCCTATTGGCATTTTCAAATTATTATGTTAATATCTTAATTGGAGAATTATTTACTAATTAATGCTAATCAAAAAAATAGCCATCACTCATTTCAACTGAAGATCTGACTATAAACTTTTAAAAGCTTTTTTGTGCTTTAAATTATTTGCTGTGAAGTGTGGGATTAATGCTGAAAATAGTGTAGCATACTTTTAGGCACTTGATAAATTATTCTGTGAAGACGCACTATATCTAATCAAATAATGTTGCTTATGATTAAAGATACGGCACGATTAATAAAAAAATAACAGTTGCCTAGTAACAGGAAACTGATATATAACCAAATAATTCGTCCGTCACTTCTATATGGTTGTGTAGCGTTTAGCAAAGCTTCAAACACTACTATTCACCAGCTAGAAATTGCACAAAGCCAGGCTCTGAGAAGACTTTTCAAAGTTCCATGGTATATTAGGACGAATGACATCCTCAGGGACATCAAGACTGATCCCATCAAAAAATACATAAAGGATAGAACCCTGAAATTATTTGCGAAAACTGACAGACTTACCAACACCGCGTTATCAAATCTTAAAATGGTTACAGGTTCCTCGGGGAGGTATGCAGATCTGAGGGCAATTATTGCTTAGTCTGATGAAGTGATAAACAATAATCTAGTCAAGGTGTAGAGAGGGGTTTTGAAGAAACCTCGTGCTAAAAAAGAGTATAAGTGCTTAAGTGCACTAGCTCAAAATTGCTTCAACATAATAATTTTTTTCAAATTTTTTATTTTCTGCTAAAATATATGAATGATTTATCATTTTAAAAAAAAATATGTTAGTAATAAATAAATAACGATAAATACAACTTTTGAAACTAAAAATTATAAAAATCCCACAAAAAATTCTACTTAAATTTAAGTTTAGTAATATTAGTATTTTTTTAATATTAATTAATACATGCGGATTTAAACAAAGCACTGAGAGTACTTCTCAATATACTGAATGTGTCGAATTTCTGAGTTTTCTTCAATTGTTAATTAAACTTCATAATCACTTATGTTACTATCTAATCATTAATTATATACAAAAATTTATATTTTTATTATTTTTAAAGCACATGGGCATAAAAATAGTGCTTCATATATATACATTATATAGCACTAAAGTCAGTGTTATAGATATTTGTAACTTAACAGATGTGTCACTGAGATACTGATTAAAAGAGTCATAAGAAAAAAATTGTTTAAAACATACCAGAAAACCTAGTTCACAAATAATTACTGTGTATTGAACTGTGTATTGAAAAAATTGGAATTTAATGTATATTATACTCGTGTATGAAAATTCGGAACCCTACAGTAAGACGCCGATATTGTTTAATAAGCAGCCCAGCGCCACTTTCAAAAATTCCTTCTGTATGAGATTTACTTATAATTGTGGCAAAAAATCAATACAACTTCAGTAACAAAACTCAATTTATTGCGTTTTTAACAAGTAATACTAATAATTTTTTAAAATTAGGAAACAGCAATTCAACAACTACAACAAAAATAAAGCGAATTCAACTCCGCTTCTTTTCATCACACACCGTTGTTGCTTTGGCGGTACTCGCGAAATAACGTCTAATAGCGTGGATCAACTTTATTGGAAGCCACACTGTCATATAGATGGCAAACAACGCACAAGTCAGTACATCCAGCAACAAATACTGGTAAAGTGGCATGGATGCTCCATACGACTTCAAATATGGTGCACCCTTGTGACGCATGATGTACTCAATCCAGAAGGAAGCCTCATCAAGTGGATGCATTGGATTATCTTTGAATATTGCTGATACCTCTAAAGCTTTGCGCTTATATTTTGGATCATGTATGAGTAATTGTATATTATAGACCAAATCTTCTGTTGTCATATCAGCGAACACCAGAGAGCGTGCATATCCGCCACGCACAGATTTCACAGTATTACGATGTTGATCACCATACAATGGTATGCAAAGCATTGGTATGGCATGGAAAATACCTTCTTGTGTGCCAAACAATCCACCATGAGTTATGAAGACCTTAACATTGCGATGTGCTAATATATCATTCTGAGGCATCCATTTTTTGATCATCACATTGGTGGGCAAATGACCAATAGATTCGTTTTCGTATTTCCATAAAACATTCTGTTTCAATTTACTGAATGCTTGCAATATCAAATTAATTTTTTCCTGTGGCACATCGGTGCTCTTGACATACGAACCCAAACTGAAGTAAACCACGCCATTTGTAGAACTATCCAAAAATTGCTGAAAAAGAGAATGGTAAAAAGTTAATATAGGTATATGTATTTTGTATATGTAGTTTCAGAAAAAGAAAAACCTCTAAACAGTTTCGCGATTTTAAGAAGTTGCAACTTTCTGAGACAAAGTCATCAAATATTTTTTAAAGAGTATTTTTAAACCTTACCGTAATAAAATTTTAATTCAGATCCCGTTCGCCAAAAGTTAATACATACACCGTCCTATCCGCGCAGTCCTGATTCACCTTAACCTACTGAAAATTATTAAATGTACACAAAGCGCTAAGCCACACCAAAATAGCCTTGCAAATCGTCCACCTATTTAATAAAAACCGGAACATGTTTTTTTCAAGAGTTTTAGATTTCGTGCACATACGCCAAGAAACAAGTGACAGGAGATCCTTATTATTCCATCTGAACAGAAATGGTATGCTTCATCGAAAATTATTATTTTCAGATGACAGCACAGGTCTCGAATAACACAGAATACAGGTAACACATAATAAACCAAGCAAAATCTTACCTTTGCTTAAGTAAATGGATGAATTAGTTTCCATAAGTTTTTTTTTGATTATTATTCGATTGTCTGGCAGAGCGTTTTATTAAAAATCGGTTAATATTAAATTAAGCCTACGGTTCGCAAAGTTTCATGACTGAATCCATTCTCATAAATTTATTTGAAAACTTGTTCAAACTATCCTAACCAGTGTTTTACTGTTGATATTTTATTTACCTGTAAGTCATGTGGTAAAGGTTTGACTGGCTGAATGTGGGCACCACCTACATCTAAAAGCCCCGGCATGCTAGGTCGTGGTAAGTCGGTACTGCGATGGCTGTTTATTAACATGAGTGAAATATTCTTCTCCAAATCACGCAATGAAGGCAAAGGACCTGACACAGAAAATCGTAAATTTATTATTAATTAAACAATAATAGCGATTTTTATATTATGCATAAACCCATGTAAGTACTACCTACCTGCAATATGCTTTCCAAAGTGTTTCTCTGCCATTTCCTGCATTTTGGGTATATAAAACCAACTACGCATGATGTTATCATAAATCGAAAGATAAACATTATAAGTTCGCTGCAGGAAAGTCATGTGATCTGTGTGTGAAAGCAGTAGGTGCGGTATTACAGACCAAGGTGTCACCAGGCCCATGGCATGATCCATATTGTCAGCATAGCCCATTGTACCAATAGTTACCAGAGGACAATTGAATTTGTGTGCGAACATTAGGAAGCTCTCATGAAAGAATTGTTCCAATATGACCAAATCAAATTTTTGGTCATTACTTGCTATTAACGCCTTCACTTTTCCATCGTTTAGTGCGTGTTCACTGGTCAGCAAACCAATATGCCACCACATCTGCATATTCTCAAAATCGCTGGAGAAACGCATTTTAAAAATGTTTTCCTTGGGCACTGATATATATAGTGAGAAGGTTGATGATACATAATATAATTTTAAATAGATAAACGCTTTTACTTACGATAGTAAGGTATATCAAATTTTGGATCCAGTATAAGTTCTGTCAAATTTGCATGCGGATGTTTAGTGGGATGATTATTCACTGAGGTAACATGATGGCCACGTTTGAGTAGATCACGTTGAAAATGTTCTAGCCACATCCAGTGACTTGGTGCCGGAAATGGACCCATAAATAGGATATTGTAACCCAAGACTAACTCAGGTACAAGTAGTGCGATCAAACTGAGTAGTGTGATTTTGGAGAACATCTTTAAAAAACAAATACAATTGTTAATATGACAAAAGTTGATAAATATATATATTGCTTTGATCTACATTTTGTGTATATATTCATTCGAAAATGGATGAATAAGTTTATGAGATAAGTATACTGATTTCATTACTTTATCTTATTTATTTTAAGGTCAAAAATTCTACAAGAGAGGTATTACAATGTTAGAGAAGCGCTGGAATGATTTTATTATTCTTGGAGAAAACAACGTTGTCGAATTTGGGCAAAAAGGTTGTTGGTATATGAAGTATCTTTTCTTCAGAAAACTTTTTACTTCATGATACCGAACATAATTAAAGTTAATTATATCGCATTATAGGCACAAATCTCTTTAGCTTTTTCATGGCCTAGGTTGACTTAATAAAAGGAAACGTTTTCGCACCTTTCCAACATATCATTTATATATCATAATACTGTCTATACTCGTATTAAACGCAGTTATAATGATACGCAGTTTTTTGTTTTTGGAATTCATTCGAGCTCTTCATTGTTTTAGTTATCGTACATTTCTAAAATAATTGCTATACTTTGAACATTTTTTGTTAGCAATATTTTCCACATTTTTGTTGTTTTATAAATTATATAATATGCACTTGATTTACCTTACGTGCAGCGAATACAGTTTTTAATAAACTCATAACATGCGGTTTTATAATTCATTTATTACAGAGGCGCAGCTATTTTTCTTTTTTAAAACAAAAAGGGATCGGAAAGAAAATTAAAAATATTTAAATAAAAATAAACTACAAAGAGAAAATGTTACTTACTCTACTCGTCAATTCTAAAGACTCAGTAAAGGCCTCCAAATAGTGAAAACAACCATTGTTCCCGAAGGAACTAAGCCACCAGAACTACCCCAACAATGTCTCTTACCAGAATTAGTCAACCATCTTTATCGTGAAACAAAGTTTTAATTTTTATTAGTTACCTATGAATATCAGATAGTGCAAAATGTAGCAAGTCACATGTAACAATGAATAGTAATCATATAGGAATCGATCTTATTTAGTTGGCAGTGACACGAACAATATGGGCTTTTGTGAATATAGTGAAAGATTCCGTCTGTGACTGCCCAGCTCTAGTTAGAAGCAGTTCGAGGTTCTGTAGTGTAAATGCTTTTAGCTTTCTTCAGAAAGCGTTCAATGTTAAGTATAAATAGATCCTTCGCGTTAGGAACTGATATTATAATGTGCAATTAGAGTCTAAGTAAGCTGGTCAACTGAAACGACCACGACATTAACATAAACTAATCTGCATTATAGTGAACAAATATATATTATAAAGCAGGAAAACATGTTTTTTTTATATATCGAATTTAAGAAATTTCACCATTCAAGTAATTGATTTCCCCGTTAATGTAATAATCTGAATTTATATAGATGGACAAAAGAATGAGCCTAATGTGTAAGTCTTAAATTATATATTATATCTCCACATATTTCTTTATAGCTGCATTAAAACTTTCGTACCTAGCTATAACTGCTTCAGCTTTCAATTTCAATCAGTTTTTATAAAGAATATATTCGCTTTCCCAATATATAAACTGATATGCTTATTTCTTTTGATTTATTATAAGATCTGTTGTGCTATCCCATAAAAAGTACACTTAACCCAACCACAATCGGAAATAAGAATGTTAATATCTTTTAGTTCAAAAAGCGAATCACTATAAGGATACTAAGAATTAAGGTAATGTTATTACTTGCTTAGGTTAAGTTGGAGTTGAGGCCTTGTGTCCAAGAAAGTCCACTTGAACTCTCATAATGGCCCTTTGTGGTACCACACAAATAGCTTTGATTCAAACATAAACTAAAAGGTCTGTAAATGACCAACGCTGAAAAGCAACGACTTCCCCTATCAGGTAAAGGTAAACCAACCTGACAATAATCTTGTTACAAATATGAAAAAATATGAAGTGGTGAATATAATGAATATGGATTGGAGAAAAAGTATTCATCATCCAAAACCAAGTATTATTACTATTATTTCTTTATTGTAGTATTCCTCAGTTAAATTTTAAAAAACGGAACACAATTTTCTTTTGCAGTTAATTTAAATCAGCAATTGAATGGTTACAGACGTCTGATAAAATTTAAAGACTTAGGTATGTAGGGACTTATATTAGTGGTTGGGACAGATGATAGTAGCTTATAATCGCTGGTATCCTAACATTTTCACTAAATTACTTTACTTCACGTCAAACTCGCTTCGAAAGCTTCTTTTTTTACCAGAACCGTTTTCTACAACATTATTATATGTGGTTCTACTTTTTTTATCTGCTACCATACGCCTTAAATGTATTACGACATCAATCCGTTTCAGCACCGATTCGGAGATAAACATTTAGTCTATTCAATCTGTTTTTACTCTGTTTATAAGTTTAGAATGCAGAGGCACATAACAACTATTTCAGATACAAATACAAAGCTCCAAAATTGATTCAAATCAAAGAATTTTGGACATAAACATCCCGTGTTGTATGACGTCAATAGCGGTAGCCACGGATTTGATTACGCGTATAAATGGAACAACTGTGATTTGAAGGATTTAAAAGCTAAGCATTTTTAATATAAACAGTCTTTTTTATAACATTGAATTGATTGAGTATTGTAAGTCAAAGCCAAAGCTTCAACTGTAAATTAAGGGGCTTTGCAAAATATTGCATCTGCATATTTGTATCTGACGAATATTTGTCTTTTCTAATTGTTTATTTATGCAATATTGTGCCTTACATGAAATAACAATGCTTCAATCTTTGGCTTTTTAAAGCCACGCATGTAAATTGGTCTTTGTTAAGATCAGCAATTTTTAAGGAATCAGCTGAACACAAGAGGAACGTCATGTCATATACAAAATACTTGCTATTTAGAGAGAACTCCAATCTTCGCTCTTCCGTTCATTGTCAAATTTAAATTCGCACAGCTTGATAAAGACGACCTCGAAGCAGGAATATAAGTCGACCTTTAAAAACTCTTTGAAGATTTTAGAGAAAGGATCGAGTATTGCTTGCAATAACTTTGATGATTACTTTAAAGGCTACTAAGCGAATCGCAATGAATAGTTAAGCTTCTATTGCAGCATTTATTTATTTCGAATCATAGGTTGTAGGTGTACGCAGGTTCACTTCCACTTCTGGGGTCGGTGCCAGCGTTCCCCTATAGTTTTACTTTTAGATATACCAATGATCGAGTTAGAAATGATTCTATTCATATACATCAATATAGCTTTTTCGAAAACCGAATACATTGTTTTTTTATACTCAACACAACTGTTTAACCTTGCAGTCTCTAGGTCGTCGCAAGTACGTCACTGTCTATACCTTCTTATCAGACAAATTCAGATTTTGTTAAGCGTTTTTAATTTATCATATTTACATTTTTGTTTATATTTGTGTTAATTTTGCAATTATTTTTTTTTTCGTTCAATAAAGTTATTGTTTGCCCAGACTTTCAGTTTTACGGTTATTGCAGTTCAAGATACTTCCTCGTCGCGCGAGCAAAACTGAAATGTGAAGCCATGCGCTCCACTTTTGCTATGCATATTTTTATTTTATCTCTAAAAAGTATTAAATATATTTGATATGAAATTATTTAATTAATTAAATATATATTAAATAACATTAGTTGCAATTGGGATGACCTTCGACCGCTTCATATAGTTAGCACAACATTTAAGATTAAATATATCTATTCTCTCTTAAAATTTAAAAAGTTCAAATTTGAAATTTAAAAACTAATTCATAAATATTAATATATAAATATATTTAATATGTGGCAGTGGTTATCACGTACTTAAAATGTTTAAATCATATATCTTGACATAAATTGCTTAATGGAGTTCAACAAAATGGGAAAGTATTTAAGATACGTTATTGCAGAACTGAAGCAAAAAATAAAAAGGAATAGAAGCTATTGCTATTATTATTAATTCGTGGCAGTTATGACCCCACTTGATCGGAACTTTGCACAAAAAAAAGTTTTTTCTTTCTATAATCTGTCTTTAACTTGAATCTTTTCCCATAATCCCAACTGCCAATGCGCTGCGTGAAAAGATCACAACCGTGAAGTACGTGGGCGATCAGGCCTATGATCTCCTTAATGGTTTCATTGAAAGAATATTTTTCCTGCATGTGAATCTTCCATACGCAGCGTGTGACCTATGGTAATCATTGGCATTACTTTCTTCTGATCTCGGATTCCACAGTGAGTAAATCATAGTTTAAAACTGCCCTTCATTAAAAGATATTGCAAATACAAGGTACCCAAGAGTTTTCAACGAACTGACAAAGTTTTTTGATTGCGCCTATATTGAAATATAGGTTCAGTGAAATGTGTTAAAACATTTCATTTTCAAAATCGGCTTAAATACTTTTTACTCCATTTAAAAACTTAGTAATGATTTAATATTTAATATAGCATATATGAAATTAAAAACACACGAATGTGAGCTCTATTTTAGGCCCACATAGTATAATTGAAGTAATAGGGATAAAATAATGCAGTATATAGTATATATAAATATATATCTGTACCTATTGGAATCCTAACAAGAATTAGGATATGTAAGTGGTAGACAAAAGCTCTATTGAGTTCCTTAACTGTTACTGCCTGGACTGTAAGATAAGACAGAAACACTCAAAAACTTTAACAAAGGTATCGAAAAATGATAAATATAGATTTAGAGAAGCTTCCGACTGCTTACACTCCAAATGAAGAACTCTGGAGGCAAACTAACCAAACGTCTATTAATGTTGAAATTCAAAAGCGAAAATATGGGAGGATAGGCCATACCCTGCGTAAACCTTGTGACGATATCCCGCACACAGCGCTAACATGGAATCCCCAGGGAACCCGGCATAGAGGCAGGCCAACGACAATATGGCGAAGAACAATTAATACTGAAACTAGCAATTAGTTTAAAGAACTTCGACAAATTTCGGAAAATAGAGATACTTGGAAATTATTTGTTGTATCCTTAGACTCCTAATGGACTATGGAATAAAATCAAATAATAATAGATTTGGAAGGTTCAATAAATACCACAATTGATTTAGCAGGAAACAATGATATTTCAATAATTATACGACAACACAACGGAACTTAATGCAACTGAAACTTTATATTATTATTAGAAGCCAAGATGCACGGCAACTGTAATAAATCTATATAAAGCTAATCTTGATTATTAACCCTGAGTGTTTAGGGTTTTAATAAGTTGTTCTCTGAAGTTACTTTTTAAACCAACATATTTCAGACCTTTATCTTAATTTTAATTATTCGATATTATTTTTCAACCTATACCTGAACTAACTAATCAGTATACGACTATAAGCTCTCAAATTTATGATGAGAGAAATCACTGAGCTGCATCGATGTTATAGCCAATATTTTATTTTCTAATCAATAGAAAGCAGAAGAATTATGTGGTTAAAATTTTAGATCTTATTAGATATTATATATCATAAAAATGTACGGATATGACTTGTTGGCATGACTCTGGAATATTATTATATACATCAATAGAAAGCAGAAGAATTATGTGGTTAAAATTTTAGATCTTATTAGATATTATATATCATAAAAATGTACGGATATGACTTGTTGGTATGACTCTGGAATATTATTATATACATCAATAGAAAGCAGAAGAATTATGTGGTTAAAATTTTAGATCTTATTAGATATTATATATCATAAAAATGTACGGATATGACTTGTTGGTATGACTCTGGAATATTATTATATACATCAATAGAAAGCAGAAGAATTATGTGGTTAAAGTTTTAGATCTTATTAGATATTATATATCATAAAAATGTACGGATATGACTTGTTGGTATGGCTCTGGAATATTTATACTTCTTAATTGGCAGACTTACGTAAAAAAGATCTGATCAATATTTTGAGAAAAACAATTTTTTTTATTTTTAGAAACAATTCAAATAGTCTTAAAATGCATGTTTTTATGAAGTAATAAAGAGAAAATAATCTTTACTTAATGGCTTTGAATTCTATTTTAAAATTATTATCATTAATTGACGCCTGCTATTCGTTCCGCATTGAAACTAAATAATAACTTAGTGCATTTTATGAAACAATGAAAAAGCAGTTAAGGCATCTGCCATGTGAATTGCCGATAAAGATACAACTATCAACTGTTAAGTCTTGATTACAAATAGAAAAATATTTCCGTAAGAAAAAACATGTGCAAAAGCTGTCTTATCAGTAACAGATTAACCTTCTTCTCACCACAAACATTTATAAATAAAATATGAAACCAATGAGCAGTCAAGAAGAAATGGGTTAAAGGTACTTTATTTAATGCGAATGAATAGCTGATAATGATAATGATCTATGGGCTATCTGACAACGAAATAAACTCAATAAGATTTTTCATATACAAGTACAGGGTGTTTTCCCTTGAAATGCACTTAGTTCAGAACAAAATTTTTTGCTTCAAGAATTGAAGAAAATGTGTTCTTACGATGGGCGTCAGTTTGTAATATCGATGGAGAAGGAACCTTAGTCATACAAATTATATAAATGGTTTTTTTTTACATGTTAAATTAAAAATTATTTTCCCTTAGTGGACTAGTTTAATTGGAAACATCTTGAAAATAATAAAAGTAATTATATTTCATATATTGAATATTCGAATAATTTATTGTTTTTGTGACCAAACTTTATTTATATATTTTTTAAGAAAGTTAATATTTTAAGATTTATATGAACTACGTAGATAAGAAAAAATCATACCTAATCTTTAATATCATAAGGGGTCTGTACAAAGTATGCTCCTTTTCTGCCTTTACACGCATAGTGTAAGAAAAATATATTAAATTTTGTTATGTGTTTGAGACACTGTAAAGCTAATATCAGTGTCTCTATCTTGTCTATACAAGTCCCAATACATACATTGTCAGACGCGGTATTCTTGCTCAGTGTAGCTGTTTATCTGTCCATCTATCTTTCTGTTTGTGTTTCGGCATATTTGATCGCCTGTCTATCTGTCTATCCTCCCAACTATCTATATATCTTAATGTTAATATATCTGTCTGTCTGTCTGTGTGTTATATGTATATCAATACGAACACTTAAAACCTATAATTATAATATTAATATTATTACTATACACCACTACGATTTTGAAATAGATTATGTCGATTTTAAGTCTAATTTCGACAATAAATAATAATCATCATCATCAGTTCCTATATCTCCCATTGAATAGCATAGAGCCTAAGCAATAAAATAAATAATAGTATTTGTCTTATTTTTCGGAGTTGTGTGATCCAAAAGTTCCTCTTCTTTATCCATCACTGCAGAGTAAAAGCTGACCGTTTCATTTCATTTAACTTCCAATAAGTAGTAGTAGTAGTATTTAAATCTACAGTGTTTTGTTAGGGTTCATAATATTATTCTAACATTGTTTTTCATTAAGTTCAACAAATACTGATATTGACTTCGGTTATAGTAGGGACCTATAAGCGATTGGGAATATGACTATATATGTCATACTATATAATACAAATATATGAACTGAATAACCTGAATTAATTAATCTTTATTATTAATGAACGTAGTTAGTTAAAATTTTGTATGCAATAAATTAAATTACAACCGTTGAATTCAGTATGCAATCTCTATATAAACTAACGTTTCAGATACTATAACCACAATTAACAAAACTACTGACTACATAATATTATCTCTATTTTATAGCTATATTGGTCTTAAACCTGTGATTCAGACACATTTTTCACATTCTACAATATAAAGGAATCAGTAGTTAGAGATAAATCTTTCTATAAATGGCTACTGTGTATATAAAATGCTTTTAACTGTCTTTTCAGATGTATACAGGTAAGTGCCTAAACTTGCCGGCGCTTGTCATAGATGATATATATGCACACTTCTCATATTTTGAAAGAGTGATATTTATTTTGGACAAATTTTTTAAGAAGCAATGTAGATTTTACGTCTACTTACAAAGTTT
Organism: Teleopsis dalmanni; assembly: GCF_002237135.1. NCBI lineage: Eukaryota > Metazoa > Arthropoda > Insecta > Diptera > Diopsidae > Teleopsis > Teleopsis dalmanni. Next base: position 14,365,131 of record NC_051848.1, read on the forward strand.
GAGGGTAAAGTTCTCATACCATTGGTTTAGTTCTTCCGTTACCAGACACTTTCAAATCAAAAGAATTCTTAGACTAAATTCAGACCAATACTAACTGTAACCAAATATGAAGTCAGTCCATCTGAATTTGCGTATAGCTGTATTGTAACACAATACCGGAATCATTGGATTCCGGTTCACATTTTTATATGAAATTTTTTTTCCACTTTTAAACATTAACACCTACGAATGCTGCAAATAAGTCTTTAGATTTTCTACCAAAAATAATACTGATCGGGGCGAAAGTACAGCTAGGTCATGATCCTCATCCAACATGCTATATTTTTTAGCAAACATTGAGCACATAAGATGAGTTAGACTATTTAATCATTAATACATCTAAGGTTAAACACAGCACTTTACAATTATTCCAGGAACTGTCACAACACTTGATGAAACTTGCCATAAATAATGTTGATCAGGTTGAAAGCTATATCGGTTCAACACTGAATCATGTCCCAAATTTAGGTCAAGTGAAGTATAAGTATAGTTAAAAGCGAAAAATCTTTCTGTTGGGTGCTATCCTCTTATCTTAGCAGTTTATATGAACCGCTTTTGGGTTCGCTATATTATTTAGAAAATAATATAGAAAATAATTCACTTTTAATAAATATGTTGAGAACACTTTGTTATGTTGTTTATGATTTAATTTTAAGGAACTATAATTGAGATCAGTCTTATGACTAGAATTTTTTTTTCAATATCGACTGTTTAATATTTTTTATCTAACTAAAGTTAAAATTATCAAAATAAAAAATATAAATGAATGAATTAAGTAAAAATCTATTCAAGATATACCAGATAAAATCAAAATTAAATTCATTATCTAACTCTTGTTCAGTTGTTTTTTTTTTTTTTTTTTTTTTTTTTGTAATAGAGTTAACTATTCATTAAGTGAAACACTTCCTTATTGTCTTCTCCATTTACTTTGTATAGCACAAAATCCTACATTCACTTTTAGTGCAACTGCATTCGAATATTAAAAAACTGATTTCCTTACATAAATTACATAAATTAAATTTTATGTAGATAGATGTAGATGTAGATATTTTGTTAACAAATTTTTATTCAAAAGATTGAATTCATGCCAAATTTTTCGTTTTTTTTTTTAATTAGCACTGGTCGTGTGAAAACTGGTACGAACCTTTTTCCCCACAGCAAATCGAGTACGAATTCTTTTTAATGACTTAAGAATTAACAAATTAATTCTTTTTTATGTTCGATAATTTTTTTAATAATTCTTAAAAAAAGTGTTTTTTTTTCGTAAACTAATTTCTATCACTTTTTTATATGCAAAAATTCGTGCGAGAACTCTAAAACGCGTCCGCTTAACCGCAAAGCGCAGTTATCACTGCCAAATGCAAGTGCAAGGCGAATGTGAATGCGGACACGAAATGCACTGGCGAATTCAATCCAATGTCGCGACAAAGCGCAATTCGGGAGCGCTAAAAATGCATGAAAAAATTCGATTCTGCAACTTTTTTTTCGTTTAATTCGAATGGAACTCAATCGAAATGCAACAACATCAACGCTCGTAATTATACGACTGGCAACAACACGTTTGTTGGAGCAAACCTCAACCCTGACAATGAAATTTTCGCAATGTCAGTGGCAACAGACAATGCGAATAGCAAGAGAAATGCTCATGAAATTCGAGTTCGAACGCAACAAGTGAAAAAACAGTGGCGGCACAACATTTTTTCAATGGTGAAATTTTACATATAATATTTCATTCATTTACAGCCCAACTAACTCTAGATAAGTATACTTTGTGTTTAATTCGTAAACATACTCCTTCTATGCTCACAGAAATACATATGTCCAGTCGGCACGTCCTCCACGAGACGAATTGGACCAATCCCTTCCGAGTATATATATATGAGTCTGCACATCTTTTACTAGATAACTAAAATGTAGATAAATGTAGGCTTTTACATAATTCCACGGGGATGGAAAGTGCAAAATAAACCATATTTCAAAACTCTGAAATAGATATTCTTAATTGTGGGTACGACAGCCTTTTTAGTTTCCACACCCCATTAATTGAATTTGATATCAACAATATCTTATTTCAACTTGTCAACAAGCTCAATTACCTTGAGATCTTGCTCTCTCCCAATTATAGCTTCATTCCTCATATTAGATAAGCCAGCCTAATACATATCCAACTATTTATGCCCTTCTCTGGCATAATGAACAAAGTTATAACGACTAGTACTCCACAATTCCCTTGTTTACATTAACGCTAAAATTACCCGCTTCGACGAATAGCTACTATCATATTTTCGGCAGTATGATCGCACTACCACCGTCCCGGTTTTTAAAGCCCCATTAAGTCTCATTCATGGAATTTTTACCTAATAATTATTCTATGATTCTTGAATTAGTCCTTATCACCAATCTAACCTGTTTCCTTCTACCATTCGTATGCTTTTGCTTAGACAAGTTATTATTTATTAACGTTTAAACTATTTATTTTGAGTCTCTCATTCATGATCCCAATAACAGGTATCTTCATTTTTAAGCCCTAAAAAGTGGTTTTATTAAGTTTACATACCGCATGTTGTCCTTTTATGCCGTCCATCTTCTATAAAATAACCAAAAACATTTAGTTAAGTTAGCTAGTTAGTCAGTTCAAACTTTTATAAGCTTTTCAAGCTATTACTTTACGTCAATATGCTTAGCAGAAAGTAAAGTAGGTATACCTGTGGCACATTGATGTGTATTGAAATATAGGCAATCATAGGATCAATGAGTACTCGTATTTGGGCAATAAAGGTATTGTATCAAATCTTATGTACAAATTCTGCAATGGAAAAACTGAGTCACTGGAATACATACTAAGATAACGCACTAAGATGCACAGAAACAAGAGCGGAACACACGGAATCATAATTAATACCAAGCAAGAAATTAGCAACACTATGAGCTTGTCACTCACTCATCAACCTAAATTACTATGTTGAAGCTATTTGATCCAGTGCATTTGATCACTTCTACTCTTTATTAACTCGAGATATCTTCAAAACCCACCTCTCTACGCCTTGACTATGATTATTCTTTATCACTTCATCAGACTAATAATTGACCTCAGATCTGCACACCTCCCCAAGGAGCCTGTAACCAGTGTTGGTAAGTCTGTTAAACAGCATGAATTCGCACGTTAATGGAATATCTACTCCAACTGGTAGCTATAATCGTGTGCAAAATCTTCCTGCCACAGCAGCAAGAACGGTCTTGAAACTGTGGAATTAAATTCACGAAACATTTATGAATGAAACCGGAACGATTCAATTAAATCAAAACTGGATAAGATTAGAAATAAAGAAAGAGTTATATACCGAAAGATTTATATTGCAATATTAATTTATTTATTTATAAAAAACAATGTCTTCCAAATCTCTTCAATACTTTCCAGCTCTCCAGCTCCAGGAACATTTAGTATTTATGAGTGAGTGGTTTGCTAAGATACGAATATATTGAAGCATTAATATTGATTAGCGAGATTAAAATAAAAATTAATATAAAAAAATTTGAATTTTTTATTTAAATGTTGTTTTTGTGTTCTTTGTTACAAGGAAAATTATAAAAATATATCTCACCACAGACCCAGTTTTTTATTGTCACAAACATTATAAAATCACAAAAAAATTAATAACTTGCAAATGCGACGACTTTTATTACTTTGAGTGCAATTGCACCTTTTTGTTTTGAATTACTTGCGATTTAAAGTACAACAAAATAACAGATATAATTTTTTATCTCAAAAAGATAAGAACCTCAAATTAACAGAACAAATAATTTAATAAATATGTGAAGTCGTTGACTTGTTTAAAATTTCACGAACAAATCAATTTAAAATTTATCTTCTGGATTTGCTGCGATTGTTGTCTTCAGTTTTGATTAAGTTGACAAAAATGTTTTATCTCAAAATATTGCATAAATTACATATGTAATGTATTTGAATATATATATGAAACATAATCGTCTTAATCCGCCCCTGCCTTTAAAACAATAATTGTAAACTGCTTCCATAAATTTGGAGAAACGGTTTAATGGCATGATCAACTCATCGCCCTTCAAATTGTTGCTACTTGTTTACTCCAAATTTATAGAAACGGTAAACTAGCATGTTTTAAATAAACTAAGGTACTATATTGTATAATGGAAAATAAGAAATAAATCTTTAACTTCAACAATCTAGTTGAAAAGAGGTATTTGATACTAAATACATTACTTATACAAATGTATATATGTGCCATACTCATACACTCTAAATAATAACACAATACACTGTTAATTGTATACGTTCAGATAGATCTGTTAAAGGTTTTAAAAATATCGACTTAAAATAAATGTATTCCTACCAATTAATAGCTGTAATAACATGAATAGCATCTCTACTCGCCAGAATGACTATATATCATCTATATTGTAAACATGTATGGTATAATATTCATCGAGAAGGAAGAAACGAATCACAGCAAAAATTTTATGTACCTAATCCAAACTAATAACGAAAAACTGCTCTCTCTTCAAGATAGTATAGTAGTAGAGTGGATGATTTTTTTTTTGTGGTGAAGAGGTGGAATGGTGTGTCCGATTCCCTAACATTAATATGTAGTATACGAACTAAAACACCCCCTCTTCAGCGAGTAGTGTCGATGATAAAGGTAGTCAATTATACAAAGTGCATTACTGAACTCTCTCCAAAGTGGGTGCTATTAACATGCAATTCCCACAGCAATTTTATAAACCTCAAATGAATAATCCGGTGATAAATATTTACTTCGAATAAAGAAATGGTCTACAAAACAAAATTTATTCAATAGGACATATTCTATTCATCATCAGGATAAGAACAAATTAATAAACATTAATTAATATTAATAAAATATATACTTTCGTCATGTTTTTGGTTCCGTTGCACTTTTTAATATATGTGTGTAGAGCGGGGCTGTCGCGGACCCGCAGCTAACTTTTGTACGGCCCGCGACATGTTTTTAATCTACTACAAATACAAAAACTTTTTTTTGGTGTCCTGGTAAAACATTATTTTATTTTTATGATATACCAAATAAATAAATTTAAATTGATAAATGAATACAACTAAATATAACATTATAACCGTGTTTTTAGATGTTACGTTTCTGTACTTAAATGCACACCGTTTATGACAGATAATCGTAAACAATGGAATCATCTAAATCTAATTAAGTCCAAATTTACAACATTTTGAAGAATGGGTTCAGTATAACTACAACTACTTGCACCAACTGCTAAATAAAGTAAATAAGAAGAACAAAGAAAGGCCTAATAGAAGTTAAGATTAGAAGAAAAATATAGATGATAATGTTATGTTATATCAGAACTCATGCAAATTTCCTTGCACAAAAACAAAAAAATAAAAATTTTGCGTTATTATAGAAGCGAAAAAAATCTATAAATTTATATTTTTCTGAAAGCCTACATAAACATCGACGTATTAGAAATAGAAGTTCAATTAAAAAAAAATAATATTTAAATAGATAGACCATATAAGAGCGGGGTGACATCACTTAATATCGGTGTATGTTCGCAAGTCTACTTTGCTCAAGTTGAGGACAGGATAAACTTCAGTCATTCAGTTGACCATTGGCCCAACAATCTCCAACAAAAGTTGAGTATGAATAACAAACATTAAGTTTATTTTTATATTAACTTATTTTTAAATTAAGTAATTAAATTAAATTACTATACGGACGCTCTGTTTTTTACGACATCGTCAGATATTTCAAAACACTGCGTTATGATGATTAGCAAATACTCCTTGTGCTTAACAAATAAACAAAAGACAATGCAAGCTGATAAGCTAGCTGATAAAATTAGCTAACAAGTCAGTATTATACTAAACCTATTTATACGATTACAAGGCAGATATGTGGATCTTGGTAGTATATTCTTTCCAAACTAACGACAGCATCTTCACTCCCAAGTTAAGCACCCTAAGTGACTACATGTTAACTATAAGGTGGAATTAGGTACTAATGATGGACTAAAGATGTTATTTTTCTCTATGCTTTAATATGTAAATCTATTCAAAATTTGCAATAATCGACGCATTTTGTAATCTAATCTCATAGTCAAATATATACAACCTCACTTGAGCTAAAAGAACACATCAAGCGTATCTGAAACTCTGACAATTATTTACAATTTTATGGTGTGTTTAACTGGCACTCCTCGTCAATAATGTAATTTCGCGCTAAATTCATGTTCTAATTGTTATTAACAATTCAAACTTAGTATATATATGTTGCGATAACATAAATTAATGAAACCAACAAAATTAATCAATTAAAGTGAATTTATCAAAGCCCTTAATTAAGACGAGCACAAAAACATTTTTAAGGCTACTACTTTTGCATCCGCAGCTTGGAGTGTGCGCTATTATTTTTTTAAAAATACGAGTATCTAAAAACAAAAAACCCATAAAACCAAACAATTAAGATACAAAAATAGAAGAATCACCACTCAATTTAATATTACATCTATAAATTGCTAAATAAAGATCGAACACACCCGCTTTGGATTTTCGACGAATTTCTTCCAAAATTAAATTTTTCATTAGAAGCGCAGCGGTTGTTGCGCATGATTAGCGCTTCACGAAGACGTGGACAGAGCAAAAAACCTCCACTTAAACGCAGAAGTGCTTATAAGCCATGCACTTAATTTCTTCTCAGCTGGAAAGGATGGCAGCACCCTATATAAATTTCTATTTCAGCTAAAAAAAGAGGATTAAAAGCGACCTCAGTAAATTAATTTTTGCCCCATCTTGTGTAAATCTTTTTATTGCAACTACTCATCAAATTAAATAATTTACTACTCGTATACGAGTACATACATATTTTCGCTCATATGTATGGCAATAGAAGTACATCCATACGTTCTCCATACAGTTTTTAGAAGAAGTAAAATTAGATGAACCTAGTTCACTCGATATTAAGTCTATCTACTTTCTCTCTCACCTGTTTAGTATAACGAAGTTTCCACATTACTCTGAGAATCTTCTCCATTCAGTCCTAAGAGGTGGTTTTAGTGGGTTCAAGTCTCACACTGTAGCTAGAAGAAGTAAAATTCCGTTTTATTGGTGATTTTAATAGATGACACACTTTATTATAAAAAATTAATTTATTCCTATTCTTATTTTAAATATTCTAAATTTTCGCTTAGGATTTAAATTAAAATACTGCACCTCGTTTATGAATTCAAAGTATTAGTCCAATTTTCTCAAACACTTACTGGTATTAAACCTACTTTACTGGATCTTATTTCTGCATATGTAGTTATTTCGTTTATACATAATATATTCCTTATATATTTTGCATTATCTCTATTACCTATAAAATAAATACTTTCTTATAACTAAACATTTCAATATGTAGTAAGGTATAATTGTTTCGAATTGTACAATTTATATGGCAACTAAGGATTCGATACGGAATTCGATTTTGATCATTCCGATGTACAGGTATGTCCAAAGTCCCACACTTTTTGAGTGTTTGTAAAATATTATTCCACCATATTAAAAGTTTTAAGGTTTTAAGTCTAGTCTGCTTGTAGTCTGCATATTATTTATTAGCAACATAAATTTCATCTGGTTCACTGATAATCGATACTCCCTAGGAATGAAAAACAATTTTTGTACAAGTAATACAAAAATCAATTAAGACTCTTACAAACTCTCTCCTTGAGCATGTACGTCATGATGAGTTCATCATGTTCGGATTGAACGCGTTCTGCACGGCGAAAAAGGGGTACGGGTTCGTTATAATAAGATTTAATGGCCTATTCGTCAACTTCCTCATGTGTACTTATTCCACCAGCTTCAGCACACACACCACTACTTACAGTACCACGTAGGTCAGCTGAATCATATCGAATTTTTCCACCATGAAGATTACCGTCATTGTCTACCTCGCGTCCTTCTCCCGTTGTTAGTAGAAATGTTATTAGTTATACTAAATAAACGAAAGAATCGTATCCTACATTATACTGTCAATAAATTATATTTGTTTATAATACTGAAAATAAATGGAAATAACACAGAAATCGCTTTGGAGCATATAGAATATATGTATGACTTATATGTAAGGATATATATGTGTGTACTCATAAGATGAACACTAATTTAGCAACATCGTTTTAACTGATTTTTTGTCTGTTTGAAAGTCGGTATTAGATTAGATTTCATTAGATAAAAAAATATAAGATTCAACTGAGAATATCTATTATCTTTCAACTCTTCAAATAATGAAAAACGTATCTTCTGACACATTTGCACACATATACACTATATATAGTTAAAGAATTTCTAACTAATACTGTCTGCGTCGACATTACATATACATATTTAGTTTATTAATAATTTACCTAAATGTAGATAAATATGTACCCATTAAGAAATAACTTCCCTTATTCAAAATATGTTTCTACTATTAGATCCCACGGTTGACAAGATATAATCATGATATGAAATTAATTGGGCATTTAATTTCTCATACAATCACATTTCACTCCGCAAACTCTCTAAATTTCACCCTCATTTCTCCGATTTTCCAACGCAGCGACAGTCGCTCTTCACATGGCGTACCAGCGGTACTAGAAGTTTGGTTTTGAGAACCCAAGAACAGTAACAACAACCCTAGCGGTTGTTGTGCGGGCACGGAACGGCATGTGCAACAGGAGAAGTTTTGAGCGCCGGCTGAGCTGTCAATGTGTCAATTTAAATTTATTAATTTTTACTGCTTAAAAAGAAATAAAATTAAAAAAAAACAATTCGAACAAAATGTTATCTTATTTCAAATAAAACACACACGAGTTCAAAAGAACTTCAAAATATTAACTTCGTTTCTTTCACTTTTTGTAATTTCAGTTATTGGAACAATAACAGAAAAAAGTTCACGGCGTGCAGTGAACCGCGCTTCTAAACTAATTATTTTCAATTTAATTTCATTTTAAAATCAGAAAATTAAAAAACAAATTTATATTTAATTTATTTACGTAATAAATTTTGTATTTTTTTTTTTTGGTTGGTATAATAAAAGTCATTTAGGGTCTCCAAATCGGTATAGTAGTGGAAGATTTATCTATAAACCAAAAAAATATATTATAAATTATTCTTTGCTTTAATTATACATTATATATATTATAAAAATTTATAAAATTATAATTATATTTTTATATTATAAAAATTGCTATAATTATCTTTATAGATCCTGATCCTGATAATAATAAAAAAATAGGTCACCAAAAATAGGCCGGATATGAAATATAAAAAAATCATTATTATAAACGAATTTTTTTACATGAAAAATTTGGCACAGAGTTAGAGAAGGATTAACAATAGGCTATGAAAACTGTACTTCAAGATTATGGCAACTTTATTAAAACATATAGCTTTAGTGAAAAAATATAGTATGTTTTTCTATTGCTGTTAAAAACAGCTATAAGAAACCCAGCCATATACACATTAAATATTCTACGTGAAGTCAGTTTTCCTTTCTAAATCTTTAAGATAGAAATTTCGCATAGAAAAAAATGCAAGAATAATTTTTTTCAGCACCCATTTTCAGCACCATCATACATTTGATTCACTGATAGACAAATACTCAAAAATCTGTAGAGCAGCAGCCCCGGTGTACATGGAGTGCAATGTAATTTAGCCATTACCTGTTCCAAATTTTCCTATTAATTTCAAATAGAAATGTACTTGTGTTATTAATGGATTAAACCTATCGAACGCGTATGGATACTAGTATGTAGTGTTTAAAAACGATAAAGTTATACTTGCACCCACGGACACTTCACCCAGTACTTTCATCTAACCGATTGATCTGAATGGCTTTACATACAGTTAGTTACACATTTTCCATGCCATTTCCAGTTTTTAAAGTTGAAACTAAGTGATTCTGTCACATAAAGCATTCACTTATCCATTTTACTTATTTGCAGGGAATGTCAAAAAACGAGACTAGTACTTTCAAAAAATAGACTTAAAAACTTAAACTAAAAGATTTTCTTATGAACACTTATAGTCTCACTATTTGCTGATTGGGGGTCAGGTTGGTAACACTACTCAGACAAATCATAATATCTCTTATAGATCATGAAGTACTACTCATGATCATGAAGTAAAACAAGTATTTTGCTCTAAATCCTAAATTCTATACTCAAAAGATATATACCTTCGCTGTATATTCTGTTTTCCTTCCTCTCAATGCAATTTTGTTTCCATAATATATTCGTGATATATGAAACCTTATCCGCTCAGTATTTTCCGTATGCAAAGAGATGGTCAGTGATGCATTTGAATAGTTGAAATAATAAATGTGCGGACAACATTTTGTCAACGACCAATTCGATTTCCCAAGAGCAATAAGTGCAACACATTTAGGCCTAACCCAGTTCCTAAAAGTGAATGCATTCATAGACACGCAGCTGCAACAGCCACCAAACGGTTGGTATTTTTCTTTAAATGTTTCAAGTGCAACTACTCGGCACTCCCTTGCGTTGCGGTTCACCATATACGATGGCCGCGTGGTAACAATAAACTGTTTTTAAAAGGTGCCACGTTCCATATTTACACAAGTCTTCAAATCTATTTCATTATTTGCAGGATTTAAGCGTGCACTGAAGTCGTTTGAAATCGAAAAGGAGTTGGACGGACTACCAATTATGATTTCAACAAGGGTTGCGGTTTAATCTATAAACATATTTACGATGGAAAAAAGAGCACTTTTTTATTTATTTTCAATTTTGGGTTTTATTTCATTTCACACCGCGTTTTCAAAAGCGAAACTAACAAGTTCAGGTTATGGAAATGTGGGAGCTCATTTGATTTATGATTCCATATACCACAAAAGAGTATAAGGTAATGAAGATGTTTACTGGGTTTGCACTACTCTCTTAATAATGAAATTATGCATAATAAACGAGGAAACCTTAAAAGTAATTTAATGCCAAAAAAAGGTGTGTTCATGTTCCATTTAACAAAAACCACCACTCCACGAGTTTCTATCTCTCGGAAATGCTCTAACAAGGTTGATTGAAGGGCTACTTCAAATTATTTGATATGTTGTATTTATAGAAGAATGTTTGTGTCATTTAGAAGATTTTAATGCAAATAAAAAGGGTTTAATAAGTTCAAATATCTGAAAGATTATGAGATTAAAAGAGTTTCTTATTGCTGAAGAAAGTTTAACATCTTCAAGAATAAAGAGGCTCTAGAAAGTAATTTGAAAGCAAACTAAGACCGTAGGGGGGTTATAATCTCCTTATTTGCGAAATATCTTTTCACTTGTAATTACAAGGGAAAACTAATTCCTTTATATATTGGGTAAGTATATATATTGAATACTTAAATTTAAATATATTCATATCAGTTATAAGATGACTTATTTAAAGTTTTAAGAAAAATTTTTCTTGGTTAACCTGCTAAAAGTACATTTTAACAAAATAAGGTTTGACAATATACTATTGTGTGGACAATATAAGCCATAGAATCGTTTAAACCAAGCTCTTTAAACCAAGCTCTTTAAACCAAGCTCTTTAAACCAATTAAAAATATTATATAAAGAATACCGAGATCAATCTAAATATCCTAGAATATCTGGTTAATAGCTTATTTTATATTAGGAACAAAAAAGCTCCAAATTTTCATTAAATCAAAAACTAAATTTCTATAAATAGGTGTCGACCTTTGAAAGAGTTTTGAACCTGCGCCATCATATGTTACATTTATCGACGCAAACCTGTGAGAATGTAACTCCTTCACCAATTTCATTAGTGTTAGTAATTTTGCACTACTAGTCCTATCGGTGTACTTCGTATTCTTTAATACTGTTAATACTGATGTTCGACATTTTCGTATAAGCGATAACTCTGTAGTTAGATTTTATTTATTTATTGTATTGGAACATTAAAGCAAGAGAATAATAAACAAATAATTGTTTACGAACAATATATTATAAAAGTTTTAATGTTTTTATCGTATCAAAGTTATGATATAAAGTTGGTCATCGCATCATTCTGAAAAAATTATTGGCAGTCATCAGGAATATGGACAACAATCTAATGTAAGTGTCGACAAGGGCACATTTGATTGCTTTTTAAACCTCTTTTCTCACTCATCTGTGAATTGATGTTAACCAATAGGTTATGGCGTTAACCATATTTATCGACACAATCCTGTAAGAAGGTGACCCTTTCACCTATTTTCTTAGTCTCAATAGTTTTGCTCTACGCGTTCTGTCGGTAGACAGACTTATTGCCACCCCATTCGAATAAAAGATCCATCATAATTTCTTTATATTCTTTTTATTTGTACGAGGGGAAATACTGCATCAACAAGCAATTTAATAAAAATAATAAAGAAGAAGAATGAAAACAGAATTCAGAGTTTAAATCAACAAAAGAACAACAACCACAACAAGAACAAGCAGAACAACAGGATAAAGACGACAACGACAACGACAAAGATACTGCGATGCATCCGCGACTCTCGCGTAAAAATAAAATAATTATCATCTTCAATGCGGGCGACGACGACGAAAGAGTAAAACAAAACAAAAACATGAACGATCCGAAAACATGTGCTCAGAATATCTGTAGCACGGATAGTGGATGGTAGCGGATGGCATCGGATGGGAGCGCGTAATGAATTCATTTGTGGACACAACAAATGTTTGCATGCAGTCCAACAATCGGCAGCTATACTCCGCCGCCGTCCTCAACAAAAACAAACCGAAACATTGATCTCACCGCAGAGCCAGAGCCCGCGATCTACAAATGCGGAGCCTCGTTCGCTCTTCAAGCGAGCAAGTTTTCCTCTTGCGCGCATATGGGAATTTCAACTTCTTCAATATTTTTCCACACACAAATAACGAAATAATATTTCGCAGATAATTTAGACTATCAAATGTACATAAAAAATACTGAGAATAAAAAAAAAACAAATAATAAAAAATTTTACATACGAAATGTAAATGAAAATGAAATGCAAAGAAAAGCAAGGAAAGGAGCAACACGCCAGCCAGCGAAGAAAATTCAATTCCACGTTGCCGAAGTGGAAGCACAGCACACCAACCACAAAAAGTATCTAGATACAATGGAAGCACTGAGCAACTTTGACTGCTCAGCCAAAATAGCATATTTGTCGATTCCCCTGTCTGTCTGTCTGTCTGTCTGTCCGTCCATCTGTCTATCTGTCCGTCTGTCTATCTTGATATACAAATGCTGCTATAAGTATTTTTTTTTTTTTTTTTTTTTTTTTTTTTTGTTGCACGAAAAGTGACTCGCGGGTGCGCCGCTCGCCTTTGGAATTAATTTTCAGTCTATGAGAAAACGTTGCGCTGTTTGGTTTGAAATCGTTGAGTGTCGGCACGAAATATCGCTCGTTCTGCAGTCTTGAGTTTCAGAATTGGAATCGATGGAAGGCGCGCTACATACGCGCTTCATAACTGTGAATTGTGAGGGCGGTCGGAAAATTGTGCGTGTAAATAAAATTATAAGCAACCTAAGCGGTTTCTGACATATCGCAGAAAAAACGCTATAAACGCTACAAACGCTAGAAACGCTAGTAACGCTAGAAATGCTGAAAAGTGGAAATTATCTCACAGTAGCATTGCCCTGCGTGTGTATATGTTTCAGTTTCAAAAATTAATTTTCAGTTTGTATTTTTTTTTTTGCCGCCAACTTAATTAAAAAATTCCCAGAAAAATAAGAGCATAAGGTTCTAAGAAATTCAGCATTGTCAATAGTGAAGCTTCATGTACTTTTATGGAAGTCGCGAAAAACTGAAATATATTTCCGAAAATTAAAAGAAAATTAAAATTTGAAAAAATCAACTAAAATTGTGAATAAAACTAAAAAAAATTCGCCTATGCAGAATCTTAAATTCATATCAAGTAAAGGGTCTTAAGAAAACCATTTCGGAAAAGCATATTTGTAAGACCAAAAATAAGTGGGGCGAATATTTAATAAAAAAAAACGCAAAATTTTGTAAATAAATAAACAATGTTTAATTGAAAGCTATAAAAATACTTAATATAATTATAAAAAATAAAAATAACAAATTGAGTTCACAGAAATTTTTAATGCAATGACTAAGTACTTGAATCATGAACACAAAGATACTTCGTTCTCACTCACAGTTATAAATCAAAATTTATTATTTATTATTTATTATACAATATAATATTTATTATATATATACAAAGAATAATTGGTCTAGGTATATATAAAAAACTATTCTTATATATTGCACACGATTTACGCGCGATCTATTCCTTATGCCACAGTATCATTGCCGAATTTTTCCAACAAATACCCATATACTTTCATATATTCCTAGTCTCTATACAAACTTTTTCAACAGCATATCAAACAGAAATTACTTTACATTCTCTAATACAAATTCGAAGTTATTGGTATATAGCTCTTGTTTTGAGAATCGAAAACATTAAACATTGAGCAGGAGTTTTCTATGGATTTTTCTAAACCCCACACACGGTGAATTTATTCGTCAATCTCTATATGCACTTATATTAACTTGCTATAGTTGTCAGATTTTTGTTGTTATTCTTTTCTTCTCAATAAAAAATGATGAGATGAGAAGCGAAAAATAGGAAAGAATAACATGGAAGTGAAAAAAATTCAAATTAGCAACAACAACGATGATGTCTTGTGCATTGTCTATAACAGATTTTCGAACTCATATTCATCTTGAAGTAAACGTTAAACGATTATAATAATAATCGTTGAAAAAAACTTTTAACTAGTCGACATGATTTCGCATAACACGTTATCTCGTCGATACGGTGATTGTATCGGACGATGAAAACTGAGTTCTTTATTGATTGTGGATGGATATTGCAATCTCATGGTGTAGTTTGACATGTGTATTTTTCGTATAAAACTAAAAGGACATGCATATTTGTTTGTTAGCAATGAACAATTCACTAAAAACGAAAGTCAATAACATAGAATAAAGTAATCTATATAAACTATAAAACAGAGTAAATTGTTAGAACAAAGTAATCAATAGAACCTCTGAAGAAGAAAGAAAATATTTTCATTCAACAAGATTTTAAAAATGACAGAAGAAAGCAACCAGTTTTCCCATTGTATTTATATTAGATCATAGTTATCTGTTATGAGGATTAAGTATTTCTTTAATACCCGATATTGACTGCGGTGCTACTGCTACTGCTACTTTTAAATTTAATATTATTAACACAATCTATAGTGTAGTTCCCAAATTAGTTATATTACTTGTATTACTGAAGTTGTTAGTTGTAAGTATTTCTGTGTTGTGACATATAAAATAAGGACGAAAAGATATAGGAAATAAGGGTTTAGTATATATTGTCTAACAGAAAAATAAGAGTCTTTAAAACAAAATATTTAGAAAATAAAATTTATTGTAAAAAAACAAGACAATGGAGCATACTAATCTCAAATGTATGTAATTTAAATTTTTGGAGATAAAATGAGTAAGATAATAATAATAAAAAAAAAAGAAGAGAGATCTAGCCTCTTTTTTGTGAAGAGATCAAAAATAAGTATTATGAAGAAGTTATCTTATATGAAAATAAAAATACTCAAGACTAAATTACTATAATATTACTTAAATCTACTTATAAAATTAAAACCGATATTTAAATATTGGTAAGTGAAAAGGCTATTCGCAATATAAGATCATAACAGGACTCAGATTTATGTAAGACCCATTTAGTTTAGAACTGACATTATATTTCATACGAAAAAAAGGAGAATGTGAGCATTTGCTTTCAAACATAGAAACCTTGCTAAGGTCTATCCAGTCTACTCTTGTTGCTCAGCCATCAACAGTAAGTGGCTGCAGTATCTGACATCTCTCTGCAGTACTGTGTTCCAATAATACTGACTAGTGTAGCCAGTGATCGTTGCTTAATCCTTCGTTGGGTACTCAGTAGAACTTATAGTTTATATGGTTTGTTGGTGTGATTTTGTCAGTCCTAATGATTTTGGATTTCCTAATCATGGAATAATACTGCAACGGAAACAAAGGTGTGGGAGAAAAAGACAGAGAGAACTAAATAAATGAAACAGATAACTTAAAAGGATTTCACTCTGTTTTCCAAACCTGAGTACAATAAAACCAAGTCAGATTCTAATTACAATCTAAAGTGTTATTACCAGCGTTCAGAAAAAGATTTTTCCTGTCTGTTTTAGTTTTTGTACATTTCATCATATAAAAAATTTCTTTTTTTTAAATTTGCAAGGAAAAATATTCTCATGAATTTTATTTAAAATAACTTCGGACAAAAGTTTTATTGTCTTGCCTCAAGTCAATGCGCTACTTTGAAAATGAGTTGAATCCGATTATCTCAGTTTCTGTCCTTTTATAACAATCGTTTAGATACGATTGTTATAAAAGGATTTCATGAAAACTTAAACGAGCATGAAAAAGTGAATTTAGCTTTTATGCAAATCATAAAATACGCAAGAAATTAAATTGCAATGAAATGTTTATGCGCGCCGTCTACTGCGTGTTTATGTTGCGTTATAAAATACAAGATTTAATACACGAGATACAAGATACAAAACATGTCATTTATAGCTAAATTAGAAGGAAAAACGAAGACGAAAACAAAAACGAAAACGAAAACGAAAACAAAGCCAGAGCAACTTAATTCAGCACACATCCAAAGTTGTAGAAACAAACGCTTTCGGGTCTCGATTGCCCATAAAAGATATTTTGTGCACGGTTTTATTAGTTGCGAGTCATATGAAAAAATCAAAGATATAAAACTCTTAATTAACGAAACATAATATCGAAAGCTGCACTGCCATAGTACGTAGTACGTACCATATAAAAAGCACGACTCAAGCGCTATTAATTATTGAAATCCTCAACATATAACGAAATAAAATATCTCGCGCAAAGATCTGTGAACATATGGCGCAGCATGGACTGGCATGCCAAAGTGTGAGAGTATCTCAAAAATATAACTTTTAAATATAATTCAAAACAGAAAAAAATATTTTTTTAATAAAACATAATCTTTAATTTTATGTGTGCTCAAGATATTTGCATAAAACGAAAGCGGCATGAGATATATGCCGATCCGTGTCTAATGGTGAAGCAAGAAATAAAACTCAATAGATAAGAAAAATATTAATTTCAAATTAAATAAATTACACTTGGAATAGATCTTAGGTTACCAAAGTAACCAACAAAGTGAGGGACTAGTTTCCTACTTGAAAACAGATAAACGCAATAAATGCCAATAGACGAATGTCCAATAGACGAATGTGCAATAGACGAACAGATAGATAGATGTGGTTAAATCGATTCGTATTGTCGTGCTGATCCAAAAGGTCTGCAACGGGTCCTGTGCTCTGTAATGAATATAGTGTACACTTTCATCATAATAGTATCTATAAGGTGAAAAAATAAATAAAAAGTGCTTTCTAATACATACAGAGTATATAGGAATTGATTTTTGTTTCACGGGTTTTTGATTATTTTTAATATTTAACGCTGTAACCTTTTTTGAACTCTCTTACGTGAAATTATAAAACGTGTGAGCTTCGGAGTAGAAAAGTCCTCAAGTCACAGTGTTGCTGGTTTATTAAAGAAAACAATTTTCGTTTCTTCCGAAACATGGCGGAGCTGCAATGGATTTGGCATGCTCCAATGAAGCACAAAAATGAAAAGCGTAGGCAGCATTTTGAGCTCTTCCGCGATCGAATTGTATGCAAACACGAACAACCGCGGTGCGTCTTTTGAAGCTGAGCACTTCATTCATAAATTTCTGAAAAAGCGTTGAATTAAATTAAATTGAATTGCATGCCTCGAAAGCAATCGGCATAGTTAAGCAAAAATGGTGCATGCCCCTTGCATGAGAGTAGCTAAGAGGCATGCCTCTTAACTCACTATTATCTTGTCAATATTGCAGGCAAGAACTATAAGAAGTGGCACTAATATGAATAATAAGAGCTTCGAATATAATGAAAGAAACTTAACAAATTTCAATTATGTTGGGTCAGAGGAAAATATATTTATTTGTAAGCAATTTCCATCTACTCAAAAAAGATACTACGATTTTGAAGTGTTTGAGTTTTCTTAGCATTTCCCCTCTGGGTGGTTTAAAGCTTTCTCCAAAATTTTCTCTCAAACATCTATCGTTATGAGATTACTTACTACGGCATGATTCCATCTATTCTGAGGTTTTTTCTCACTTTTGTGCCAAATACTCGTAACTAAAATATATTCCTAATAGTGGAATTAGATTGGGTCACAAGGACTCTTCCAGAAAAACTACGCATTCGCTTCAACCAAAAATGCAGTAGTTACATGAAAATAACGGAATAAAACCACTGAGTACTTCCTTTACAAATATTAAGTTCTGCAAGATTGAGATATTCCTCTAGAGAAGTCTATAAACTAAGTAGACTGACGGGTGTCTTAATAGTAGATCATACAAGAAAAATCTCTTTTACCAATCGTTCAGATTGATTTTAACACATAGAATTTGCACTACTTGGAAAGAAAGAAAGTTCTGTCACCATTAAAACGAAACAACTTACGAGCATTCAATGTACATATTCCACACCCAAAGATCAAAATTTGACTAACAGGACAGTAATTAAGAACAGTAATGAAGTTTACTGACTGATGAATAATATTTTATAAAGATTTGAAGTATACGCCACTAATGTTTCCCAAAGATCATAGTGAACAAGTTTATCTCAACCCAAAAGACACTTCGAATTGGAGATTCATTACTGAATCTCAAGAGTTTCATGTGAGCACGCATACATTTATTTTCCTAGCATTGATTACCACTTCTAGAGATAAGTAATTCCCAGGTACTTTAAGTACTATACTGCTTCAAAATAATTAATCTAACATGAAATTAACTTTGATTCTAATTTAAGGTACAACAATTTTTCCCTTTATAAATTATAGAAAGTTTTTATAATGTTTAATGATATCTTATTTTTTCAAGCAGCTCACTAATCACTTAAGCCTACAATTATTTATCAATTCTCATTTTTATGAAACCTTTTACTGGGTATTGAAGTAAATCAGCTCGATAACTTTAAGTTAAATTTATATTATATATATTAAAATTGGTCACATCCTATCTAGACCCAATGATACACTTCAACACTACATATATTTCATTGTATTCAAAATTAATGAGAATTATAAATCATAACCTTAACCGGAATAACTTCTTTAGTTTAAATTTATAAAAATAAAACAAAGACAATCATATACGCTAATATCTATTGCCCGACCAAACAACAAGAGGTGGCTAAATAATTTACTAATCAGTAAAGTCCGATTATAATGAATACTGTAGCTAGCGACTATTGCTCAATCAAAAGTGGTGCTACTAAAGAGTAGAACTATTATAAACTATTGTAGCCAGTAACATTTACCTTATCCTCCAAAGGGTATATGTTTCCATTCAGGCTTCCGAGCTCGTAGTGGTGACGTTGGGTATATCTCTTTATATAGTATAATTACTATTCAAAAGATTTAACCAAAAATTGACGGTAGGACCTGCACTTCCTTATAATTTTATGTCCATTTTATGTATATAATACCGCGAATACAACCCTGTTGCCATATTTGTACCGCATTAAAGCATAAAATGTGTTTCAAAAGAAAAAAAATTATTGAAAAATAAAAATAAATGAATAAAAAATTCAGGAAAATGTGGGTATGCAAAGTTTTAACTCAGCACAGATCAAAGGGCAAACCATAAAATCCGCATGAGCAACTCACGACACTTAACAAGCCGCACTTTAAGTGCATGAAAAATTGTATTTAGTCACAAAAAAAAACCGCATAACGATAGTTTTTGTACTTAAATTAAGTTTTAGATAGAAAAAGAAAAATGTGCCTAACTTTACCCGAACTGAAATATGTACTTACCTAAACATTATTACATTACTTTATTGCCATAAGAGTTATATGTAACTATCAATCAATCTGCCAGACACTCATCGTTATACATATGAAACAGTTCCCTTTCTGAGTATTTGGATCTAGCAGATAAATATTAACTAAAAAATATTTGAACCAACTGAACAGTAAACTTACAACTTATAAAAATTTTATGTAGATACATTTCGAAGAACCCCTTTTTTTTTGAAGTATATGTAACTAAGTAATCGATATGTATATCAACAACTAAAATTAACTGGACAACTGCACAAGCTAGAGAGTGTGGATTATATCGAACATTAGTACATAATAGGTATATGCATATTAATGGATGTGTGCTGTCGGTAATTATATTAAAGCACTTTAATCTGGTATCGGTATGAATCTATCAGTTTTATAAACTTTTTGCAACTAATTTTAACCACCTATATCGAACTACATCAAGTTTTTTTAAAATACTTATGTACAATTCATAATTGTCAGATATATTATCCAATAAATTTATTAGTAATACTGATCTACTTTTACTCCACATATTGTTAATTAGATGTAAACAATATATTTCAATTATCAATGCTCCATGGTATGTCCGTTACAGCGACCTCTATCGTGACTTGGACTTTTCGACAGTTGCTGAAATAATCACGCTTCAGGCTGAAGCACATAAAAAAGACTTGAAGTTCACTGCAACACAGCAGACCACGTACGACGGCTTAAGAACACCAAACCTTCTGATTTAACTAATTAAATTACATATTAATCTTTGTACTGTAATATTACAGATAAGAAATTAATATCGCATACTTTATATCGGGGTCGTGAAAATTTTCCTTATTAGTTTTTATTTTTAACGGGGCGGAATTGAATATAATAAT
Organism: Teleopsis dalmanni; assembly: GCF_002237135.1. Lineage (NCBI taxonomy): Eukaryota > Metazoa > Arthropoda > Insecta > Diptera > Diopsidae > Teleopsis > Teleopsis dalmanni. The sequence continues at coordinate 14,386,032 of NC_051848.1, forward strand.
AAAAAAGAAATCGTACATTTAAGTAGTGTCTTTAAAGAGTTTATATGACCGGTTTTACTCTTCTTTTATTTACTTTCAGTTTAACGGGAATTCACTACGTCAAGCTTATGCACTTATATTAAACAAATGACCTACATAATATCCAAATAGACCTTGATAAATATAAATAAATAGGACTATATGGTACAGTAGTTTACGCAACGATTGCAAAACCTCCGACTCACACCATTAACACTACCGATCTGTAAAATACTTTCTTCCTTAACCGTATTATTTTTTGTGAAGATATCGGTACTGGTCCTTGAACGATACATTGAACATGTTACCAGTCCTTGTAAAAGACTTAAAATATTTTTTCACTTCGCAGTATATTTTGGGTTGAGATAAACTTGTTCACTATGATCTATGGAAAACATTATTGGCGTATACTTCAAATATATTTAGAAAATATTATTTATCAGTCAGTAAACTTCATTACTGTAACTCACTCACATCCACCTCGATGTTATTTCTTTGTAATTTTTTTTTCAGGGTTTTTCTTTATACTAGCGCCAAATGCCTACAAATGTTTATAGTTTTCTTATTGCATAATCTGTGAAGAATATCTTTACTAGCGTTTATCTTACAGATATTACCTATTTAATGCGTGACAGGAGTCCAGACAGTACTAAAACCTTTACCCTTCGCATAAGCTTAGCAGATTTCCTAAGTCTCTGCATAGTGATGCCACAGCACTGCCACTTCAAACTCTTCATATTATTGTAGTTGCGATCATCATTTCCTTTTTCGATTCTACACATAATTTGTCTGCTCGTTGCCCTTTCGAAGGTTGCAACACGTACAAGAAAATGCACTTCTCTATACGTACCGGTAAGAGCATAGCATGCCAGAATTATTTAAAAATCATCCGAATATGCACTACATAAAGGCGACAAAATGCGACATGGGCTCTTACGTGCGGAAGAACGTAAACGACAGCAACAACGACAACGACAACAACAAGACAGTTCCAAACGTTGGCACTACTGGAAAGAGAATTATTTACGGCTATGTTAATGTTAAAGTATCTAAAAATAAAATATTTGAAGCTGATTTCCTTTAATACACATTTCGGTGCATTACACTTAGGAGCATATAACACGGGGGTACGCACTGCAGCACATATTGAAGCGAGTTCCTAACAACTAATAGATATTTCACTGCTACATTTCACACACAAACACAAACACATATTTATGTGATATGTATATTTATAGTATCGGTAGTAACGGCTCTATGTGAGGTGGCGAGGGTGGCATTGATAAAGCAGGAAGAAGCTCATATGTGCGTTCGTTTGATTGCATTGCCTATCAGTTCAGTTGGTGTCAACTGCAATTTATGTGCGCATTTGTACCTTTCCAGTTGCTATTTAACATTGGTGTTGCATTTTATGAGATACTTTATACGTAATATATGAGCAAAAGATGCATATACACGTTCTTGCTTGAGCGTAACTAATTTTAAATACGCTGCTGCTGGTGCTGCTGCTGCTGCTGTGATCACCGTTTACCGCTTAGTCGAGTATCTCGAGAAAAAGCGTAATTTATGCTTGTCAAGTTAGCCGCAGCTTCATCGCACGTATTTTGTATTGCACCACTCAACCCAACCGAATATATAGTTGTCGAATAGACACTCTTCCAAGCCAGCAAATTCGGCTGCACACACTGACTAACCTAATGGCGACAAAATTTCTTGAAACATAATTTTTATTGATGGGATGCTGCATCTGCATATTTACGCATCGCACTTCCATGAGTTTCCCAATTTTTAAGCTCTCTCCCAAGATCACGAAAGAAGTATAAGTTTTCTTTAAATTAAATAAAAGCCATAAATGTGCATATGTTTCTCTACAAATTAAAAAATTTATTCTTTATTTTATGAGCAAATAAAAATCATTTTAAATAACGAAAATATAATCAAACGCATAAAATCCATTCGGAAACTAATTTATTTTAATGCCTATAACGCATTTTATAGATTCGACTTTATGATTATGGAAAATACTTAAGAAAATAAAGAGATAGTTAATTTATATTCATTAATGGTGTAAACTTGTGCCTTTACACACAATTTCGTAGTAAAATTATGCACTTCAGTGTAAAACGAACAATATTGTGCCCAGCATCCAAACAATTAATTTTTTAATTCCCATCTTTAACGCATCTTATGGTAGAATGGGTATTGAAGTAAATCAGCTCGATAACTCTAAGTTAAATTGATATTATTTATATTAAAAGAAGACATTCTATCGCAAAATTGAATAGAGTACTTATAGTGCATTGGATTCAAAATGAATGAGAATTATAAATCATAAATATAACTCAAATAGATTGTTTATTTCATATTCTAACATAAAAGCTAACTCCAACATAAACGCTTTCTGAATCGAATATCCGACGTCCAACTGAAGAACTCTTGCTGGTAACATCAGTTGATGACTCTCAGTAAGGTATGTTGATATTGAATATTGTGGCTTACGGATTTTGTTCAATTAAACGTTGTGCTACTAAAGAGCATTTGCTTAACTACAATTTCGAGATTTCTAAATATTGGAAAAGTTTTATTTAAAACCCCATTGGTTCATATAAACGTTTAAGATCATTTTCCTCAAGTTTGAAGATATTTGTTATAAGCAATTATAAAGCAATAGATGGGTTGGATTTGGTGCTGCGTATGGGACTACGTAGTTATTTGTATATCTATTCCCACTGTTATCTTTCATTAATTTACGAGGAATGTTGGAGAGCAACAACTTAGACTTTAATATAACCACCTTAGAAAGATTTTAGTTGATCATATGTAAACCAGAACTGTTAATGTTCCATTGTTATTTGTGTTTATTTAATAAATATAATGGTCTAATATCTTACGATTTATAACTTTATATACAATATATATAATTACTTTCAGATTTAATAATTGAAATAAAAAACTGATAAAAGAAAATAAAAATTTAAAAAGTTAAAGATAAGAGTGAATCTGAAAAAAAAAATCAAATTCCAATAAATTAAAAAATTATAATTAATAATAATAATATAATAATAATTATAATTAATCAATATCGTAGAAATGCATGATCTGATTCGATATGAAATTCATTTTGCAACACGGTAGCCGCTTCAAGCTGGAAATAATTTAACAGACTAAAAAGTGTTTAAAATTCTGCTTTAATTTTAAGAAATAAAAAATTTTTGATTTAAATTTAAAATAAAAACTTAAAATTCATTCATCACTCCTTCGTATTGTGAGGCATGTCAAGATTTTATTGACATAATGCATTTTTCCATCAAGTCGCAAGGCAGAAATTCTTCGCTACACTGAAAGAGTTTTGCTCGTTATTTGTCTGTGAGCAGAAGAATTCCGTTGGACATCTCAACATTATCAATATTTCCATCAAGAAGAAACTCATCAGCAAGGACGGGAAGTAGAGGTTCGAACTTCAATTCATCATTTAACTTACCGACGACTGCTTCAAATTTTGACAGCTGCAATCAGTATTCGCTTACGCCTTTTAAATGTTCTTTTAATCAAAGTCGTCCTCAGTCAACAGTTGCCGAATTTAAATTTCTGGGGAATTTTCGAAGATGCACCACCACAAAATGTTGCACACACATTGTCTGCTGCTGTGTGCAGTGGCATTTTTAGCCGAGTTCATTGACGGCGGATATACAATGAAAGGTGGGTGAGTCGTTGTAACATTAAAACTAAAAATATTGAAAGAATAAAAATTTTAATTATATTAAAAAAATTTTATTATATTCTAATATACATATATGCTCAAAATATGCAATTTGAAACCATTACACCTTTAGGTTATTGTTTTCATTTACTTATTTAAATTGTAAAAAAACAACATCTATTAGGGAACCTCTCTCCGAAAATTTACTAAAAGCCCCGTCCCAAAAATGCCGCATGATTACCCTTACTAAGCAGCCGTTTAACTTCATTTATCCCAGAACTCACAAAACATTCCGTTGAAATGAGGCTAGCGAACCTTACTTACCCCAAGACTTGGAACCCACATTCCATTCCGCTGAAGGCACACAATTTCCATGTATTTAAACAGTCTTCAGTCAACCAACGAGTGAAGCAACCTCCTTTTGACTAAAATGTAATGGATGGAGGCTATTGTTAAGCAAAACATTTAACAAAAGTGTGAACACACCTTTCAAGCCATCCAATTACATTTAACGTTTACTCGTTAATAATGCATAAGTTATTTACTCAAAGTGTGAGTACAACCTATTAAACATCTTCATTATACTCTGTTATTTTATATTGAACTATAAACCAAAAGAGTTCCCACAAATCCATTATTGGATAGCATAACTTCAACACCAAATGAAATCAATACAGAAGTAAAAAATAAATAAAATTGAACTAATATAACTAATATAACAGTTTTGTATGAAAGACAAGGCAATGCAATTTATTCACCAAGACCGAATCAAAATTTCTTAAGAAGAAGAAGCCACAACCCTTATTAAAATCAAAAATTAAAGCCATGCTCCCTACCTTAAATGACAGCCTTGCACGCTTGCATTGGAAGTTTTGAGCATGTATGGAATATGTGACAGCGTTTTAAGATAGTTTATGCTCACCACACGGTCATTGCATACGGTGAACCGCAACGGAAGGGAGTGCCAAGAACTCCATTTACAAAAACATACACTTGAAGTAGAAAAATTTTTCAAGAAAAGTACAAACTAGTTATGGTTATTGGTTTCTGTTTTAGTGCCTGTTGCAGTCACAAGCATTTATGTGTGTTCCCATAAGGGAACTGGGTTAGGCCGCACTAAAACACATCACACTAATTATATCTGGAGAGCCGAATTGACGAAGTGTTATCCACTGTGCATATTTATCATTTTAACCCTCTAATCCCATCGCTAAGTCACATGTTGCAAACGCTAATCAATGCCATTATCAATATTATTCAAAAAATCTAAAAAAATTTGGTTATTCAACAAAAAGTTTGTTTTTAGAAGGAAAAAGTCTTCCACACTCTTCATCAATTTGAAATGAGTTTTATTACCCATTCACACAGTATAAGTAAACATAATTATAATAGTAATTTTGCACTTCACTTAAATCCTGTTCACACAGCCAGTTCAAATCTTGATTTAATTTCTTATTATTGTGAAACAAATTAATGTTGCAATCCTACATAAAAATCCATGACTTTACAGTACTAATTTCTTTTATTTTGCTTAAATTAATGAGAAATACTCACAATAATCCGATAATGATTTTAAGTTGATTTTGAAATTAAATTGTTATTTTAATCCGATTTTCTAACGAAACAAAGTTCAACTAGTTAGGATAACTAACTAAATTAAATAAAAACATGATGATTACTTGTGTTATATGAACACCTAGCCACACCGATAATGGGGCCGGAACCTTTTTGTGGACTAGAACGTAGTACGCTAAAGGAGAACCAGAATAAAAAGTATTACTGGGATAATATACCAGGATTAACACAATTCAAATCACTTATTGGTACTTATAACAATAGGAGATACCGGGATTGTATGAACCTAACACATCTCCTAAGAATAATAATAATAATGCTAACACCTATCGAACTTCTTCAGCATTTTTAATTTAAATTTTTGATAAAAATAGATCAGATTCATCGAGTTAAGTGCATTAGTCTAAACATTGCATTAGACAATATAAAGAGGTTTTCGAACAGAAGTGAATCAACAACAAAAATTTATTTTTTTAAATTATTTTAATTAATTGAATTTTTGGCTGACCATACAGCTGTTTCGAGTATTGCCAAATACCCTTCATCAGTGGTCTTGGAAATAATTCTTGTATTTAATTATTCGTAAATAATTATTTTTGAGACTGCAAGTACCAGGAATCGAACTCGGGTCCTGCCAAATGTGAAGCTCAGAATCAGCGCACCTTAACCAACTGATCCAAAGCCGTACTTGACTTTTTTGTTCGCATATTTTTGCTGGAGTTTTGTTACTTTTGCTATGAAAGTTTTTTATTAACAATTTTACTTGCTGTATTTATATATTTATATATTAGACAATATAGATATAGTTGCTGTTTATATATTTTAGATAAAAGTAACTATATAATATTGTGATCACTATTTGATTGTTATTAGATGTACACAGTCCATGTCATCATGTCATTTCCATTTCTTTAAAATAAAAAAAGATAATTACGCATTTGAGGAGAAATTTTCTCCTATATCTATGAGGAGAATAGGAAGATTTTGTAGAGAACATATAAAAAATATTCTCAGAAGGGAGTTGATTACTTATAATTATGAGGCGACACAAAATGGAACATCAGTTGTGTCTTCAGAACGACTTAAATTTAGTCGTTCTCTAAATTTATTTAGAAAATAGTACTTGAGTAGTGTTCACAAAAATTAGCTTATAACTGTTAGAATTAAAATATTAGCAATTTCCTTAAAAGTCTAATTACTTATATTAATATTTAATATTTTGTGATACTACTATTTTTAACAACGTTGATGGTCGCAAAGATGGAATAAAACCCTATTCAGAGTATAATTTTTATTTTAATGGAGGCAAACTAATAGAGCGAAAAGATAAATCTGTTAAGGATCAAACGATTTCAAAAGATTGTATTTATTTATATTTCTTTTGATTTTAAATCTGAACTATTTGATGAGATAGCAGTTTTATTTTAATCTGAATAAGTTTATATATAAATTGATTTTCGAATTGATATATGGAGATTAGTCTAATGCATTATCTAATAATTTTAATGTGAATTCGAAGAGCCCGAAGTATCACACAACATAATTCTTGCTTTCTCTTGTTAGCTAGTCGGCTTGAGTGATCTAAACATGTCCTCCTTTTGCTGATTTTTCACAAAAATCAAATAAAATTACAAAGATTCACTGCGAACAATGAAGCCAGAAAAAATAAAAATAAATTTCTAATTTATTTTTTGCTCTTGTAATTTTTTACTTCTTATTAAGAAAGAATTAAGAACGTGAAGAATGGAATTGCTTATATTTCCCACTTTTTCACGTCTTCACGTAGCCGCGGGCTACGCTATTTAATGAAAGATCTCTGTAGTGATTAACGCATTTTTCACGCTTGACATTTGACTCGCAAGCGAACTCACAAGCGAACTCACAGTCTTTCTTTATCTGAGCAATGCAACTTCACGCGGCAAACTGGGATCGTTTGCAATATTTCGACTGCAACGCTAGAAAAAGAAAGAGATTTTCATAAATTTTTTATTTTTATAGCACTATTTTTAAATTTATTTATCACTCTTTAATTGTCAACAAATTTAAGTTTAATTAAATTTACTCAGCTTTTTATTTATAAATTTTATTGATGACGACACAAATTCTGCAAACGATGACTCATAACCAGTTGAAGTATGTAGCGCACATGTTTTCGTTCCACACTTCTGGTTACTCAGATTAATAGATTATTACTTATAGCTTATAAAAATGCAATCGAATCTTAAGATTACTTAATTTTACTCAAGTAATCAAGTTAAGGTGTGTTCTTTTGACATGAATTCTCCAATAGAACACGTGTCGCTTAAAAATTAACATGCAAAGCAAAAACAAAATTCGCAAAAATAAGCCCACCTTCGTGAAACTGCTTAACGAATAAGCCAGTCGCATTATAATGCTGCCAAAACTTAAAACTGATATATAAATATATATGATTATACGAGTATAAACGAATCTATTGACGATCTCCTATTGCCTAAATGCCTCACTAAATTTAAACAATTACAATTAATGGTTTTTTGTGTCATTCATTTTATATATTATCTACAGATATTTTTGTAATTAAATGAATTTATCAACTATAAATTTGTTTAAAATTTTTTTACTTGTTATATATCTAGTGATCTAGGCAGTGATGCCAAGTTATTCTTAAGCAACCAATAGTTGTTCTATTGGAGAATTCACGTCAAAAGAATAGATACCGAAAATGTCCTCATAAAATAAAAGTAGACTAGTATCTGAGAGAATTTCAATATTTATAACAGTACAGTATACTTGATGCTAAAAACATAATTTATATTTTTATATATATAAAATATATATTTATGTATACAGACCTATTCTGTGCACTTTATAAACTTGTCAAACATTGGCACTTGTCAAAATTGATTGAGTTAAGGTTTTGGTATTCTGTGACATAAATAAAAAGTTTTTATTCTTGTTAGTTGCCATAACTGAAATGCTGTTGACAACTATAAAAATATGCTCTTTTTAAGCATTTTTTATTATATGCATGCTTGACAAATATTCTTAACTAAAATATACGCTCTTTACAAGCATATTTTTTATTGTTATTTGAATGCATGAGAAATGCTTTTGACAACTTAAAATGTATGCTCTTTACAAGCATTTTTTACGAACAGTTACCAACAATTACGAACAGTTTTCTATACAAAACACTTTACACTATAGTGTGGTGAGAAGCACTAGGTACTTAAGCTTTGAAATTTGTAAAGATGAGTCCAGAATACCAAAAAGCTTTCTGCTATATAAAAATCAAAAATTTTATTAAAGAATTTGACAAATCTGTCAAGTGCACAGAATAGGTCCGATAATGTACATATATTTTAATGTAATATAGTAATTATGCTATTGAAAAGAAATGTGTGCCACGTTTAAGTTAGTTCAAAAGTGACGATTGAGCGCTTGACTAGTGCTACCAGTGCTAAAACATGAAGTCTTAGGCTCAAAACCCATTACAGGAAATTATTTTTAGCTTTGAAAATCAAATTGAAAATGATTTATAATACTTGGTATAATCTTTAATATGGAATACTACATTTTCTTTTTTAGAATATAACGTTAAAAACCTAACTTATGATAGTTTCTACAATAAAGGCTCTTAAAACTTATGTTGGGAAGGTATAATGCATATGCGAATGATACCTCGTTATGAAGTACTAGAAAATACTCTCCTATCCTGCAGAATTTTTTGCAAAATAGAAAGAATAATCTAACGAATCTGAGCAATTAGATAGTTAAACGTTAACCCCAATAAATTGGAACTTAAAATTTTCATCAAAAAAAACAACTAAGTAAGGTTCCAGTTGTCTATTCACCTATTTGACAAGGCTACGAGCAAAAACTTGGACCAAAGTTTTAAGGTATTCTTTCAGAAAGAAAAGTTGAAGCAAATGGACTAGGAAAGCTAACTTAATTCTTTGTTTACATTAGATAAAATGTATAGCACTTTATGATATTGAAGTAAGCATAGAATTTTTCTTTTTGCAAGCACTAACCAGACTACAACTTGCAGTTAGACTGTATAACAATGGGGACTTAAGCTGTACTACATCCAATGGTTTACACTTAATGTGTAATGTATTGGTTGATGTATTAAGCAATCAAATTTCTCTGTTTTTAGGGTTTTTACTATTTCACACAACAATTGAATCAATGCAAATAACTACTATCATAATACCATTTTAAGTTTCTCCAGTTTCTAGACAAGTAATATTTATAATATTTCTCCCGGCCTTCAGCAAGAAATTTACTGTCGATTTTTGATCTAAAGATACCTGGCTATCAGAAACTTTGAGGGTCTCTATCAATATATACTGATTTGTGTTGTAAGGAATTTAATAGATTAAAATGTGGTTAACACTTTTTACAAAATTTGAATAGATCGTACAAAAAAAACTTAGAATACCTAAGATCTTGCTATATGTCATTTGAACTGTCTTAAACTCTTTATAAGAACAAGATGCTCTTGTGATTTTAAACCCAGTATACTAAGGACATTTTGTGACTATTTCCAGTATAATTATCTATGAAATTCCAAAGCTAGTGTGACATATCTAACACAATAAAACTCTGTGTGAGATATCACACTCCTATCTTATCTTAGTCGGTGTTGACCTGTTGCTAAGTATTGAGATCTCAGTTTTGTTTTGTTTTAGTTGTTATTATTTCGATTCAATTTAAAAGAATTCTTTTTTGAATTTAATTTCTACTTCGCTTGATTTACGAGTCATTTAAGCGCTACGAAACGTGTGCCAATTGTGTATATTTCTCAGTGCCTGCGGCTGAACCAATTTCTGTGAAGCGCTCGTTTGATGTTTTTGTACTGCTGCCAATGGTCGTCGTGGCCACTATAATTCCTACTGTTCCATGTGCCCGACTATTTTTGTCACAATTTTAGATTACTCATCACACTTAGCGTGAAAATTTATGTTGCCTTAAAAAATAAGTATGAAGAACAAATAATCGCCCATCAAGTGTGAATGGATGGCACCGCAAAGCTGAAAGACGACCATTTTTTGAATATCAAAATGCGACAGATCAGGTGAAACAAAGGAAAATGAAGTACTATTCAAAGTTTTATATGTTTTTTCTTTTAGTATTTGACAATAATAATAATAAATAAAATATATTCAAATATTATTAATGCAATCTAAACAATTAATTAGTAGACTTCTTTCATGATTAATCAAAAGCATCCAAAAATGGATAGAGTCGTGTCTTCTAGAAACAAGACAAAACGTAGTTTATTATCCAACAAAACAATAGTACATTTTGTCAAAGATGACATAAATTCGTATGCTGTAAGTCGTAAAAAATGACATAAAAATAGAAACATAAATGGCTAGACAAACCGACAGCGAAGCTCCTCGATAGCACACCTTTCCGAGGAAAAACATAAATAAACATAAATACTTTGTTTTTGCTTTGGAACATTAAATTTTAAGATTTCACATTAACCATAAACCAAGCCATATTCACAAATTTTCTTACATCGCCAATTTCACAGTGTATGGAAACTCTGCACGAAATCATGACAATAAATGGGAGTTGCAAAGTAACTTAGAGATAAAGCATCAATAGATAAACGCATATACTAGTTACATTCAAGCGTGAAATTACCCAGTTTTAGCTTTAACCCTTTAGACACCATATCTTATATAAATTTTACTAACACAAATAGGTCTACTATAGTAAAAATATAAGAATACATATAGAAAACAACTATATTGCTCGACAAACACTAAGGTAGAAACCTTGGTCTAGGCTCTTAGTCCCTTTGTGTGCTTTAGCAATAGAACCGTAACATGGATATGATCTTCCCAAAATTATCATAGAATGACATCGCAATAGAATTCTATTTAAATTGCTGACAGAAACTCTATCTTTTTACTTAAGAGGACAGATTGAGGAAAGAACAAGTTGAGTTTTGAAATTTCATTCGTTACAAATACAACTACAGATTTCAAACTTTTGAAGTTATCTGGTACTCAAAGTCCAGTAAAAACTAAAAGCGTGTTAATATAAGAACCATTTGTAGATTTCACCTTATAGTAGTTTCAGTTCTCAATTCTCTTTCACGCATGAATCAACAGTTGAACATAATAGCAAAGCAGTCACTTTCTTTAAAATCTGATCCAACAAGAATTGACATGGACATGTCACCCGCTTCCTTAAAAAAAATAGGTTTTATCATCATTTAATAAATAACGACATTAAATAAATGAAATTTTAATTAAAATTATAATACTCTGGTAAATTGAATCCACCATCCCAAATTCCCCCTGGGATATTTCGTGCTCCAGATTAGGTGGTAAATAAACATTTTGAACCAAATGGTCGCTTCTATTTTCGATGATTTTATGTCTTTTGTATGTTGTCTGAACATGTTTTGCACCCACCACAGTCCACGTTACATTGTTCCCCTCCAACGACGAAGTAATTAATTTGAAGTTTTGCATTGTCTGTAAAAGAAAAGATATTTAAGAAAATATTGCAAATGGGACGAAATCATAAAGGCTGAAAATAATGTTCCAAAGAATTGACGAAAGCAACTCGAAAACTTTTTGTAAAAAAATTTAAAATAAAGTTATTAAATATAAAATTTTCAATACAGAAATACAGAAAAACATTTAATTAAAACAAAATAAATTCAATGAAGTCAAAGATAGATATTGGAAAGGAACTATAAGTAACTATTTGTATCTGACAATTAATTTCTTCTTCAAATTATTCAGTTGAAATTTTAAATTTCTTTCGTACTTATTTATGTGACCGTAACAATCCGTTGTTAGGTTTCGACCTGACACAGCACTGTTTTGTAGGCGCATCTGCTGCGTACAAGCCTTCTTCACTATCGTGCATTTAACGCAGTTTAGGTGCTTCCTCAACTTGATCATACCACCAGAGACACGATCTACATCCACTCCTTTTTGTTCCACTTCAAACACCATTTTCAATTAAGCATCGTCATCCATATCACCAAGCTAGCGAAGTCGATGGGTTGTTAATTCGCTGTTTGATGCCAATTTCGTGATAAAGCTCGTAAAGCTATTGGTTCAATCGGATTCAGTAGTCGTCACCAACAGAGATCTAAAGAAAAACTTTTCTTCAGAAAACTCCAAGTGTTGCTTTATGATAATCTATAACAGCATCAATACTTCTGTACCATACGAAAACATAAGTAAAGATATCAATCAATTTTTAATCCTATAAATACAGATTGAAGAAAATTCAATCCCCCACCCAACCAAGCCCCTGTGGTGCTATGTAGCTATATTTCCACATATAATTTTTTTTTTCAAGAATTTTATGTGTTTTATGAAATATTAAGAAAACATTTGTGAAACATGACGTGCGTTGTTAGCAAATTGATTTGTTTATCTTTTCATCCATATTCGTATCTTTTATGTGTTTTCTTAAAATTTTCTAAATCTTCCTTGTAATTCAACATTAATTTGGGTCGCTTGTGGAGTATAATTAGCACTTTACTCTTCTGAGTTAGCTGAACAGAAGAAGTGTGCGAGATCTGACTGATTGGCTCATATGTGGCCCTTCTGCATATTCCGAAAAAGCTTAGACATATTTATGGTTAATTGGCGCTTCATAGATTTTTCTAGCTGTTCGTCTTCGTTCTGTCATGTTCAAGTGTTGGTAGCATCTGGTAACTACGAGTATTGATGTTTTTATGATTTTTATCGTTTCTAATGCGTTTCGTACTTAAATGGAAAATTGCGAAATTATGTTACCAAAAGTTATTACTATTCCATGGATCATGTATGTTTTAACTTATAGTCAAATGGAAATGCTATATGAGTGCCCTATATTCTCAGCGATGAACAGTGGCGTAGTTAGAGTTGATACAGGCACGTATGTATACATATGTCTATTCTAAAAGCCCTCTGTCGATATCCTCCAATTAATATCATGAAATACAAATACAGTAAAATCATGCTGTCACCCTTCTAGATTTATGCTGTAGATGTCATCAGTAAACATTCCAGCATAATAAATTGAGAATTCATTTTCGTTTTAACATTTTCTATATTCGGTAGTGCAAAGCTATATGTCATTTAATCAAAATAAATATCCCTAATCAAATCAATTTTAGTTGATAACAGAAGAAGAAGAAGAGGAATATTTCTCAAGGATTATAAGTTTTAGTTTCGGTAAGCCAAACTCACACATAGTCGGAAACATACAGATTGAGAGTAATATTTAAAGAATTTGCTAAGGAGCTTGAAATGATTCTGGGAAGTTCGATTCAGCTAGGAATTTAAGAACATCAAATCAAAAACTACCGATGCATTATTTCATGGATGTCAATGTCAACTGGTATTTTTTAAAGGAATATCTTTAGATAACTAATCGTGAATGAAGAAAATACACCAAGATCTCTCCCTTACTTGCCTATAGTACACAACTCAGTTAAATAGCTTCAAAAATATCTTCTACTTCTTTGATCAAATTTGATTTTCTTTTGAAGATTCAAATGAAAACGATCAATCCATTGTATTTTTGGCATTGATTTTATAATCATATCTGAAATCCATGAGTTTGTTTTCTATAAATCAGGTCGTGTCTAATTTTCTTAGAAAAACGGTCTGAATAATTTAACATAGCAACAATGGTACAGAAAAACGCTACAATACAACCAAATATTTCTTTATTTACCAACCATTCTTCTGAAACCAGTTTATGCTACAACCAAACAGAAATATCGAACATAACAATGATTATTAACCTGACTGGCAGTGACAATTTTTTCTATCCTCCATATTATTGTTAGGGGATGTGGCACTGCGACCGTCGAGTCTATTGTGCCCTTTTCTGGGCTTAGAGTAGATCTCTAAGCCCCGTTGCTTAGAGAAAAGTAGTATAGAATCTAATTTACAGAGTCATATTGTCTCTTCCATCTCTTCCATTCCGAAGTAATGCACAACACTGGATCTCAGTGCTGTTCAGTAATAGTGCGACTTAACAAACCCTAATGAGATCTGCTTACGTTATTTGAAGCAAATCAACAATTCCGAATCAAGGCAATTAGTGATGTAAATAAATGAACTCGAGAGAAATATAAAATTCTATTCTTAAGTAGAATGGCGATTTTTGAAGAAATTGAAACAAATCCAAAACAAGGTCTGTCTTAGACTATATCTGTGTTTTCAACAACTGCTAATAGGATCTACTTATGATATTGTTTTTTATGAAAATAAACAGTTTTCAAGCAAGACTAGTGGTGATATGATTAAATAGACTCGGGAGACATGTTAAAACCTGTCTTTAGTTGGGGTGGCGATTATCAGGAACAATTTGTTTTAAAGAGACTAAAGCACAATTAGCACAATTAGTGGGCAGAGACAACGCAAAGCATATTGTATCTTTTGTAAGTTTGTGTATTTATTGAAACTAATTTACCATAAATCTTTCAGAACACTTTAAGTAAATCGCTTATGCAGTTAACCCATCTGGCGACACTTTTAACATTTTTCTCACTAATCAGCATAAAAATAATACTTTTAGTATTTCGTTCTTTAGGAAGAGTGAAATACTTATGTTCGACATATGACTGAATCTTGAATTTTTGCTATAATCGTAAAATAAAAGATAGTTTAGTGCAAATTTCCGACAAGTGCACTTTTAGTGCCCCGCTTCCGATGCATGATGTGCCAAAAACACTACGTGAAATCTCTTTGAATTGCCGCTGTTTCGTATCTCATATCTCGGCACATAATTAAAATCTCAAACTCAATATTTTCGTCAAATGTTTCCTGTGACAAATTTACGGCATTTCAAATTTATGAGAAAAACTGTACTAAAAATAAAATACACATATGATTGCTAACAGAACTGTCAGTGTTCTTCAGCGTGTAGCTGCCTGCATTATGCCCCATTGAAAATGTGAACCATCAGAGGCCGTGTGAAGGGAAGTGGAGGGAGGGTTTAGAGAGCACACATATTGATCTCTTATATAAATCAATAAATCTGTGTCAAAGCTGCTCACTGCATTGTGAGCTCACTGGCATAGGTTCGATAACTTGAACTTATGGGAAGTAGCTCAAGTCGTTGAGAATAAATAAATTTAATTATCTCAACGCTTGAGAATTCAATTCCAATTTAATTAGTTCCTTAATTAAATATAATTAAACAACGATGAATGCAATGAAATGAATTTCATTTCAGTCACAATTTATTCCATCGTTTTTTGATGCAACATATCTTTTGAATTTTTCAGTGTCCCTATTTGGTGATGGCTACATCACCATGCCATTGCAAGAAGCTAAGATGTCTACAAATATCAGAGTCAAATTCCGTACACAGCAGGAAAACGCTTTT
Organism: Teleopsis dalmanni; assembly: GCF_002237135.1. Lineage (NCBI taxonomy): Eukaryota > Metazoa > Arthropoda > Insecta > Diptera > Diopsidae > Teleopsis > Teleopsis dalmanni. The sequence goes on from NC_051848.1 coordinate 14,401,678, forward strand.
CTATTCCTGGCAGCAGGACGCACTGACTACTGCCTCATGAGCTTGGAAAGCGGCGCCATAAGTTTCACATACAAAATAGATCGCGATGTAGTGCAGGTAATTAAATAATAATAACGTTTCCTTTTAGCCTAATTTGATTTATTGCCGTTATTGTCGTCATTGTCGTGCTCTTGTAGTTGCGTTCTCCCAAAAAACAAAAACTTAATGATTTGGATTGGCACGATGTGGCGGTGCAACGCTACGATAATAATATCACACTCCAAGTTGATGGCACCATCATAAGAAAAACTTTGCACGCCGACATGATGGCGCTAAACGTACATTTCGGCACATTTTTGGGTGGTGTTGGTGACTTTCCGGCAGAGTATCTGAACGATGTAATTGGTTTCCGAGGATGTATTTCAGACGTACGTTAGACTGGCTCTGTAATAATCACAATATTCTAAAGTTATGTTCATAGGTTTTCTACAACAATATCAATGTCATCAAGCGTGCAAAGGAACGAACAGGGCATGCTACAAGCATAGGCATCACTTGGGCATGCAGCAATGAATTCGATGGTTCGATTAAGGATAGTGTCAGCTTTCTCAACGAAGACTCATTTGCACTTATGGCCAAAGACTCACAAAATACAGGCGAATCGTAAGCACTCGTAACATACATTACTCAATACCCATAATATTTTTTCACTTTTATACTCTCTTTCATATCTATTCTAAGACTTGACTTACAATTTCGCACAATGGAAGAATCTGGCGTATTATTCTTTAATGGTGGCTTTGATTTTGTTCTGTTGGAAATAGAGGATGAAATGCTCAAGTTGACATTTAACAAGGCAGGCAGTCTAGTACAGATATCACCAAATATGAGTGTCTCTGATGGCAAATGGCACCGTATTTCGTTGCGTTACAGTGGCTCTATGGCTGAACTCATATTGGACGATACAACGCATCGCGAAATGCATGCGAATGATACTAAGCCCACTATTAATCTAGAGAAGAGTGTGTTCTTCGGTGGTGTACAAGAGATAATGCGTCGGCGTTTGTTGAACAAAGGTTTACGTATAAACGATATCAGTTTCAAAGGTTGCATGCGCGGCATTCGAGTTAACAATCAGGATCTTGGTTTTCCACAAATGAAAGTTTCACACCATCTGGCAGTAAACTGCGTTTGGAAATATCCTTGTGTTGAGTACAATCCGTGTTTAAAAAGCGGTGTATGTAATCAGTACGGCGTGGATGAGTTCATTTGCTATTGCGATCAATCCTATTGCATTAAAGCAGACTTTCAGGGACCATTCAAAGTGAGTGTTTATATTTGATTAACTAATCCATGCAGTTAATTAATGTTATTATTAATTCAAAATATCAGTATAACTGTATAATATGAAACCAGGTTATAGAAATAAAAAGTAATAACTGATAATTCCCTTAAATCTTTTATAGCACGAATTTCTTAACGGACCGTAAAACCTAAAGTAATCATTTTGTGTGATAAGACAATGAAAAACATGTGTGAGCAGAAATATTAAATAAATTATAAAAAATATAAGACAATTACTATAATGAGACTGCATTTATGTTCTCTTAAAATTTTGCACCCAACCAGTCAGTAGCTAATAGAATAGAACAAATTTTATACTTGTATGAGAATGTTTTCTTATATGCTCAAACATACAGTCTTTCCAAACAAGACCAGAGGTTTGTCACTGTTATGCCCATATATCAAGCGAAACTAGATATATGCCCATGCCCACAGTATAATGTTCAATGACAAGATACCGGTCCTTTGCAATATTTATATTTAATACTTATTTACTATCAAAATAATAATTTTTAAAATTCCTGAAATGGGAAAACACGATTAGTATTAGGAAGTGTCCAATGTTACCGACTGGAATCAACGTTACCGACTAGGCCACGCTGGTAGGTTGAGAATCAACGTTACCGACAAGGCTACGCTGGTAGGTTGAGAATCAACGTTACCGACAATGCTACGTTGCTTAGGAATCTATGTTATATAAATTTCTTAGTTACCTTGTCTCTTCAAGTGGTAATATCAAGAGATGTAATCATAAATGCATTAATAATGTGGATATACATAAATTTATATAATTTTTCATTCAACAGATGCATTCAACAAGTGCATCTCCTAAAATTTGAACTAACTAGTGTTATGCAAAAGGACTTTTAACCTACCTTTAACCTACCAGTTCTCCCCCCTTTCCAGATACAACCTGGAGCATATAACTAAAGATCTAATCCGCCATAAAGTAGAGATGACAATCTATCACTTCACACAGACCCATTTCGTTAAGATGATAACACAGATCATAATGACCTACTAACAACCTCGATTCCGTTCTACTGAAGAGGGAAAGCCTAATATAGTTAAACTAAAATTTTCAAAACGTAAACAAATATGTTGTGCTTAATTAATTCACATGTTTGAGTGAGCACTGTAGATATTATTTCCAAAAATTCAAGAAATAAATGATAGCTAATAAATGCATAAGCTGCTCTCCTGTGAAAAATATATTGTAACCATGATGTAGACAAATCTAAATTTTCTTCTTAATTTATATTAATAAAATTTACATATTTACAGATATTTACTGAAACCAGTCCCGAACTAGAACTACTATACGTCTCACCCATCGAATTACTAGAAGGTGGCACAGTATTTCTTTCGCCTCATTTTATAGATGTCTTAATTGATATGCGCAAATATCCCAGTCTTTCGGATACATCCATTGTATTTCACGTTGTACAGCAGCCTAAATATGGACAACTGCTACAATTCTCACCCGAAAAAAATAATTTCGTCCAATGTCGTACATTTAATATGGTCGATTTGTCTACAGACAAAGTTAAATATGTACACAACGGTATGGAAAATTTCAATGATCACGCCACACTAGATATGCAAGTCTATGGTGACATACATAAAATACCGGAAAATATACTTGGTAAGCACCGCTTCCTGTTACATGCAAATGTTACACCAGTGAATGATCCACCACAACTCAAGATGCCACATAATAAAATAATGCGCGTCATTGAAGGTATCGAGAAGGTATTAGAGTTAGAATTATTCAACATAAACGATCCAGATAGCGCTGCAAATGTGGTGATATATACAATTTTACCTTCCACAAATCCACAGGAGGCATTTGGACGGTTCCTTCTTAATGGCATGCCAACAATGACTTTCTCACAAGCAGACGTAAATGTTGGGAAAGTAACATTTCTCTACAATTCAACGGCTACTGAGGCGTTTAGTTATCAAATTTTATTACATGTTTCGGATGGCATAGAAACTAGTGACACCGTGTATCTTCCTGTATCGGTGCATCCACTTGAATTACGCTTAGTCAATAATACCGGACTTATAATGATACACAAAACATCACTTTTTATCGCATCAGCGAACTTGTCGGTGGGCACTAATGCAATCGATGAAAATATCGATATACGCTACGATATTGTCAAGCCACCGCAGTATGGTGCCATTCAGCGATTGAGACAAATAGACGCCTCTTGGGTGAATGTTGATTGGTTCAGTGACAGCCAGTTATTGCTCGGCCATGTGCGTTATGTGCATAGCATTGATTTTCCTTGGCAGGATGAGTTTAAGGTTTGTTAACTAACATTTAATAACATTTAATAAATAACAAATATCTGGCTAAGATAAAATATTTACCTCATTTCTAATAGAAATAAACATATTTACATATGTATATAATACACACAACATATACGTATATAATATATTACGACACTAGACAGTTCAATCTATATATATTTTTTTTTCTCCAACTAGTTTGTTGCTTCGCATGGCTTCGTCACTACACAAACATTCGATTTTCGCATTACATTTACTCGGCTACGGATTACCTCCGTAAAGCCAGCTGCCATTAATGTTAATGGTTCTAGAGAGTTTATACTAACGAACGAAGTGTTGACTTACGAAACTGTACCCATCACTACATTCCCTCGAAATATCATATATAAAATAACTAAAATTACAAAATACGGTGCCATTTATGTGGAAAACTCGCGTAAAGCTGCAAAGGTAATACAAAAGTTTTGAACATAATAACTAACCTTCATAACTGCATATCATTTCATATTCATAGGTAATGGATTCATTTACACAATTGGACATAGACAAAAATCGCATACGGTACACAACACATCTCACGTCCTACTCGAGTTTTACCGATTATCTAGAATTCGTAGTCTCGGTCGCCGAGTGTGACGATGTTACAGGAAAATTGGAAATAATGTACCATCCGCTTGACACTCTCACCAGCAAGCTTTCCTATCAAACTCGAGAACCATTGGATGTACAAGAAGGAGACCGTGCATTAATAACAAAAAATCATTTTGAGATAGGATTTAATATGTATGAGAGTTTACAGTTTGTCGTGTCACAGGTGCCCAAACATGGTACTCTTTGTCGGTATGATGAGCAACAGGGTAAAGTGCTACCACTGACAGAATTCTCTCTATCGCAATTATTTTTACATGAAATTTATTACTGCCACGACGATAGTGAATCCACTTACGATTTATTTGACCTACTGATACTCTCCAGAGATGACACCGATTTACAGTTTGTGGCGCATATAGATGTTAACGTTAAGTTGATTAATGATAATGCACCCTACCGCACCATAGAACGCATATTTCACGTAGTGCGTGATGGTTCTCGCACATTGAATCCAGATGTACTAAAATATTTAGATGCCGATGTTAACACCAATCGATCCGATATTCATTTTATACATGTGTCTAGCACGAATGGCGCTTTCTATAAGTCTGGAAACCACATTGACAGTTTTAGCCAGGACGACATAACAAATCGGCGTATTATGTTTCAGCATAGCGGGCCGGATGCAGGAACTGCTTCATTCATTGTTACTGATCGTCAGCATGAAGTAAATGGACTATTAGAAGTACATGCCTCCGATCCATTCGTTTCTATGCTTCCCACGAATGCATCAATTGTTCAAGAGAGCAAATTTGTTATACTCCGAAATAAAGACTTTGTGCTGGAAACTAATTTGGATATGAAATTAGATGAAATATATTATGAAGTCATAAAGCCTCCTTCATATGGCATACTTATGTATTTGGGCAGACCAAGAGCAAATGATTCTTCTCTCTCCAATGTGCAGTACAAAGCTACTAATTTGACTTCGTTGAATAATTTTACGCATTTGGATATAGAACGAGATCGATTGGTGTATTGGAACACTGAAATAGCTTCCATGGATAAAATGCGGTTAGTAATTAAAGTTATTTAAATGTTAATATATAAAAATCTTGAATTGTGATCTAACTTCAGATATCGCGTGCATTTGAAGAACATAACAGCAGAGGGAGAAGTCGTTTTTCGAATTTATCCTTCAGCTTACTATGAACCACTTCAAATAAAAAAAAATCAAACACTTTACGTGGAGGAATCGACCAGTGTACTCATATCACGTGACATACTTGAAGTGGTGCATCCTAATATATCCCCCGGAGATATAACTTTCCTAGTAACGTCTTCGCCTATGCATGGTTATCTAGAAATGCAGTCCATGTCATTTGATGATGAATACAATTGCAAAGTGTTCGACCAAACAGCTATTAATACAGAGAAAATGTTTTATATACAAGCTGGTGTAAATCAATCTATGGACTACTTCCAATTTGATGTGACTAATGGTATAACTTGGCTTAGAAATCTGATGCTGAAAATAATCATAATTCCTGAAAAATTATATATGCGTACAAATGTTATATCGGTTGTTGAAGGTTGGTACATTTAAAATTGTCATTAAGTAGTTAACTCTTTCCTAAATTGATTTTACCAGGTAAAACCGTGCAATTAAGTTCTTCTGATATACAACCATTTTCGGAATATTATCGTGGAAAAATTCTGGAATACATAATAACTATTGCACCAACTTCCGGCTATATAATGGCAGCAAATTCAAAAGTCAAACGCTTCACTCAAAAGTCACTGGAACAAGGAAGTATATTTTACATACACAATGGAAATGAAAACGCCACCGATGTGTTAACCATGGTCGCTACATCACGCAATAAAGAGAGTGTACCGTTTGAAGTAGAGTTCTCAGTGCAGCCAGTTAATGACGAACAACCTATGATTGTTACTAACACAGGGCTTCAAGTCTTCAATGGTGGTCGTCACATAATTCGTTACACTGACCTAAGTAAGTAGCAAGAGAAAACAAAAAAAAAACTTTGGCTCAAAAGTTTTATAGCAAATGTATTCACAATTTTCAAATGTCATATTTAATCTGCTAAAAATCAACCTTTATTTTACAGTGGCACAGGACTACGACACGCCAGCAGAGAACCTCACTTATATTGCAAACCACATCTATGGCGGATATTTGGCTCTAAAAACTGACCCCGTGCATAAAATAGATCAATTTACGCAGGCTCAAATCAATAACGAACAAGTTTACTTTATTCACGATACGAACTCCAGACGAAATGAAATGTCATTTATCGTGACTGATGGATTATTTAATACAACTGAACAGCTTCTGAATGTAGAAATAAAATCAGTGGAAATTATAGAAGAGCGCAACGAGAATTTGCACGTCTTTCCCTTAACGAAGAAACAAATTTTGCGTGATCATTTGCACTTTAAATGTACCGATGCTGAGAGGGAGATACATTACAATGTCACTGTACAGCCAACTTTGGGGCGTATTGTCAACGAGTTCATGGAAAATGGCTTTGCAAGAGAAGTAACTGAGTTCACGCAGAGCGACATTGATAATGGACGCATATTTTATGAGCACACAGCTGTGATTATGGAGTTTCGTATTAACGATTCGTTCTATTTTGATGTAGTAGCTGAACGCAGTGATCGTTTATTGGATCAAAAGTTCAATATAGAAATTTCTGTCTCTTCGGGCGGTTTACTAAGATTTTTACCGGTTTCTAAGTTGGAAGTAGATGAGGGTGGTTCTGTGCCTATTAAGTTGGACTTTTCAAAAATTTTGGAGTATTTGAAAACTCGTGCGGGCATCAGTAATCCTGAACTGTATATAGAAGCAACCAAACGACCAAGTCACGGCAGTATTGGCTTAGGCCATGAATTTAAACCCATACAAAAGTTTCATCCTAGCGATTTCTTTACTAAAAAAGTTTATTATATCCATGATCATTCAGACACTTTAGAGGACACTATCCTGATGTCAGTCTATCTCACACAAGGGTCAGTTTTAAGTAATCTATTTATTACTGATAAATAGATTGATAATTTTTTTTATGTAGTTGTTTGCTAGTTAATTTAACTAGTTTAATTTGATAAGACAGTTCATTAAAATAATTTAAGAACTATCTTATTTTAATACGATATGATTGACCGATTTTATTCTATTTATTTTACAGCAACATCTTTCTTTGTAACCTCACTATACCGGTGTCAATAAATCCCATCAATGATCAACCATTCGTATTAATGACACATCTTCCGCAAATGACCGTTGTTCAAGGTGAAAATCGTACCATTACCCGCAATGTTCTACTGACAGAAGACAAAGATACTCCGCCTGAAGAAATTGTTTATGATGTGACATGTGGACCCACCTTGGGTGTGCTGAAGAAAATATCTAATGACGGTCAAGCTGACGATTTGTTGGCTTATTCGAATCGTTTCACCCAAGCAGACATAAATAATGATCGCATTGTCTACATGCATTTCGGTACTCCACAATCTACAACATTCTGCTTTACTGTGTCAGATGGCAAATTCAACGCTGCCTATGAAGTATTTACTATCAAAATTACACCCATTTCTTTACTACCCGCGGACATACAAATTCCTGTGGGGGTACAACAAGGTGCCTCTACCGCCATTATGAAACTGGAACACATAGGCTTGCGAACTAATGTACAGTACCAGCGTTTGTCATATAATATAACCAATTCTCCACTTTATGGTATCATTGTGCTGCGCCACCAGCCCACATTAAGATTCACACAAAACCAATTGGAGTCTTCGCAAATAAGTTACATGCAAACTGATCTAAATCGGTCCAACGACACGTTTCAAGTCAGTGCTTACGTACCGGGTACTAGTTATGCTGCAACTGTCGATATTGTCGTTGTCGTTGAGCCAGTGATACAAATATCGGACATTTCCATGTATAATATGGTCACTGGTAAAGTACGCCTAATGTCGCTCTTAGCTTCTGATAATTCTTTATCGCTAAAACTTAACAAATTTAATCCAAAGTTCATAATAACGCGTATGCCCACTACGGGACAAATACGAAAAATCATACGTAGCACTGGTATAGCGGCTGAGGCACAAAATGAACGTTCCACTAGCACATTCTCTTACAAAGAGCTTCGTAGTGGCGTTGTGTATTTTGTACCGAATTTGGCTGTCGAGAATACTATAGAGGATAATGATAGTTTTGATTATCAATTAATCATAAAGACTGTACAACCAGCACAGGCCACCGTTAATATAGAATATCGCACACCAAATGAGGACAGCAGCACTATAAGCATCACGACCTCTAATTTTTCACTAAACTACGTAGCAATTGGTTGTGCGCTCATAATCATGTTCATTTGTGTACTTTTTGTTATGCTTCTATTTAAGCTGCGCTTTTTAAAACGTCACAAAGCTGATATATCAAAAGACCAACCACCGACATTACCATGTCCACCAGACTTGACATCTGTTAGTCCGCAACATCACCATCATCATCACCACCATCACTATGCTAGTTCAGAAGCAGATTCAGTGCCAGCGACGGGTGCATCTACCCCACTACCAGGTTTCAGCAATATTCCGCAATGCAAAATAATACCTGTAGAATCATATAAACTTGATTTTCCTGACTATGATCCTGATGAAGACGAAACAGATGATCAATGCGATCCTCAACAAATGATGCTTCCGCAACGTTATAATCCTTATCATATGGAAAATGATACTTGGAGCTCATCTTGCGATATGGCAAACGATTTCGGTGGCTATTCCACAGTGCCACAAAGTAGCGCACCTACTGCTACGCCACCATCGGCGCCACCCAGTAATCCACTACTAAGAAGAAATCAGTATTGGGTCTAACTGATTGTTATTTAAGTAATCGACTGAAGCTGGTACCGGTAGCTAATACTCAAAGTGCCTATATTATTGGTTAAAATTAGTTTTAGGTGTTAGTTTAGAATTTATTTAACTAGTAAAAAGAAACCTGAAATTAGAAAAGGTAGTAGATTTTACGAACTGAAGAACTTATTAGTTGATAAAATTAATTTCGTAATGTCATACTCATAATCGGGTGGCCGATTTAAGACTGTAATCGTTTTATAATTAACGAATATATAAATGCCGAGCATATGGAATTGGAATCGGTAATGAAATACTAACAATTAAATTGGAACAAATTGAAATCTACAAATTTTATCCTAACCTCACCAAGTTTTTTGGTCTCAGAAGTTGTGTCCCGTCTGATTGCTTTAGTATATTCTACAAAATTCTTTGAAACATTTCACCTGTAGGTTCGTATTTTAGTTTATAAGATGTGCAGACTGTTGGCTCAAATCATATTACTGGACTACGAAAGTCTCAGTTCAAATATTTTTGCAGATCACAACAGTAGTTTTCATGGAATTTCATTAAAACATTGTAGTTTAAGTTTATTTTTATTTGTATTGTACTTATTTATCTAACTTTGTATGTAACTCATTTATTCACGCATTCTATTAATTAATTAAATATGTAAGTTTTTATTGATTTAAAATAAAACCGAATTAAATACTGAAAACAGTTTTGCTAATGTCTATTTAAAAAAATGTACTTTCCCTTTTGATATTCTAGTTCTTAAGATTAGATAAGCAGACATAATATTGTATTACCGATACTTGCCACTGCAAGTGAGAAGATATCAAAAAATGTACATGATAAAGAGGAGCAATAGGCTAGTAAAATGAGAAGTGGTGTACCCGTATAGATCGTCTCAACTTATCAATTATACAGAAATCTCTAGGAATGAGGAGAAGTGGTTTAGTCCGTGCAAGTCGTGCACTCACTTTGTTGTTGTTATAACCCGAAGGAAAATGCAAGGCAAAAGACATGAATGGATTCCAAGGTGAATATGGTTCATGTGTTAAGATGGGTGCTGGGAATGAAGTTAGAGATTAGACCATTCCTGGTACCTATGCTTTTGGTCACTTTATTACGTATATTGTGTTTCATTTTGGAAGCAACATATAAGCTTGAATGGTTTACTATACTCAAGGCAGACGTGATTTGTAAAGATCTTTTATAAGTAACATAATAGATTTTTCATAAATAAAATGTTAACGTATTAACAATCAGAAACCTCAAAACAAAGTTTATACTTTTATATTTCTATATCATGCATGATAGCTGGTGATTATATATAATATAATATTATTAAATATAGTAGTATAAATGATATACCTTTTTTTCAAAAAACACATGTAAACAGAATACAAATATCGCGACATATTCATGATTAATTAGTCTAACTGTTAACATTACAATGATGATAATCCCTATGTCCCTAATTTCACGTTGTATTTAAATTCAAATAATTTCAAGAACCACTTTACTTCCATAAATGTTAAAATGATTACTATATCAATATTAAGCAATGCTAAATAATTGTGCTGCATTGTTCGAATCCTGGAGATAGTTTCCTTAGCTTATGCAGATAATTTAAGGGTATTGATAAAACTAACAATATCTCAAGACTCCACACCGTATTCAGTTCAATCAAAGCCGATTGAAAGTACTAGATTTTTACTGACAATCACACTGGATACGCAAATAAAAAGGCGGATGTTTTATTCTAAATTTCATAGAATCTGCAGATGTCGCTCCCATCCTTGAAATGTAGTAGTAGCAAATAGTAGTTAACAGGAGCATGTTGATTTAAGAAAATAGTAATAGAATCTGTGTTCAGATTTATTGGGATTAGAAAAAGGTCTTAAAGTAAGAATGTGGTATGCATTAAATAATATTTCTAAAACATTTACATATAGTAGTATAGAAAAACACACAACAATGTTTATAATAGTTGGTTGCGTTTTTCCTAGATATAGGACTTGGGTGTGTTGTCTTCTAAGACATAACAAGAAACTTGAAGTGTGAATAACAAAGCCTCGTTCAACGTTTGCAAGCAATTTATAGATAATTCTTTTAAGTATTAATCCTGCCTCACAAATAACAAAGTCCCGAGTTCTATAAATAGAGCTACCGCACACTTCTTCATAAAGGCTTATCAGCTGTTTCGTTATATTAAAATAATAATAATGATATTTAAAGTGCAATGATTTACAAACTCTTATTTATTTATTTTCAATAGGGTTTTAAAACTTATAATGCTTTAAATAAGATAAATATTGCAATCATATGAAATATATATAATACATTTTCGATTAAGTATTTATGTGTACAATAATTATAATAATATCACTAGTAAAATGGACGTGATGTGATTTTTATATTAAATATTAAAAATATTGATTCATTGACTTAATTTTATTCTTAAATACAAATTATTTATACGTAATAAATATAGCTTAAAAATAATTTAATATATGTACGCAACATACATACTTTTTTCATATATGAAATGAATATCATTCGATATTTTGAATTAAATTCAAAATTATTTGTATAAATTAGAAGTTATTTAATAAATAAACAGTTTTTATAATTAATAATAAGTAATATGTTTTATAATAAACAATACCAAACGGTTCGATCTGATGTTCATGAAAGTCATTAAATAATCGTATGGAATGAGTTTCATAAATATTAAGTATAAAAATTTATGTAATTATTTTTTATAAATTTTCATTTTTCCATTTAATTTTCTTAAAGTAAATTATTGTTTTCTCAATAAAAAAATTGATAAGAAATAAAACAAATGTGGCTTAACATAAACATACATTAATACAACGATTTAATACAAAATATCATTTAAAATTTAATTAATATTTAATCACTAAAAAAGTCATTAATTAATTTATTGTTAACACGGCTATAACTCTTAATGCTTTGATTAAATATATAAATAAAAAGCATTTCCTTTTGATGTATTCATTAAAATGTTTATATATGAAACATTTCTGTTCATTACATATATAATTTATAGTATGAACTATAGCCCAATGAATCCAAAATTAATTAATGAATTGTATAATTATTGATTATAAATTGATTATTGATTATAAATTATTATTTGTTAAATATAATTAATATGTAATAATTACATTTAATTTAACATAATTATCAATCAATTTATTGCAATCAATAACTAAATATAATATAATACAATTAATATAATATAATTGTAATTATAAATATAAATTAATCTTAACATGCAATTTTTTATACTTAGCACTTTGTAAAACCAATATATTATATTATATTATATTATATTATATTATATTATATTATATTATATTATATTATATTATATTATTATATATTATAATAATATTATAATATTTTATATTATTATAATATATATTATATATTATAATAATAATATAATATTTTATATTAATATAATATATGATATAATATTATTATAATAATATAATGTTATCTATTATTAAAATATTATATATTATATTATATATTATTATAATATTATATATTATATTATATATTATTATAATATTATATATTATATTATATATTATTATAATATTATATATTATATTATATATTATTATAATATTATATATTATATTATATATTATTATAATATTATATATTATATTATATATTATTATAATATTATATATTATATTATATATTATTATAATATTATATATTATATTATATATTATTATAATATTATATATTATATTATATATTATTATAATATTATATATTATATTATATATTATTATAATATTATATATTATATTATATATTATTATAATATATTTTATATATTATATATTATATACTATTAATATACTATACTATTAATATATACTTATACTATTAATCTTTTATTATTTAATATATTCTTATATGTTAAAAACCTTGTGTTCCACTGGGCTTTTCCGAAACTGGCGTTACTGCTAATGCCTGATTATCGTATGAGTATTCCGCGGTTGGTACCGATGTGGGTGTGCTGCTATTTTCCGCTGGGTATCGTGTGCTGACTGGTGTGGTCACAGTTAAAATCGATCCTTCAGCGCCTGTAAATAATTGAGCAAAAGTCAGCATCTGATAAGCAAGGAAAAATATTAAATATATTTCGGTGAATGTGAAGTTGAGTTACTTTTCTTTTTTGAGCGATTTTGTTGATTTTGTGATTTTACCTGTGACACTGTAAATTTGGGATGGCGCATTCTCGATCTCATTTATGGTCATCACGTTTTGTATTGTAGTACCACCAAGATCCTTGCCATTGTGCGTATGATTGGTAACGAATTTGTTTGGTTGTAGTTTCTTCAGAACAATGGAAACGCATGGTTTGTGGCGCAGCCAACGGATGCCCTTATAGGCGTAACGAATCACAATCAATGCCAACAAAACAATCAACAAGACAAGAGTCAGATTGAGGCGCGCTTGAATAGAATGTATCTCGGCTTTCAATGGCTCGTACTGATTGAATTCTGTAGCAAACAAATAGGGAAAAAAGTCAAGTAAATAAAAAATGAGTGATTTCAGGCACAATTCATTGTCTTTGTTTTACAAATATTTTATAAATATTTTCTACCTGCTGCTCTCAAGCGAACTTTACGAACCTTGCTTTGTAGCCTAATAAGAGCGCAACAATGTGCGGTCTTATTAGGCCCAAGTATTTTCAAATACTTGAGACTGAAAATAAGGCTAGTCTCACATATCTGCCATCAATGTGATATATTCAGACACTCATTAAAAAGTTTGTAATTTGAACGCAAGTGTAAACAATCAAGTTGAGTGTGAAACGCAATAAGATTTAGTTTCTTTTTTAATGAATAATAAAAATCGAATTATTTCCAGAAAAATAGAAATATGTTCAGCATGTCAACTGACACGAATGCTATTGCCGCTCAAAAAATTATCGAAATGTTCTTCGTAATTCAACCAAATCGATAGAGCATTCAAGGTTCCAAGAACCACTACTACATGCAGTTAGTCCAACTGTGCACTGTACTGGAATACCTTTGTTTAGCGTAAAAATTAGCGTAGAATATGAAAACTATAAAAACTCATAACTTATAAAAACTCCTTCCTGAAGTAATGTGATAGCGGTCCTGGGGATCATGTGCTCTATAATAGTCATAACACTGAAATTTTTTCTTCTTATTATTGCTTTTATCCCCATTAGGTGCAAAATGTCAATAGTACATCTAACAGATGGTAAGGTCTGCATTAGTTCCCACATCCATTAATGTATTAATGTATTAAATCTTTATATTGAGAAGATATTTCTGATTTATTAATTATTTACTTATACTATTAATGTGCCATTCTTCTACCTGCGTAGAGAATACCTAAATGTATTAAATGTACGAACTTAGTTTGGTGGCAAAGAAAAACACAATAGACACTTTTATATGTGTTGGTCCTACAAGCACTTTTAGTAGGTGACTTTTGAAATCAGGGATTAAGATTTAATTTTTCCAAAAAGTCGAAAACAGGGATTAAAACTAAAAATATACCTAGCCAGTGGTGGTGTTTAAAAATCCACAAAAAAAAAATTCAAAAAACTCAGTTCCCATTCCAAGACTGTCTTCGATAATGTTCAATAACTGATGAGTAAAAGGAAAGTCCAGAATTATTTCTCACTTTGTAAGTGGAAGTTTATTTTTAAACTTCCCAATACATTAGTCAAGAGTAATTGATTTAATTAATTAATAATTAATTTTATTTAATATTTATAAATAAGTAAATTGCAATAATAATGTGAAATGATGCAATGTGCCGTACTAACAAATCGTGATTCAAGCAGTCAAAACAATAATAAATAATTATTTAATCATGAAGGTAAAGAAATCACTGAAGTTAATTGTTAAGTACAAGCAAAAATTCTTCACATTTATCTATAGAACTAACTATGATAACATGTGTTTTCTACGAACTCTTATGACGAATCAACTTTAAGTTGTTTATCTTGAAATCTAATTAAATCCTGCTTATCACCTATTTATTATGACACATCATATTTATTTCCAGAGTTATTCAATATGTTATGATAAGAACATATGTGTTTTATCTGAAGATTATAGATCAGAAAAAAAAATAAAATTAAAAATATAAATGCACCATAACAGTATATCTACAAAATCAAAGATAGCAAAGATTTCCTATCCTTTGGTTAGTTCAAATATTCAAACAACTAAATGTGCTTCACTACGAATGTATCTAGGGTATTACTAAAATTTCATAACTTAAAAATAATTAAACACATATTAGAGTCATTGCATATTAGCAGATATATTATTTTATGAATCAGAAGCTGGGAAACGGTCTCAAAAACTCACTAAATGATGCTTATAAATTCTGGTAGAGTCTCATCACGCCACCAGGTTTCTGCAGGTAAAGATAAGAATCTTGTACTTAAGTATCAGCAAAAGCAACTATCCAACCCTTTATAAACTAACTATGGTTGAAGAAAGCCCAAAAGAAAGTTTTTACAAGAACCACCTATTAACTTAAGATGAACGTATTAAAAATAAAAGGCAGAAATAAGCTATAGTAAACCGGATCTTTATCGCGGATCGAGTCCACTTAAGTACATGAACATGAAATTCGCTATCATGGATCTTTATAATATTATACAATACAATATATTATAATTACCATACAGAGTTGTAGAGTTGTAATAACATCCATCCTAGTATATATATATAGTACATATCCTAGTTAGTATATATACATAGTATATATATATAACTTTAAAAAATTAATAGTTTTGTATTTTGTTTCACACAAGCCTTCAACAAATTAAATAATACTAATAAATAATAGAAAGTGAACTCGTAAATATTCTATTTTATTATCATATATTATTACCAAAAAACAAAAAAAAACAAAAATCTAACAACAATCCAGGGTTCCCCTTCCCTCAGTGATTACCACATACTTTTAAACTCGTTAGTCATTGAACACTTTGAGGTAAATAACTTCTCTGTTCTTCAGCTTCCTTCTACATATTTCTAGTTTCCTACTTTACTAACTTCTTATATTTTTTCACATATTTTTTTTATTTTATTTCTGTTCTTCATCTATTCTATCTTAACTTCTCTTACCTGCACACTTTCTGGCACAATCGTCCTTATTGAAATTGTGTGAAGCAGCATCACAGATTGTCTCGCATGGAGCACAGGCTTCACTGAAATCAGAGCAGTATTCTTCGATGGGATGACAGACCTTGCCGTGGCATTCCTGACCGGTTGCGGCATTCACGCATCGCAACTCTGTGGCAATAAGAATGGCGAGAGCAACTAGCAACTGATGCCTTGCGGACATTCTGTGGGTGTTCAGGAATCTGTGCATAGCGTCGTGAATGGACGCTACGAACTCGCGATCTGAAGTGGGTATTGGTGACTTTTTTTATTTTGTTTTAGTTGCGTATTGCGCTGAATAGTTTTTGTTTGCATATGAGAGTCGTTGATAAAAAATCGCTGAACGTGTTTATAGACGAACCTCGGGTCTTTCTCTTTGCCAACGTTGAAGTGTTTAGACTTTAAGATATTTTGTTGGGTTTGTGATGATTGTTCCAAATTGTTGTTGTGATGATTCATAAAAGCGGCATGTCACTTACTTTTTCATTACTGTTTGCAGTTATGATTTAATTTTTTTTCTACACGAAATATTTTCGCATCCGTTAATTGATGTCTTAACTTATCTTAACTTATTTTCACTTAAGATTTTATTTCACTCTTCTTACATTTATTTAATAGAAGTTATTTATTTTATTTTTTTAAAATTTTGTTTATTGTGACGATGAAGTATCTGGTATCTTCACTTTAGCAAAAACGCACTCACAATTTTTACTTCACCCATTTGACTGACTCTTTCTCGGTTATAGCCACAAACTCGAGTCTGAGTTAAAAACACACACACACACACACAATCTCACAGACAAACGATTTCAGAAAAGGCTTAAAACTAGTTTCCCAACAGATATTTGAGTTGGAACGCACACTGTTGTGCATCTTTTGTATCTTGTATCTTGTATCTTGTATCTTATATCTTTAATTTTGTATTTTGTATCTGCGTTTATTTGTTATTTGTTTTTATAATTGTGTTTTTTTTTGTTGTAGTTGTACAACAACAGTTTTTGTATGTTTCAAAAACAAGTAAAAATATTTACTATAATATGAGTATTTTATGTTTATTTTGATTTTCACTTATTTATTTTAAAGTACGTGCTTGACGGCGTGTATTTAGAGTAAAAGTTTCACATTTCATATTTCAATGCGAAAATGCGAATGTAACTACGATTAGCGAAGATATTTTATTATTTCCTTTCCTTCACATGTCAGAGTGAAGCTATTTTACAAATATTTCACTTTTTTTTTGTATTTTAGTTTTTAGTTTTTTTTTACGAAATTTTTAAACTAACTTTATCGAAGTAAAGTCCGCGCTTCGAGCCACACTCGGCGAGTTACAAACAACATTTAAACCAATTTTGTATCTGAGCGGTACATGCCGTACGAGTACACCGTTCGCGTGTTCTGTGTGTGCTCGGCGGTGTGCGGAGGTGCTGACTTTGTATTGTGCACTCTTCTCGACATCATCGAGGCACAAGGTAAGATCGGCCGTTCGCTCACTGAGCGTTTCTCTTAACGTTTTTGGTGGAAAAAGTGCCCAACGAATTGCTTTTCGTTCTAGCCAAACAAGTTGAGTTATTTCATCGCAAAAGCACCTCAGATCGTGAGTTACTAAGGTTTTGTTCCTTTCAGTTACTTTGGCAATGAGTCATTCCCATATATTTTTTAAATTAATTAAAAATAAAAATAGTAAATTAATAATATTTTTTAATTGGAAATTCTATTTGAAAAATTTCTTATTGAAATATCCCAATTTCAGTCTGTACCAATGCGTATGCAATATATAAATAGAATCTGCCAAGTAATTCTTTGCAAAATCCAAATCCTAATACGAAAAACACTTACTCCAAATCTTATATGGATTTGGAGTGATATTTGGATCATGTGAACATTTCCTTGACAAGCAGTACTAGGACTGTTTGATGAGTCAATGATAATTGCATTAAATAAGTTTTGAAATGTTCTTACCATGGACATGAACACGATAATCTCATATATCATAATTTTACATAAATATATCCAATTCAATTGTTGTAACAAAATAGGATTTAATCCTATAATAAAGAGGAAGAACAAATATTCTCAATATAAGGGCTATTTAATAATGTAGTGTTAAATGCATTCGATAATGGTAAATCTGGATCCAATCTAGATTTATTTTCAATCTGTCAAATTGGGCACGAACCAATCAAACAATTTTAAGAGTAATCTAAGATCTATTTAGTTTAGTAGATATTTATATTTTTTATATATATCAAATATGTTATATCAAATCAAATCATAATTTATTTGTTGTCATATAAAACAGCTGTAATTTTAGGGCAATCTTGCTACTCTGACAAAATATCTAGAGTGTTATAAATTAATCTCAAGTGTTATAAATTAATCTCAAGTGTTATAAATTAATCTCAAGTGTTATAAATTAATCTCGAGTGTTATACAGATTTACCAATTGAAAATGAAAATTGCACTAAAAGTGAAACTTGATTAAAAAAGTCTCCCCAGATTTACCAATCGAAACCGTCATAAGTTTTCGAATATACTGGTTTTGTAAACAAATACTTGACGTGCAATACGAGCACTGTTTGATAAGTCAATTACAACTGCTTTCAATAAGTTTTAAAATATTTTAGTTCAATACCTATTTTTTCAATATGGCTATAATTAAAAGCTTAAATCGAAGTTAGTGAATCCTTGTCAGTGATGCCCAGCCTTTTTATAACCTCGTCCCCCAAATAATAAAATGAAGTTGAAATTTTCGCAAGCCCGGACATCGTTTTTAACAAATTGTTTAAACATTTTAGAGTTAAACGGCAGGAGTCCTTGCTCCCCTCAGCGCTATTGTATAGAAAATAGAAACTATTACTATTGTATTGAATAGAGATATGTCTCCAGAATTTTTTATACGTGTGATGCGTATCATACTTTCTCCATGGGTCGTATAGTGTATTTTTCCGAAAAGTGAAATTATTGTCCTTTGTCAGCTCTTTAACAAACAGAAATTTTAATTAATTTTTAAAAAAGCCATTGTTTACCGAATTACGTTGTGATTGTATGACCTACCGAGATGCATAAATGGGACCACAACCCTGAATATGATAGACAAAATTCATGATCTAGTGATGGAAGTTCGTTTAATAAAGGTGCAAGAAATTACTGATCAAATTACTGACTAACTAACCATAGTTTCAGGGTTTCGTATGACACCCTTTTACAGACTCAACACTAACTGATGTCTTAAAAAGCCCTTCTAAATATGACGTCTTACCCTTTAATGGACAAATGCAATAGTATGTCATTGAATGAATGTTGTTTGTTAATAGAATTGAAAATGGTACACTATATCTTATAAGATTTGTTACAAGCTCTATTCCAATATAGAGTAATTTAAATTAATGCGGAGAAATCCTCCACCATTAACACACACTCTAATAATACAAAAATGGATTTTTGGCAGAAAGAATTTGTTTTTCTTAGTTAGTCACACTTATAATTGAATGATGTGTTGTCTCTTAGCTTAAGATTAAAAACCTCATTTGATCTATAGAAAGCCATTTAGATTAGTCTCTTATCAATTACAAAGTATTAGCAATTAAGATGAACAGAAGGTTTAGTCTGTGTTTTATAAAATCTATGAGAGTCAGAATCGTTCAGTACAGTATTTAAAAACCAGTAGTTAACTGGAGCATAACCAGTTAATAAACTAATGATTATTATAAGTTTTTAGATTGAGAAACTTGTCAACATAATATTGTACACTTGACTACACTATTTCAATAATCACAGGTCGTTAGATGTCTGATATTACTTATGTCAGGTTTCTTTATGGTCTTATTGTCTTCATTGACTTAACATCCATATGAGAGCTTAATTAACTTCCGTAACCGGTCGATATGTCTATTCATACGATAATGTGTCATCAGTGTGGTAACTTTGTCATGTCCCCAATTTTAAAGTATTCTGTATGCAAAGCTTATTTAACTGAAACCAATATCTGCTGAATTCATTGCTAAGATAAGCCAAATGACATTTCTGGCCAGTTAATCGCTCCTATAGTTGCCAGAAAAGTCTTAATGATCTGGTACCCGTTTTACGATATAATTACCATACTAAAAAATTTTTGTAGTTAGTTGTGGTGGAGGAAGGACCGAATTCTTCTCAATTAGCTAAGAAAGCCGCTTTGAATACACAAATTCTATTTAAGTTGAAATAAATTGAAGAGACTAGTAATGTCTGTGACTTAAAAGAACTGATCCATATCGGTACTCACCTCATTTTTTAATTAATCATGAAAACTGGTACACCATTGTCACTCGATATTAATTATCAGTGGGACACAAAGTTATTGCAACTAACAGCTCCAGAGAGTAGTGACTAGTGGTTGATTATACCTATTTGCTCTCTTTTAGCAGAATTTAGGACTTTGTGTAGACAACTTTCCTTTAATATATAGTCACAGAATTTTTTCAGTAAGGTCTAAAATAATCAACTTCAAAACAATAATTTTCAAACCCATTTAAATACAAAAGCATGTTTAATGTATGGATATTTAATGGACTTGAAACGAACTTCAGCTATTTGATTATAAAAGTCCGATCTATATTTTTTATTTAACCAATTTCTATATGCAGTGATATTCTAATCCTCAAACTGTAGATATTTAAATGCAAACCAATAACTAATGATATTAGAACTGTAGTCCGTCTGTCCGTCCATAGTATATTTTATGGAAGACTAAAATATAGTTTCTTTAATAAACAATAAATCTAATTAACTAAACTAATGAAATCAATTATACAACCAACAGCAACAAATTGCAATCGAATTAGTATTTCAGCAATTCAACAGTTCAAGAGTTTTTAATTTATCTATATATATATATAACCAGATATACTTAGGGTCTTGAAAATGGGAAATAAAATTGTTTTGAAAACAGTTTCTTTTGCACTGTGGCATAAGCCAGAGTTTCCATTTAGTAAAAAACGCATACCTCTCTTCTACGGAGAATAAGTAATGTGTGCGACTTCTGAAAGGATTTTAATCGTTCCCTATCATTTACTACCCATTTACTATGTCTTCATTAAACAAAAATATTGCATACCGTTCTACGGACTGAAGCACTTGGCATCAACTATCTCTGGAATTAATTGTGATGAATTAGATTATACATGTTTTTCTTTATATGGCGATAGTGTTTTTATTACTAACAGTCCCACATAAAAAAATTAGGAATAGGTTTGATAATAGCGCGATGAAAGAGATTTGCATTGATGGGTCAAATATTATTAGGGACTGAAAAGTCGCAATGAGTCCATGAGTACACTAATCATATTAAATCAAGAACCCCATCTCAAATCTACTTTTCAAACAAAAGTTTTATCTTCATAACAGCCTTCTGGCATAGTGTTAAAAAACTACGAGTGCTATTTCATCAATTAGCTGTTTATATATTCTTTAAGTTAGTTGACAAACATATACGAAGTATTAAAAAAATTTTACACCAGTCCCAAAGTAACAGGTAACATGTTAATAAAAATTGGTCCCATGACCCACACACCATAAATGTTTAAAATTAAATTTGATTTTAACATTTAACATTAATATGACAGTAGTGACTATTTTTACGTTCAAATTTGACAGGGCACGATTTCAATCGCTGGTACTTGCAGTCTCAAAAAAACTACAAAGAAATAATTCCAGGACCACTGTTGATGGGTATTTGGCAATACTCGAAACAGCTGATCAGTCAAAAATTAAATTAATTAAAACAATAAAAAAATAATTTTTCTATAAATCTTTAACTATAAGCTTAATTCATATATACAAGATGGAAGTCTTTAAAATAACGTCGATTTTCATAGGATATTCGATTATAGATGGAACCGTATTGCGTTATAGATGGAGCCTGCCGTGTTCTTAGCATTTTGTCAGCAATGCAACGCTATTGTGCTACAAGCGGCTTATTCGTCTTCTGTTCAATGGCCATCACTACTCTTCTATTTATTTTTACTTTCCTAATCATTACTTCAAATTTACCCACAGCGAGGTGTGGACGTGCTTAGTAAACTCATTTTAATTAAAATGTTTTTTTTTTCGTGGCCTATTAAGTCAATTATTGTTTTTACTTAAAACAAAACGCTTTGGTTCTATCAAATCATATAAATTTTATTTAGTTTTATTTGCAAGTGCAATACGTTATATAAAATTGATGGTCACCTTCAGAAACAATTTACCACACCTATTACACACATGAAAATAGTCTTAGTTTACTACAAATATACAATAAAATATACTTATTAGGTCTGTTCCCGAGCTCGTAGTAACTAAGAGTAACACTGTGTATAATTAATCACAATTAATTATTATTATCATATAATATGTATGATTATTTTACTATAACTTTTATATAATAATATAAAATACTAATAATTTATTTTATTTATATCAACATGTTTCTCTAATAAGCATAAATATTTTTTCTTACTCTTCGAATAAGTTAGAGATGGTAACTCTTAGTTTTTCATCAACTCAACAACAGTTTTTTGTTTATTGCATTTCAAATTGTAATAGAAAATTACAGTGCAATTCAAACTGTAAAAAAAATTCAACAGCAGCTATGAAATTTTGTTGTTGCTTGTTCACTTCCAGTCAAACAACTTTTTATGTATTTTCAACGTCTGTCACAACAACTACAACCACAACAACAACAACAACAACAACAACAACAACCACAACAGTTTACAAAATAATCAACAACAATGGAGAAAGAAAACAATGCTTAAACGGCAAGTCCCCAACGCTTTGTGAACAAATTCATATTTTCTCGTAGCCGGAGCATTCGTTGAGCGGCTGTCGCAGTTGACTGAGCTGTGTGTTGTGCGCGCTAATTTATTGTAGAAGTTGAAGAAATGTTTTGAAAAATATTTCACTTTGAAATAGAGAAAAAAAATTTAAGTGAACACAAATACGAATTGCATTGCAAGCAGTGAACACGGCAGCTGCAATTTGTTGTTGTCTCTTGTGCGGAAACTATTTATGAAATTCTTTAATAAAAATCGGAATAGAATTGAATAGAAAAAAAAACAAAATAAACAAACGAGTTTTGCGAGTGAAGTTGTATAGTTTCTCGATATATTTGAATCTTAAAACCAACAAAAACATTTTCGGTATAAAAAAAAGATGCCGCAAATTTCGTGAATGGAAAGAAGCAGCAATCAAAAATCAAAACAAAAATAGAAAATAGAAAATTTTTGAAAGACGGTAAAGAAAAACCAACAACAAGAAAGCAAGAAGAAATTACGGGCTGCTGCGCTGCGCTGCGCTGCACTGCCACTGTTGCAGTTTTAAGTGAAACTCAATAATGCTTAATAAATATTTTTTTATATTCAATTAATAATGAATTTAATTAATTTAAAAACAAGTTTAATACAATTATAAATTAAATAAATTTACAAAAGTTTTAAAATATTTTGTAAATAATAAACAGAAGTAAATTTAGTGATTTTGTTTTTGTTTTGTTGTTGTTGTTATTGTTATTGTTGTTTTGCAGATGCCGCCACTGTCACTGTGTGCTTATTGTTATTATTTTTGTTGTTGTTGTAGTTGTTTTTTGTTGTTGTAGTTGTTTTTTTTGTTGTTGTTGTTGTTGTTGTGATTATGAATTCATTATTCACTTTGGTTTGGTTTTGGCTCTAACTTTGTTGACAAACTCTTCAACAAGTTTTTGAGTACTGCAATGGCAACAACAACAACAACAATAGCAACTATAACTACTATAACTGCTATAAAGATTTGAAACACACACAGTATAATTTCAACCACAACGACAACAACAACAACAACGCTGTTAAGCGGTGTAACGTAGCGTAGCTTAACCATTAAAGCTCAATGCTTAACACAGTTCTTCTTGCCCCCTTTCCTTGAAAGGCAGGTTGTTTAGTTTTGAAAATTCAACAACAAAGTTAAGATTTGTCCTTGAGCTCACAATTTTTATGCTGAACTGTGTTTATTTTTTGTTTTTGTTTGTGTTTTTAGTGCTGTTTTAGTGCTGCAAGTGATGTGTGCTCCAAAGAATAAAAAACATTAAAATAACAAAATTTAAGAAATTAAAAAAAAAATATAATTTTTTTGTGCTTATTTCGTTTTATATGTTTCAAAGAAAGATAAGAAGTAATAGAGAAGCAAAACATGAATAATTTTACTAAAACGGAAGCATTACCAAAGACTGGGCACGTAAATGAAGGTAAGCAGAAATTATTTTATTTATTTTATTTTAATTTCTTTTTAAAAAAATTGTTTTTCCATAATTGCAACCGTTAACCTAACCAACCTAACCTACCATTCAACCACTCAACCACTCAGCCATTCAGCCACCCGCACCATTCAACAACGCGTGAGTGTGTTTGTGTATTTGCTTTGTAGGTCAGTTTGCTTGCAGTTTTGCAAGCACAAATGAACTTGTGCTGCGCTTACAAAAGAAAGCAAAAAAAGTTCAAAACGAAAAACAAAAAAAGAAAAACCTTTGGCAAAGTATGAGGCTGAAGGATATGTACATTCGGTATAAGGCGGCAATGAGATAAATAGTAGCGATTTTCTTTCTAACATACTCGTATATTAAATAATACATATATAAAGTCCTCAATATTTCTATTATCCTCAAAAGCAATTAAATCAGATATTGTGGTATGTGCTTTCTTGTTAATGCATTCGTCACATAACATATGTAAATAATAATGTTTCAAATCAGTAATTAGTTTATTAAATTTTCATTATGAAATTATGACTTTCAATGAGTAGATATATCGCAATATAATACGTAAGAGACAACATCGTTGCTATTGTAAATTTGCACATAGTCTTTGCATTCACATTAAACAATGTGCTTTTGCTGTTCACCTCACATCTATTCGAATTATGCAGTAATTTATAAGTGAAATAATTTTACTTTTAGCGAATAAAAACGTGATTATACTAGCAAAAAGTTCTAGCAATAGAATAGATTTTTAAATTTATATGATATAAGTTATAGAAATATATAAATAGTTTATACATCCATCCATTTCCATATTTCAGTGCAAAATAGACTAAGTTTTTGAATTGAATTGAACTTGGAATCTGTATAAACTAATGAATTTGACTTGTTTTAATATATTCGCATATACCTATAATGAAAAAAGTGTATACACAGTTTATAACATCGGATAATTTGACTTCATTTATCAAATAGTTTTCTTTAAGAGCAATATAGTCCAAAGCTTCTCCGCTATTTCGATATCTCTCTTGAAAAAAGATTTAAAAATATACATTTGGCCTTAAAATAGGCATTTGTTTTAGCCTTGACTTCTTCATTGGACAAACATTTTTTCTCTGAACCATGTTTTTGAAGTTTGCTAACAGGAAATAGTCGCTGGGGAGCCAATATCGGTATTTTAACCAAGATCCCGTTAGGGGATGCATGGTCTTGATAACTATACATATACATATATACAGATGTATAATCATGATGAATATACATCCCCATTTGCCATTGTTTTGTAATCTTTTTCTTCAAACGGACCGATAAGTACCTATAATGTGCACTTTTGACAGTATTTTCCTTTTTAGTTTTTTTGATCAAATTTATATTAGACGAGATCGCCTAAAAATCTTTTACTGACCCAGAGCAAAACCGAGCAGTCACAAAGAATGACATTCTGCCTTTCTGAGGACACAGAAAAAAACTGGAAGACAACAGCGCAGATTGTAACGGCCAGCCACATTATTCGCTAGTCAAGCGAGTTTTCTTTTTGCAATGAACTACTTTCTTGGCCTAGCGGTTACCGAAAGTAATTAATGAGAGATTTAGTTGTGGGCCAATTAATTATAAAATTTTTGTCATATATTAAAATTATATGTGCGAACCGTTTGATGCAAAATGCCAGTCTATATATATTAGGTATTGTTGTATATATCTATTATTATTATAACTTTCGTAAAATATTAAAAAAAACTTCTGAAGATAGTAAAGATTTGCACTTTCTAAGAAACCGCAACCAATTTCAAAATGGTCGTGGCCTAGCCTATAAATAGTTTTAATTCTTTATGACAATCTTTCGATATTTTTGTAAATTATGTTAACTATATTAAAATACTTTTTGTCAGGACTTTTTGTTCCATAAAAAGGGATATGCAGTAGAATTTTGATTTTGTTGATACTTTACAAAGATACGACTTTCAATTTTATTTTGTTTAAAATAAATTTAAATTTTTTAAATATTCAACAGAAAGACGGAAAAAGCGTATTATATAAAAAATACATATCATAAATATAAATTTTTTATTGCAGCCATAAAAGTTCTATAAATTTACAATCGTACCCTGCTGCCCGGTTGTCGCAACCTCCCATCATAAATCACATTAAAATTCTACTGTCACTCAGATAGATACTCGTTCGTGATGCTAATCGACAGTCATCAATTAACAGTGGACTACACTTAATTAAAACTAAATACTTAATTAAGTTAATTTTTTATATTTAAAAAAAATTGAGTAAATTTTGTATCTGCATATTCACTGCATTATGTAATAGATACAAAGCTAGCAGAAACAATTCGCACTACAGATAACTGAAAAGTATCTGTGAAGCTCTAACTAAGGTATGCATCTCCCATTGTCGTTAAAAATACAAAAGATCGTTTATAAAGAAATTTTTTTGCTTATTGGCTCGACTTTCACCTTTTACACACATCGTTGGCAGCGTTAGCTTTAGTTTGAGATACTTTCGAGCTATAAACTAACAACTTTTGCTAATGTTTTTAGTAATTTTTTTATAATTTTTGTGTTTATTAATTTGACGTACATCATGCATAGCATAGCTTTTACATATTGTAATAATAGTTATTAAAAAATGACTGACAGACTGGCTGCCTAGTAGATGTGCAGACAGACAGACAGATAAAAAGACAGAAAGAAAGATAGGCAGGCAGGCAGGCTGGCATTCATTACCATACCAAAGGTCCACTGAGCACTGCTTCAGTTTGCGTTAGATCCAAAGTATCTATGGGTAACAACATATAATTTAGAGGCGCTCATATCCGTTTGCATGTGTAATCGCATGGTTATCAATGAACAAGTGTGGTTGCACCTTTAATTGAAAGTCATCAATGCAGCAATTATTTGCGATAAAAAATTGCAAATAAATTGAAATTAGTACGAGATCTGCTTACTAAGCTTACTAAGCTGGACTTGCTGCAAATGGCAGTTACTGCGATTGCATTTGAAACCCCATTTACGGCAGAGACAAATCCTGAATGTAGAAGTCCGCGTGGCTCTATTAATACGCAACAGGCGAGTCAACAACAAAATCATGGAAAATAAAACGTAAACTTATAGATAATTGCAGATACTTGTAGTTACTAGTTGAGTAACCAGTCAGGAAGAGTGGTTCACATTCTTTGTAGTGACTAAGCAGGCTATGAATGGAGGTTGATGTTGCCCAGTAACGACTTTCACTTTTGCTGTGCAATAATTTACCAACTCAACTCGTAGTCAAATCTGTATAAATATTTTTAACTTTATATATTAGTTAGGGATTATTTTAAAATTTGACTTGACGAAAAAATCTGATATAAAACGCGCCTGGAAACACACCAAATTCTAAGACTAAAATTTTAAATCCTATATCTTATAAATCAAAAAAAACTGTTCTTCATCTGAAGCATTGCAACTGAAATGTTAGAGAGTGGGCTTTAAAAGTTGATTCGTTTCTGTGAAATATCAATATGATTATAAACTTACTGTGGTATATTACTAACACTTATTTAATATTGAACAATGCTACTGTCACACCATTGCTATAGACAATAGAAGCCAAAGAACTGCTACTTAAACTTGAGCAATTAGGCTATAACGCCATGGGTTATGTAGATGACCTGATAGTCATTGTTATTGGCAAATATGTTATCACTGTCACTATTTGATTGCAAACAGTCTTAGACAAAGTTTGGAACTATTGTATAATGAAGGGCTTGACTTGACAATTTAATCAAAAAAAGATTAAAGGGAGAATTCAATCCTTGTCTATAAGAGACTGAGTGCTTAGAGGAGAGTTAATAACTAGAGATTACGTTAGATAAACATTCGATTCAAAAGACACACTGAAGTCAATTGTGTGTCCCACTCCTCAGATATTTTTCTTGAATACCTTCAAGTGCTAACTTTGTTATCAATACACACGGAATTCTCAACAGTCGCAACTGTCTATAGACTGGTTTTTGACATAGAGATCTGCGATAAGACATTCTTATAAATATAGAATTTAACTTTAATAGAAAAGTTCGAAGTCATAATCCAGATTGTATGCATTACAATCTGGATGTACCATAGAAGCCATTGGTGGTTAGGAAGTGAAGAATCAGTAAAGAAGCCCGAACACCAAAATCTCGCTTACGCTAGTTAACCTTAATAAAGGTTTAAAACACAATGAAGGTTATGGGTTCTGATTTACTACTCTAAGGGTAATATTACTCTCTAAACAATTTGGACTGTTTATAATTATTGTTTATTGATTGATCGTTGTTTCAAGTATAAGTGTCAAGTTCTAATTTTCTTGGAAATTGACATTGTGAATATAATATTTTACGATTTGAAATACACATTGCAACTTTGGGTCCACTTCCCACAATCAGTTAAAAAATAGGCGGTCTGTATTATTTTCCTATAATGAACTCTTTTCCGTGATTATTGGCTAATGTAATATTAGTAATGGTGTACTGTTTGTAGTTTAGTAGTAATCCTCTTCACCTTTTTGTTCTCATGGCTGCTCCAACGTGACAGTCACAACCGTGACAGTAAGGACTCCAACAAAGTGCCATTCGTGTAATATTTTTAATAGACCTACATAGCGTCTATACTCAATCGAGGCCTCATTTGTATCCACATTTTTTCTTAAAGATTATTAATTGATCTTCAAATTTCAGTATAGTATTATTTATGGTATTTGTATGGCTTTGATCTAATCCAAAAGTAGAATACTAGATAGAGAGCTTTTATCCGCGTCTGACATTAAGAAGTCCTTAACGGATGATATTTATCGGCTTTAATTTGTAGATGTTTTCGAAAAAAAATGCTGATAGTTACCTAACCTAATTTCCATTTGCAGGGTTAAATATCTTATGTTTAACCCTCCTACTATGAGCGCAAACCCTTCTTCCGTTAGAAGCTCAATATTCTGTTTATTTTTATTGCTATATGTAACCTCGACCATCAGAATTAACGATACTTATCATAATAGGCACATATTATGAGGTCCACATAACAGTTAGCAAAAAATTCTTAGATCGTTGTGTAAAAAAAATAGATCTAGAAAGGTCTTTGTATTAGTCGTGTAGGGCTACTTTTAACAGGGTTTGTATTCTTTTCATTGCTTTTCTTACTATTTAACATATAACAATTTATTATATTTTATTCTCAAGCTAAAACGGTTTTCGTAATGTAAAATGTTTTGGAAGCAAAAATAAAACATGAGTACTAGGTTCTGTAGAACATGAAATTATTTACGATATTGTCTATTGTCATAGACTTGTTAAATAAATCAATGTGTCAGCATTCTTGCTTATAACAATAATCTTATACAGAATTATTTTTTCTAGATTTATTCCTTCTACTTTCATAAGAATTTACTTAAAATGTATTTTTGATTAAGAGGTGGGGTGCATTTTATCTTTAGTTTTTTTTGTTTTAATTCAAAAAAACATGAAAAATATTTTAAATATGTGTACAGAATTGCACTGCAACACTGCAACTGAGTCATGCCACAACAACAGCCACAACAGCAACAACAACAATATTAATAATAAATTGAAATCCAACAACAGATCTAGATACTGGTGTAAATGAAGTGTACGTATTTTAAAAACAAACTAATTTGTTATCTTTAAAGTATCTATATCTTTAAAGCACAATACCATATAACTGTCTGTCCGTTCGTCTGTCTGTCAAGCAGTTGCTGCACTGCATCTTAGCGGCACTGCTGTTATATGCTGGTTGCTGGCTGCTGGCTGCTGGCTGGTGGCTGGTGACTGCTTTGTTTGCAGGCTGTCGTCCGTACTGTCAATCAGCTCAGCTGACTCAGTCAACTCAGTCAACAGGACTTAATTTTCCACTTTTGTATAATTTTATCCCTTCTAAGTTTGAGTTTTGTACTTTTGTTGGGTTTTTGTTATATCTCCAAAGCACTCATTAAAATAATAATGCAATTCTTTTAGTGGCAAATGTTGCAACAAACAGAACATGGCCTCAGCAATAGCTATATATATATATATACCATTTTTTTTGCCATTACTGTTGCTGGTGCTGCTGCTGATGCTGATGCTGTTGTTGTTGTTGCTGTTGTTGTTTTGATGTGTTGCAGTAAAATTAACTGCTTCGGTAAATTTTATCGCAAGGCTGCTTTGCAACAAATCAAGCAGCAATTCATGGCAACAGCATCCAACGACCAGCTGCAGATGGTGTATATCTGCACAGCGATGTTATGCCAGGCAGGCAGAGCCATGACGTGGACTGCTCGCATCAGCCTCCAGCCACAATTGTTGTGCACTTTCCTTTATTTTCATTGCGTTTTTATTGTTGGAAAATTTCTCAGTTTTTACACATTTTTTATTAGTTCAAAAATAAATAATGAAAATGTTGATCGTACATGTTGCGATGTGGCATGTTGCACATTATTGCTGCATTTTCCAGCAGCAGAACGACAAACTTCAGGCCCCACTACTCCATCGCGCTCTAAACTCACTACGTCTCTGCCCATTGATCGAAAACGAAAAACGGCCTTAGATGAACTGTTTCGAAAACGCCTCATTAAATGGAAAGGTTTTTTTCTTATTTTCGTTTAATTTTATTTTATATTTTTGTATCTTTGAAATGGTTTTCAGCTGTTCTATGTTGTGTGTCGCGGTACGGAGCCTCCTCTTCTTAGTATTTCCTGTTGTTAAAGTTGTTTCTGATTAGATGTTCAATATTTTTGTTTTCATGTGCGCATTCGGTTTGTTTGGGTATTGCCCTTGCCCATCACAATATTTTCAGATCTTACAAAAAGCAAATTTAGTGAAAATCTTCACAGAAATCATCAAGATCAACATCGACTATCCGATCTGATCTGATCTGATCTGCGTTATTTCGTCGTTCCGTCGTTCTTCATGTGTGAAAGTTAGTCTTATGCCAATGAGTTGTGCCAACAATCTGTAATTTCGTATCTTTTGAGTTCTTTGTGTTTATTTCTTTTATAATTTCATTTTGCGGTTAAGCCGAAATTAGCAAAATTACCAAAAAATGTTAATTTTGAAAGCAAATTTCGCACATGTCAGTTGTTTTTTTTATTCATTTAGGTTTATTTAAGTTTCTCGTACTCTGTAAGTTCAGTTTTTTGCAGATTAAGTGCAAAAAAGTTTCAAAACAGCTGCAAAAATGCAGTTTCAGCATTGAAAAAAACACTAAAAATATGAATGTATCTTAAAAAGACTTATAGTGGTATTAGGATTTTAAATAGGACCGTCCCGACACTACTGAGCGACACTGCTTTGTTTGCCTTTTTTGTGAATATTGAAATTTCGACATGGTCGAAATTGTGAACGGTACTTGCTCATCGGTAAACGGTTGCTTCGATACACAGACCCTTTTAACTCCTGAAACCATTGAAAATGAATGAGAGCGATGAAGACACTATTTATAAAGAACTGTAAAGTTCTTTGTAAGAGTTCAGTGCTAACATATACAATATACCATACATATACAAAACCTTAATAAGATACAAGTTTATACGAAATCAAGTCGTTGATGAAAAGTTGCTTTAGCACATAGCCAAAGCACTCCGATAACCGTACGTATTTCATAAGACTCTCTGTCTAGACTAAAACCCAAATTAAAGATAACCTTAGACATAAGTAAGTTTATCTAACCACTGTACCAGGCAGAATTTGCAATGCTACAATAGTTCGGTTCGTACTTGGGGTAATTTGCACTAAAAGTCAAAATTTTTGATTGAAACTGGTTTATTTCGTTATCAGTTTATAGAACTGGTTAGCACTGATGTAGATTCTGAGAAATAGAGACATTCGATAAAAAAAACTTACAAATACAGTTACTAAATTAACGTTAAAGCTATTACTCTATATGTTACTTCAGAGGAAGGGAGGAAAAATGTTCTTCACAGCTGCATAAAAAATCTGAAAAATAAATCTATAAAAAAAAAACAAATTGCTCTGTCATTATATACATTTCAATATTATATATATTATATATATTATAATATATTATATATATTATTATATATTATATATATTATTATATCTTATATAAATTATAATATATATTATAATATATTATATTAGGCGAGCTGCCATTAGAGGTTAGTAACGAGTAAGTAAGTTCTTTCAAACGATTGGTTTGGCTATAAGTTTTCTTTTTAAATCTGATTGCCTAAAAATACAGATTATTTCTTCAAAACCAGTAGAACTTCCTAATAACCATTCATGATACATTCTTTCATGGAATTTTGAGCTCGGTCATCTCACAACTGAATTTCAAGAATGTTATGAGAACCTTTTTTACAGTATTAAGGAAGATTTGAACAATATTCTTCGGAAATACTTTTATGTAGAATAAATTATCGACATACTTTGAGGCAACACTTTCTTCAATTCTATCTGTAGGTATAATCGAATTACAGCTGAGTGTCGTGTGCTTATTCAGAAGATAATATGAGATGCATCATCATAGTTCGTTTATGAAAGATGTCACCTGTTTTTTATCTTAATTCTTTAAGCAATTCCATTGTCATGTGCTGCAAGTATCCCAATGACAGCCGCAGCAGCTGCTATCAATTTTCGGTGTATCCCTTCCAGGAAGAAGAAATATGTGTACCAACTACGGTGCGGTTTTTGCACTGTTTGTCCAGTGTTTCTGTATAGATCAAAAAAAGGAGCTGTGAAGCTAAAAGCTACATATGACACTTCTTCATCCGTCTGTCCCTATTAGTTGTGGCGTTACTTTGCATGTAAGTGCAGCAGTGTTTGGCGACAATTGCAATTTATTTCGCTGCTACTGTTGTCTTCTGCATGCTGACCCCTACCTCCCGCTCTCGGCTCTTGGCTGTCGTCGTTGCTGGTGCTGCTGCTGCTGCTAGTGGTGCTGATTCAGCCGCAACATTGTTCATGGTTAAGGTCATTGGTAGCCATGAACAGTGACTCTGAGTGCGACGCTATATGCTAACTCCAAATCGCTTGTATGCGTGTCGTACCGCCTGTGAGTGTTGAGTCGTGCCTGTCTGCATAAGCATTTCTGCCTGTGTCTTTGCGTATGTGTGCCTGTGTATCTTTTGCAGTATTCAAACGCATCTCATAGATACTTTCATATAACGATATATTATTTTTTTTTTTTGTGATTATTATAAACGTGCAACTGGTTCCTAGTTTTTTCTTCGTTTTTCAGTTGCAGTTGATTG
This sequence comes from Teleopsis dalmanni, assembly GCF_002237135.1. Lineage (NCBI taxonomy): Eukaryota > Metazoa > Arthropoda > Insecta > Diptera > Diopsidae > Teleopsis > Teleopsis dalmanni. The sequence continues at coordinate 14,435,464 of NC_051848.1, forward strand.
CTGCAACCTTGAGTCAGGTTTTTCCACTTTCGGCTTTACTAAAAATGCTGCGCTTACTCCAAACTGGAAAGAGTTTTTCTCTTGTATCTTCCACAAAAAATGTTCATAACAATAAATTTTGTTGGATTTTGGACTTAATTTGTTGTGTGTGTTATTTTTGTTTAATTTTCTTTTGTGATTAGAAAAATTTGAAAGTTTTTATGTTTTGGTTCATTCACATTTCAGTATAAAATGAAATTTATGAGTATGTGATTTGGTAATATTCAAGAGGCACGTCTGCAGATACTTGAGGTTGTGTGTGTGTGTGTTTATCTGCGCCACTCTCTACTTAATGGATTATTATTCACAGATTTTGTTGTATAACTTTCCACGCCTTTCGTTTTCAATTTAAACTCATTTCAGTTTAATAGAAAATATTAATGGAAAGCAATTAAAAATAATCATTTTGTCATGAAATCGTTCAATTTAATGTTTAATAGTACGTGGAAATAAATTATTAATGACACGAAAAATGAATTGCAAAAACTGTAATGCAATCTTATTCAAATAAATTGAGAGTCATAAAGTGCAGACGTATGCATTTTGAAATGGTTAAATTTTATTAAAAAACGTATACATAATATAATATATATACATATATTAATGACGACATATCATACGCCAGTTGACGATGTAAGATCAATTACAAAAAGTTATGCATAATTTCACCATAAAATATGCAAACCATTTAATTTTATACTCCGTTATCAGTCCATATAATTATTATATAAAATCTTTCAATATAAATATCTTTATTTATCTAATTATTTAAATCTATATAAATAGTCCAGCATAATCATTGGTCAAATATTTACTACAGCAAAATGATAACTTAATAAAGTTATATCTGTCAGATCAGACTGGACTTTAATATTATCTTAACAAAATCCACAAATAGATGTGATTCTGAATAGTAAGTTCAGATGGAATGCATGCTTAACAAATAATGTAAATTTATATTTATAATAAATAAAAATGCTACAATGAAGCATGCCACATAATAGCACTAAAAATAATCATTTTCAAAAAAAGTAAATAAGGAACCGAGTCTGTATTGAGATTATACTTTTATTTTAATATAACATTTTATGTGCTCGATTCTAAGGATTCGAGTCATGGCTAACTGTTGTCAGTACTTAAAAAAAGTTCAAAAAGTGGTTGCAGTACTTCAATGCAATATTAATAAAATATATTATATATTTTCCAATACACAAATTGGTCAAATATTTTATTTTCAACAATAATTCACCTATGGTTTATAGTCATCTTCAGGGTGCTGATAAAATATTTGAATGAATTAATTATAACGAAATAATTAAACAATATAAATACAAGAGATTGGAAAATATATATGTGTGACAGGAATTATATATTTATCCTGTTCGCGACTTATTGAAAGTGTTTTTTATACTACGGATCAAGGAGCAAGTAAATATTATTTTGAAAAAGTACATAAGGTTTCGAGTCTATCTGTATCACTGACATTGATTGTATAGGAATTTCTGTTCTCGTATATTATTTTTGTGTGTACCCAATCTCACCTTCATATTTTAGTAATCAGAATCTGATAAGTAATTTAATACATATATTAATTTTTTAAGTAGTCCAAATATTATATCGTCACTTCTAGAATACATTTTGTGCAATTCCATGTAACATCTACACGTACACCCTTCTATAATATACTATATTATAAATATTACCATGAAAGAAAGCCACAATGTCCTTTATACGGATAGGATTTTAGTAAACAATTCCTTATCTAAACCAGCTGACATTTTAAACTTTTTTATCAGAATTTTAAAAATGTTTAATTAATTTCGTATTTATTCCAGTTTAGAAAGCTCAGCAGGTTTTCCAGTTTAGTGAAAGGGCGAAAGGTCACAGCCTCATAGTTTTAGTAATCTGTCTGAATTATATTCCTCGATCAGTTAATATCATTTGATGTCCTTCTTAATTTTCTCGTCAATTGTGACGACTTTTGACTTGATTAAACAATCTTCATGAGCCAAGTTGGTGCGACCATATTTGAAGCCAGCTACCAGTCTCCCATAAAATTCCATCAGAGTATTCCATACCTACCATTCTGACAATCTCTCGAAATCAGGTGATTAGAGCAAATATTAAACACAGAGTTGAGTAAAACTCAATCATCATTGTTTATAAAATTGAATAAAATATTTTTGAAATGAAGTAGTATCTCTTTTAAGTTTAGTCGCTAAAAAAATTCGTATACCCCATATATTTGCACCAAAAATAATAACCTCTTATCTGATACTCGTAGCAAATTTATTCGCCCCTTCCATAAATAACAAATAACAAAACCTCTTATTCTCGATTTCTTCATTTACGCTGGCTATTCTTAGGCACCTCGTACGCCTCATGGTTTGATATTTCAATTATAAATTCTATTGATTTTTTATACTTATGCTTTATGCAAATTTTTAATATATATTAAAAATAGCATTTCCGGGTTATTTAAGTATGAAAATAGAAAAAAATATACCAAAGCGTAAGACGCGCACAAAGGCACACTGGCAGCGAAACTTTTCCAGTTAAATGGGAATTGTTAAATTGGCCTAACGAAATGCCCAAATTCCGAAGTGAAGGTGTTGGGTTTTAACTAAAGAAAGCACGACGGTATTACTTGGAACGACGTCTGATGCAATGACTGTACTGATTGTGGTGAATGAATGATAGTGGATATGGTTTTGTCTTTCGAAGATATATATAACATATATATTTATGTATTTATTTTTACTTTATATTGTATATATTGAGTGATTGTCCGCTTGTTTATGTAAGCAGCACGTTCTTGTGGCTTAGGATCGTGTGATGTCGTGAAGCCTTTAATAAGTACTTAATTTCCTTCCGTTGCAATAAGTATATCCAGTTCTATATGTATTAGATAGAAAGCTCTATTATGGTGTGGGACAATGCAGTGCAAATGCAGTTCCTAAACTAATTAAATGCACTATTACCAAAACAATGTGTTATCTTTATGAAGTTATATCTATCAAATCATATGCACTGATATTCGCCAGTGTAGTCAGTCTAGCTAGGACATATTGTTTCAATGTTACGTAACGACGAAAACTTCATCACTGCAACATTTTTAAATCATTCCGCGCTTTTATTGGTCGCAATATTAGGGCTTAAATTTATAACTGGACTTCAATATTATCTTAACAAAATCCACAAATAGATAATTAAATGGAGTATTAAGAGGAACGAAATTAAATCGATCTATAATAACCTCACATACAATAAAATCCATTATCTTCCTCTCTACATAATCGATATACAAATCCCGTACCTTATTACCGCCAAATATTTAGGTGTGATCCTGAATAGTAAGTTCAGATGGAATGCATGCTTAACAAATAATATAAATTTATTTTCATAATAATAAAAAATGCTACAATAAAGCATGCCATATAACAGCACTAAAAACAATCATTTTCAAAAAAAGTATATAAGGAACCGAGTTTCTATTGAGATTGTGTTTTATTTTAATATAAGATTTTATGTGGCCATTCGAATGGATGTACTAGCTTTACTGGAGGGTTTCATATCTTATTTTTTGTGCATAAATAAACTATTATTGATAAAAAGAGTTGTAGTACTTCAATATTATAATAATAAAAAGTGTTGTATATTTTCGAATGGGTTAATTGGTCAAATATTTAAACAAAACACAACCTTTTAAATTATTTTAAAAAATGTGTTTTATAGTCACTAATATTTCGACTATAATATATATGTGATGTAGAAAATCTCGTACAAAATCATGGAGTTCTTTACGAAATTTTTTACTGGACTTGCTGTCCATGAAGTAATACAGAACGATTTTGAAGTTTCAAATACAAAAAAAATAACAAAAACAATTTCTAAGACATATTTAAAATCAAATCAAAAATTATTATCTCTTCTTCAGCTAATCTTCGCTAGGTATCTTCACTCTTCAGTATTTTGTTGCAGTTCAACTAATATATATTTTAACTAGTATAGTCCGTTGTTATAGTCTTGAACTTAGCGAAAAAAGTAGTTATACTTATGTATATAGTTTATTAAAAATTATTTCTTTATAGCATCTACACATCGCTATAAAAATTAAAAATTCAGGACGTTTTGAGTACTCAGCAGACAAGGGGTATCTACATATGTCCGCATATCAGTATTTCTGGTCGCCCAAACTTTACTAAACTTACAAGCTAAGCTTTATTTATTTATTTTTTTCTTTCTTATTATTATTTCTTAAAGTTTTATCTCTTAATTTTGTCTTTATTTCCACCACTTGAATAATATTTTTTTTTATTTTTTTTATTTTTTTTTTTTTATTTTTTATTTTTTATATTTTTTTTGTTTTTTAATTTGTTTACTTTATTTTAAGTGGAAATGTGAGTGACGCATGCGTTTTTTGCTTCTGGGTCTGAGCTGAGCTGGACTGTTCTTTTCTTTGCAATAATTTTGGTTATCTTTGGTTTTTTGTTTTGTAGAATCACGTCAACTTGACCAAATTTTGACCCAAATTTTTTATGTAAACTTAAAATGTTTATTGTCATTTTTCCACTTTTTTATGGAATGTTTTTTTTGAATGTTTTCTTTTTTTAAAGTCGACTGTTAAACGATATGTTGCACTGCAGTTTAACGGTAGATTCTTTAGTTCATTTTTTTACAATTTGACGCGTTTACCAAGGAAACACAAAAAAAAACATTACTTACTTTATAAATTTCATTAAATAATCAATGAGCGCAGCATATTACACCCTACAAGCAGTCGTTTTAGTTGCATTCTTTGAAATTATCAAAATAGTTAATCAAACTTTTTTTACTTTTTAAAAAATTATTTATAAATAATATTATTATTATTATTATTATTATCAAGTTGTGAAATTACCTGGAGAGGTACCTTTTTCATGAATTCAGAGTATTTACCTAACTTCATTTTTCTTAATAAATTGTAATAGGGAACCTACGTCAGAACCTATGTCAGCTAGATAGTTTTTTCGTTAGCACATCAGTGCTAGGTAAGCTCGCAGCATATTTTGTGATGTTATTATCTTTTCTGCAAGAGACCAAACAGTGCTCTTCTAGAACTCCTGTAATGATTTTTAAGTTTGATTTATTTGTTTGTGTGTTAATTGAATTAATTCTTGTTGCGATAGCCCTGACAGACTGTCCAGGTACAGTCTTTCTTGTTTCTCCTACTTCTTCTTATGTGGCACTACACTCCAATGTGAACCTTGGCCTTCCTAACCTTTTCGTAAGCCACGGAATAAGCCTACAAGTAAAAAGACTATTTTGTTCCGGGCAAGTTCGTCTGTGATTTTCTTGCCGAAAACTCCAAAGCGAAAACGGAGCCCATAGGATCTATATTTAATTATTTTGACCAAATATTCAACTTATTAAGACAATCTATCACAAGTCTTGATGTCAACTTATTAGAATTAAGTGCCTTTATTGTTGGCTATCAGTTGAGGTTGAGATAGTTATTCTGTAATTTTGATTTCTATATTTCATTTTTAAATAAACCCATGTGTATCGCATAAAAGTGTACCCTAAAGATAGTTATCTTATTGCCTAGTGCATTTAAGTATATCCATCGTGACTCATGAGTAATATAAATTTGTTTAACCTTGAAGTATAACTTATTCACACGATAAGTATTAATCCAAATCAAGGGATCTTTATCAACTCGGAATTCACTCGATCTAATATATATAGTAGACTAAGATTAGTATCTCAATAAGAAAACAATATCATAGTAATCGGAGAATAAGCTGAAACCAATATTTTTTGAGTGGTCAGTTATTGTTTAACTTGTGGTTGTATGAAGACAACTTAGTTAAATTAGACAACTTTTTACTGCACGATGAAGTCTCTCTTATTTCTGGAGAATTTTGGTCGGAGATCTTTTTGGAATGTAGTTGCAATGTACCACATTCAACCTTTTGAAGTAGATGTTGTTGTTGTTGATATACGATGTTATTGATGTTTTTTTCGTTGCAATAATTTTGTATGTATTTATGATATAAAGGCATGTATCAAATGATGTACCGGGACTCTATTACTTAATATGTTACTTAGATGTTAATTTGTGTGGACCACAAAAAGAAAGTGATTAGTTTGTTTTGCTTTTTTACAGAAAGTCTTTTACATTTAGCATGAAGGCGTTGAACGTCATTGTTCTCATTACCTTTTCTGCTTATAAGACTTGGGATACGATTTAGGCTAATTCTGTCATACAATAGAACAAGTTTCACAATTTTATTAAGATTTGTTAAAACAAATTTAACTAAAAGATTTTAGATAGTTTGTAGAACGTCGCATGGGATGTATTTACGTATGTCGCCTCGTCTCCATACTGCTGTCTACTAAGAAGTAGGTCTATTATAATAATTGTGTTTTAAAAGTGATGAGTTTTCATCTTGTGAGCAAAATAAAAAGTATGAATTGCAAAATTTAGATATAGTTTTGCATAACGTGCATATTTCACTGACTGAAGTAGTTCAATTTCATTGAAAATATTTTTATATAAAATTTTTGTTTCTTCAGTTTCTTGACTTCAGTCAAAATTGTTGAAGACGAGGTCTTATTAAAATTATTTGTAATTTTTTTATCGCAATTACATGCCGTCGTGTTCTGTTCTTTGAAAAGAAATAATGTAATTAATTCTTATCTGCGTTGGAAATTGAAATTTATTCGTCTGACTCTCGTTTAGTTCGTCGAATTGAATAAGACATTTTGAATTTGAAATTCAAAACTTCAATTAATTTTTTATTTATTTTTCCATAATTGCTTTTCACTATTATTTCTTAGTTCTTTTCAATTTTTATTATTATTTTTTTTAATAATTGCTTTATTAAATGGCTCGTTACCGGCTGACGTTCTTCGCATTTGCTTGGAGTCGTAAAAGTTGTGATAAATCACGTCAAAATAGTCATCGAACATCGAGCACGGCGAAGTTATGCCTTCCCGGCTTATCAATTTACTCGAGACGTGTGTTTTGAATTTTGAAATTTTAACTACTTTGCTTAATATTCGTCGTTTGTTTATTTAAGATATTATTTTTCACTATAGATACTTTAACAAAATTTTACTACTAAAATTCTTGGCATGCATTCGAAATATTGCTAAGTGCTGAGAATCAATAATGCAAATAGGTAAAATGGATCCATAATACAGCAATTTTTTTGTTTTATTCGCTTCTCATTTTGTTTTTGTTGTTTTTTTTTTCAGAGTGAAATGTATTAAAAATTTAAATTTAAGACTTCAAATTCGTTTTGAAAAATTTATGGAGAAAAGTTAGTATAGTACTTAGACTACTGATATTCATATTTCGTTTTTGTTGATATTTTTTATAATTTTGCAATTTTTCTGTTTGTATTTGGATATCTAATCAAAATTATATAGATTTGTATGTCACATCAACTTAATCTTCTTCTTAGACTTCTTTCCCATGGAGTCAAAAAGCTTCAGTCCATGCTCTAAATTCTGCTGTATATATAAAACCAATGTCAGAGTGGCACATTTCACGGAGTGGAATACCACATCAAATTTACTTAAGTGAATGGGTCGGGACACAAGTTTATGATATATGAAAAATATATACAGAGATAATTTCCTTGGTTTAAGAGACGAAAAAGTTGCATGAGAAGAAAAGCGCGTTTTTAGTAGTGCCTGAGGTACATTTATTACTTAACTATACTTATTTATTTATATTCATTATTATATAAATAAAACAATAGTAAAGGTTATACGTAATTAAGTAATGCATTATTCTTATTTGGTGAGCATATTTCAGAGATTGGTCACACGGAAACGATTCATGATTATTGAAAACTGCTTGTATCAAAAATGTTCTCAACACTGAACGGTCTTATTATTTTATGAAAAACTAACAAAATTAAGATTTGTGTCAAAATATTGAGAAAAATAAGATTTTCCGTAAAAATTATAGAAAAATTTCAAAAAAAAAATCAATTTTGAACCCCAATATTTTCCAAATCTAAACAGGTGGAAAAACTAACTACATTTAAGATTATAACATGTTTAATGAGCTTTAAATAAGTTTAAAAATTCATGAGATAATTTATTTTAAATATGTAGTGATTTATATGACTGCATACTTATATCAGTTAAAACTCTTTTCGATACCTTAGTACCTTAATACCGAACACGCAAACCTCCTCTCAAATCATTTCCATCATCTGTGCCGCATAAATGCAAAAGACACCTTGTATACGAGTATATTTCGTATACTATATATTATTAATTGTAGAACATTCACTTAAAAATTTAATTGTTTGGCTTATTCTATGGACTGGAGCTTTTAAAGGTCTTAAAAATTATTTGTTTGATTGTCTATAACTCAGATGTTAATTATCTGCATCCATGATTCAAATTATAAATCCTCCACTCCACAATAAACAAAAAAACTATGGAGTATATAAAAGGTCTGTATATATTAACACTAAGGACTAAAGATATAGTCACTCTCTGCTGACGATGTCATATTGATTACACAGTTTATTTAAAAGATTACATTTGAATTTTCCAAGTATCCAAATAAAGCAAAAAACTAAATTGTGGAAGGTTAATTAAATCTTTTGCCATTGAGTAATATGTAGATCCTTGCCTCTTTCTTCAGAAATGATGACAGCTCTTGTTTGAACTTTGAGCATTCTTTGCTTCGGTTTCTTCAAAGTTTATTTATTAATTTAATGTTGGTTTCACAAGAACCTTCTAACAGTGACACTGTTACTCCACAAAAACCACATAAGTTTGAAGTTGCCGATATAATATATGAGTACATTTCATAAAGAACTGAAAGTAATAGAACAAAGTTTCATATATATCGTTACGTACAAGTTTTTGTGAATCAAGAAAAAAATTGTTTTAATTAATTAAAAAAAACCACAAAAACCGCAAATCTAATATATAAGCTATTACGTATGCTGAAGTTGGTTTACAAGAACTGTGCCATCAAAGAAAACATGCCGGATTTTTTGATGATTCCACACACGCTAAAGGGTAGGGAATACACACAACGCATCTATAAAATTGTTTTAAATAACCAAAAGTTTGAAGAGATAGCTGATATCGTGAAGATATCACAAAAACATGGGCGTAAGTGGGCTCAAAACAAATATATGAGAAATCTATTATCAATGTAGATTCACAGCTGACTTGAAACAACAACATATTATTTATGCTGTATGCTATTTAGACATACTTCACACATAACTTCATCGTTTCACATATACTCCATGGCTCCATTATTACTCTTCTTTTTATTTAACACTACAGTCCAGCCTTGTTCTTTTTTAAAGAAGGTTGCGTAAAGGGTGTTTTTTTTTCCGAGGCGAGGCTGCTAACCTTGCAATGAACCCCCAACGTGAAGGACCAGATCCACTGCACATCTGGGGTTAAAATTGGTGTTTGGTAGCTAGAGAGTTTACCCTCTGCTAGGTGTTTTCAGGTTATACTGCCTATATAAAAAAATTTAAGACTGTTATAAAAGCAATTCACTTTTTAAGTTTAAGAATTAAAGAAGAAAATATTGTTATATGACAGATCAAAAACTTTTCAGCCGATCGTTAATTATGCGGAATGGAAACTAAAAACACGGTCAATTTCGACGGAATCATACAGAAAGTGTCTGTATCGTTCAAAATGTCATTGATATATTTATCGAAACAAATGATCATTTATGGTATTTAACAAATATACAAATGATCATATCAAAACAAATCTTTTGCTGAGATGTGGTAGTTTGGAAAAGAATAAAACTCTTAACTTTAATTAACTATAACTTACTTCATGTATACACATTTAATTATTTTCGTACTAATTAAATTTGCGAAAATTTCTTGGAATTCATTATTAAATAAAAATAAAAAAAAATTTAATAGAATCTTTGACTTTGTTTTAATTTTTCAAATTTTAAAACCACAATCGAGTAACGCAGACGTGCTTAATATACATTTATAATAATATTTTTATTTACGTTTTTATTATATTTTTATTAAGAAAAAAAAAATTATTTTCCGCACGAAATTAATGTGCTCGCAGCGCCCTCTTGTGTAGCGTTTCGAAGCTCATAGTTTTGTGGTAACTGAGCTATAGAGATGCTAAACCGCAGTTAATTTACGTTTAATATTTTACATGTAAAAGAGGAATTTTTCTTCATTAAAGAAATATGGTAATAAAAAAACTTGAATATAAATGTTGAGGAGGGGCGCAGGTCAGATAATAAAAGTGTATAGAATTTCAAATTCAAATTATATCATTTGTTTTTTTTCCTCTTAGTATATACTCAAACTATTTGCTATAGTCTGTTTTATTAGGTGTCTATTTCTCTGCGTTGTGCATTGTGCACGGTGCATACTGGCGGTTCTGTGGCGGATATCGCATTACACAGTCAAGTGCTGACCTAGTCGGCCTCTAATATGTGGCGGTACGAAAACCACAAAATGGCAAAAACGACTACAACAAAAAAGAAATTGTTTAAATTATTCGTTAAGTACCTCCATATGCTCCATATGCATATCACATATTACACATTGCAATGCAATAAAAAGTGCAATAAAGGAGAAAAAATTAACTGCTTTTTACTGCTTTGGTCAGCAGTGCCCAAATCCAGAACTAAGCAGAAATCGATTATGTGCGCTCGTAGGTGCACTCACAGAGCACTCACTGGCGGCCCCCATTCAAGAGGCACTCAAGCGAAAATAATGGAATGAATCTCCGCGAGTGCAGCTTAGGGATTGCATTGCCTTAGTCAAATTTTGGTTTGTCTTTTTTAACGAAAAAAATCTTTAGTGCAATGCAAAAGAAGATTGCAGAAAATATGCACTACATTTCTTTTGTTGCAATTGATGCAGATATCTGGGGTGGTAAGAAAACGCCGAGAAGTAAATATATGCAATGTATACTTGTGCATTCAAAACATATCATAAGGAAAAAAATAAATGAAACCGTATTTCCACAATTTCCATTCATTTCCCATTCACGAAGATAATGATTTGTTTAAAATTTTGTAAATCTATTTCTTGAGGTCTCAAAACTCTTTTATAGATTTAGCAATATATATTACACTTAATTTTCTTTTTTTGAGTTTCGTGTAATCCGTAGACTTGCTACAAATTTATAGATGAACATTTTTTGCTCGACATGCTTTCTCAAACTTATCTGTTAAAAAGGAATATTTTTCGAAGAGGATGATTTTAAGAATAATCGCTCTTTAATATGAAAATTGGAGAATCTAGAAAAGTATGTCTGAAACAATATTGTTTATCTATTCATTCGTATCAAGTTCGCTGAATACACGAATTTCAACCCGTTATTAACAGAGACACAGGTGTCTACGAAAAATGGGATTAAAGATTTAAGCTCAATAGACCCAAATTAATCCAAAACAAAACAAAAATTCCGTTACTGATCGAACATTTAATACAATTATGTGTGTAATGGGTTAATACATCCCGAGAATATTTTATTCAATTTTATAAACAATGAATTAAAACTCAACTCTGTGTTTAATATTTGTTCTAATCACCTGATTTCGAGTGTTTGTCAGAATGGTAGGTATGGAATACTCTGATGGAATTTTATGGGTGACTGGTAGCTGGCTTCGAATATGGTTGCACCAACTTGGCTCATGAAGATTGTTTAATCAAGTCAAAAGTCGTCACAATTGACGAGAAAATTAAGAAGGACATCAAATGATATTAACTGATCGAGGAATATGATTCAGACAGATTACTAAAACTGTGAGGCTGTGACCTTTCGCCCTTTCACTAAACTGGAAAACCTGCTGAGCTTTCTAAGCTGAAATAAATACGCAATTAATTAAACATTTTTAAAATTCTGATAAAAAAGTTTAAAATGTCAGCTGGTTTAGATAAGGAATTGTTTACTAAAATCCTATCTGTATAAAGGGCGTTGTGGCTTTCTTTCACGGTAATACTTATAATATATTATAGAAGGGTGTACGTGTAGATGTTACATGGAATTACACAAAATGTATTCTAGAAGTGACGATATAATATTTGGACTACTTAAAAAATTAATATATGTATTAAATTAGATATCAGATTCTGATTAATAAAATATGAAAGTGAGATTGGGTACACACAAATATAATATACGAGAACAGATATTCCTATACAATCAATGTCAGTAATACAGATAGACTCGAAACCTTATGTACTTTTCCGAAATAATATTTACTTGCTCCTTGATCCTTAAAAATGTTTATTTTTAGTGCTATTATGTGGCATGCTTTATTATAGTGTTGCTGAAGTATTATTTGCGACTTGACACTGAAACTTATTCTAATATTTTGTTTAAAGTTTGGTAAAATTTTCACCGAAACGTATTAAGTGAGTTTTTTATTCCGTTGTGGAGTTCATGAGTGTTATATATGGTTTAAAAATGGTTAAAGATCAACATATGATAATGATAATCAGCATATTCCCAACTAAAATTCGTGTTGACCGTATATTTCTACGAGACTATGCGTAAATGCATCAGAAGAGATTTAAAAATATTTCCATCAGAATTCTATCAGAACTTATTAAATTTCATGGACAGCAAATTAGGTATCCTAAAAACATAAGTTTGTCGAATTTTAATCGAAAATATGAATATATAAGGTGCGTTCCAAAGTAAACAGTACTTTTTGAAAAATAGTATGTATAATGAGCCCATCTATGGATAACAACAATTTGAAAATTAACTACTATTTGTATCTATCAGATTTTTAGTACCTTACGCTTTTTACTTTTTGGGAAAAATTTATTTGTTGCTGAAGGAAAAAGTTTCGCGAATGTAGAAGCTATCCAAGAATATTTAGTACCGATATCTTGAAAGACTTTCACTTCAGACACTATATTTCAGCCTCTATTAGCCTGAATTTCATGAAAATGTGTCAGTATATCACTGATAATTCTACCTTGTAGAATTATTATAACCTTGTTATTGTTTTAATTTTATCCGTTTAAATTTATTTACTTAAGTTGAAGAAAAAAAAAACTTGACATTTATAAAATTTAAGAATAAGGTAACACCACGTTATTGAATCTCAGAATGGTTACAGGCTCTTCGGGGAGGTATGCATTTCTGAGGTCAGCTATTGCTTATTCAAATGAAGTAATAAACAATAATCCAGTCAAGTTGTAAAGAAGTTTTTTGAAACTACCTCGCAGTTAATAGAGAGTAAAAGTGCTCAAGTGCACTGGCTCAACTTGATTCAACATAATTAATTATAAAAAAAACCAAACTGACAATAGTTAAGCTCTATCCCTTAATAGATGAATTAAGTCAGGATCACTCTAGGCGTGTTTGCGTTGCATTTTTTTAAAATAAATGCAATATATATTCCGCTTCGAAGATGTGCTGGGTTTTGAACTATATTTCTATAAAATCACCTGAACAACTCATTAATGGAACACTTATATATTTTAATGGAGCACTTGTTGCAGTGAATCACCCAAGTGATCACAGGGACTACTGAATAAAATTGCTTTAGGTTCTTGATAGCCAATGTTTACGCCAATCCTAATCTGGCGCTCCTTGTTGAATCAATTATTAGCTGATAATGACAGTTCGGAGCTAAATTACTGTTGACTCAGCTAAAAATATCTCAAGAACTAACTAGCATTTTCTTGAGTGTAGCGATACGTAGTAACCTGTTAATAATAAGCTTAACTTTCTTGGTCAGTATTTAAATTTGCTTAACAAAGAATAAATAAAAAGGTTTCTCACGAAAAAATATTTACATGAAAAAATTACATTAAGAATGGCAATAAAAAAACAAGAAATTTACTGCAAAAGTACTTGCGAAAAACAATAACTGTGTGGCATATTGCATAAATTCCGAAAACTCGAAGATACAGGAACGGATGGAGCTTGGCTGTCTCATTGCGATAATCACAAAAAAAATGCAAGAGAACGAAGCATTCAAGACGATAACTTGTAATAGAAACCAAGTGAAGATAACATGTAGAATTTTTTCAATAACCGGAGAAGTCAAAAAAAATTACTCTGGTATTGCAAAATGTGCTAAAAACGTTGATGATGCTGTTAGATGGAAGAGAAGCAATAAACCATTGAGTTCAGCTCTTTCGCCCATATCATTTTCTTTGACAAGATTTCTTATTAAAAATACTTAATTTTTACAGAAAAGCATTAATAAAATATTTTGTTAATATTTGTAATATTTAATATTAAAAAGGAATGGCTAGTTTTGAAAAGTATGTTTCCGATCTCTGCTTTCATAAATGAACTTTACCAAACTATAATTATTTAAGAGGTACTATTATTAAATACTTCTAATGTCTGGATGACTTATTTGTATATAAGATTTTTGAAAAAGGACTTTCGAAGGACCTTTTAGTCAAAGAACTGATTAATATTGAGACCTTCTTCAGATTAATATGATTGTGCAAAAATATTAAAATAATTTTGCATGGAGTGATATGAGGGCAAGACTTTCGCAGACCTTTCGCATACCACTAAAATACTTCAGAAAAAAAAAATGTATAGATGCTCCTTTAACAACCTCTAAACATAAAGTTAAAAATTTGCAGATGAGTGGGGGATTCGAGAAACAACATATTAACAGTCGAGGCTCATATAGCCAAAATGAGATTTAAACCGTTCACCACACGTGAAGTACGCCTGCTTTTGTACTTACAAAAGATATTGGGTTCCCTCCAGTTATTATTGGGTATATATGAATCATGCAAATTTTTCTCACCTATCTCATCAGGACCCCATCCAATATATTCACAGAGTAGTTTGCTTTTAAATATAATTTAAAATAAATAGTTCAGCTGAGTTAAAATAATCTCTTATGTTATCAAAAACGAACCTTGACCACCATTATAATTTAAAATTCTTATTATCCATCTTATTAATAAAGGCAACATCGTCTAATCCGTCTCTCCAATATACATTTTATCTGAATTATAATGATAGCAGCTGAGTTATGTATTTAATTCATATCATCCACTATAACATGTCTATGTATAGACATATGGTATATATACATTTAGTTTAGATAAGTATCGATAATAGTCATAGATGTTTCATCTCAGCCATTGTAGCAAAGTTCATCTTAATAAAACTCTGTCTCTAAGACCAATTATAAAAATCTAATTTTGTATTAAGAACTCTATTGTATTGTATGTGAAAAATTAAACTGTAAATTGATTTTAATGGTAAACATTTCATATACGTATGCCGTATGTAAGTATGTATCTCGAATAAGTGCTCTTCGATTCTTGTCCACGTACTAAAAAACTAGAATCGGTTTCACACTTTTAGTAGGAACTTGTCGCCATATTAAGTGGAACTGCATCCTATTACTCATCACTGGCAACACGAAAAGTCGCTGCTGCTGAAATAATCGTAAATTTAAATTTAAAATGGGTGGCAAGAGTTCAGACAACATTTCACACACAGATACACACATACACAGTAAAAATGTTATATCACAATAAGAAATGTTTTAAATAAACAAAAAAAGTTAACTCTTTACTTATAGTTCAGTCTGTCCGCCTTCCCTTTTATCTGTGTGTCTGTCTGTCTGTCTATATGTCAGATTTAGTCTGTTCTACATGCGTTGAAGTTCATAAGTATCTCGCAGCATATGATCGACGCTACTTGTAACTCCATATAAATTAGGTTTCATTATCCAAAAAGAAAACAAAGAGCGTACGTGCGATTGTCTGGGTACTACCCGTTAACGCCATCACCAGCGGCAACAATTCAGTTGCCGTAGAGTTCACGTACGATTTGAACCACATCTATACTATACTGTACTCGATGGTATGCCTTCTCGTTGTCTTGTCTCGTCTCTCTTGTTATTTTCTTCTCTAGAATTTCTTTGTTTAATTTTCACTTTGATCGATTAATTTTTTCTGCTAATGATCGTCTTCCATGTGTAGGCATACACACAAGCCCGATGAGTCAGCCTCTGCTTTCGTTTAGGGAATTATGCGCCCTCTTATTCCAATTTTGTATGAACTTTATTTCATGTCTTCGAGTACGTGTTTAGTGTTCCGTTTGACACGAAAAAAAAATCAATCTTTCTTGAAAAGCAACCTTCATAATTTTATCAATATTTATTTGGGAATTATTTGGAAGCTAAGATCGCTTAACTTGATTGATTCTTCAAGCGCATTTCTTATTTAAAGCCTCGTTTTCTTGCCGTTCTTCTTCTCTTTATTTTTTTTTTTTTTGTATTTCCATTAAGGTAATTTGATACCATTTTTCATGTTTATTTTTTCTTTTTTTCCTGTTTCAAGTACATCTTTTTTTTTATATTTATACACATATTAGGTTTTTTTTTGAAATTTTTTAGAAAATTTTGTTTAGAAATTTCTTTGTATGCAGAGAAAACTACTTCATACAATTTCAACAAATTGGCTACTCATAGCATATCTAGTTTGATTGATTTTTATGGTATTTAGGTTTTGTTGTTGTGTCTTGAAGTTAAAGAACCCATAAACAGGTCAACTTAATGAACAAAAATTGAGCTTACCAACCTTCAAATTTTTGAAGACATAATAACTATCAAGGTCGTTGAAAAAAAAAATAATTAGCATTAACATTAAGGGGAAATTATTTAAATTCCAATAATTCAATTCTATTATCCAATAATAAACATAATGACTAAATATCACAATAAAAGTTATCGATTAATAATTTCAATAAGATCCATTGAAAAATATGCCACGACAGAACAAGGACTTCACAAGGACAAAACGACGGGAACACAGTTACTATTTATACTAGTTTGTGATAGTTTCTTACTTAGAATCAATATTAATGACAGCAATTGCATATAGGTATGAATTACTGAATGACTATAATAAAGGAATCTTAAGATATCGTCATACAATTTACCAATATTTTGGAAAGCTCAAAAAAAACTATTCTATACTTTCATTAGAGCAGAATTTTAGGGTTGTGTTTTATGTAGTTGCTATTAGATAAAGAATATATAAAAAACTATGGAATATAGAAAGTTATTTAGTCTAAGATGTGAAAAGGTTAAAGTCCGTATTAGATGCAATGACGAAATTTGTCATTTACACCATGAAAAGGGTTTATAAAAGTCACCAAGATCACTCTAATAAAATGGACGGGACATATACTTAAAGCTTATGAACAGAGTACAAAAAGCCGAAGGAGACCACGTGCTTGATAAAGGAGAAATGAAACGAAGGATGTACGGGAAATCATCAATCTTCAATACCTTGTTATATTAACAGCAAGGAGACACTGCAGTAGACGAAGGACTGTTAAAAGCACTAATGACAATGATGAAGAAATAATACATACGGAATAAGAAAATTATTTTATTATATTAACAAACATTATTAGTAAAGTTTTGACGTGACATCGCCCAACAGCCGGTATTACGGCCAGAACAGTCGTATTGTACCAAATTTACTATTGATTACACAAAGCCCTTTAAAGCTTTGTGAACAAAGTCCAGAATTAAATCTAGAGAAGAGCTCTTAATCTGTTCTACTACGTAAAACATAGACTGCATGGACAACTATCTTAAACCTAAAGGTAGATCTTAGTTGTGTTCCTCGTTCTAGAAACACGATGAATATTCCAGTCATCAGACAGGTGCCAGGTGACTGTGAATATTCATTAGTATAGCCCGAGTTGTAGCTAAGTCCCCACACCACGTCAAGGTGCCTACCACGTAGATGGGTTTGACAATGTGAACAGATTTTATAAAACATTTCTTTACGAAGACAAAATTTTAATACTATATATAACATCTCCAGTAAGCACTATTACTCTAGAAGCAAACCAAGAAGACAACAACTTCTATGCATTAGATCTTGGAATATTCTTGTCAATCACTGTTTACTTGTGGTGAGAAACAACTACTAGTAACTATCCCGTCGAAGGATCCGAGCAAAAAATATTTTTTAAGCAAAGAAAATCAAGTATTTGAGTCAACAGTTCCAGTTCCAAATTAATTAGAATAGCGCGAGCCCAAATGAAAAACTATTAACAATTAAAAAGAAAGATTTTTAAAATACTTAAATGACCAAATCCTTAACTATATATTGCAAAGAAGAGTTTTAAGGTAAGGTATCGAAATGAATATGAGAAGATGGTGATATTTATTAAACGATTACCATGAAAATATATAGGAAATGTACTAGAACAGTGTTTCTCACTCTGAAATGTAGTGCAGACCGGAAAATACATATTTGTTTTTTCGAATATTTGCATGCTTTAACTTACCTATTTTTTCTCCCGTTTGAACACCTATGTTACCTATGTTACGTATGTTATCAATTAAACAATTATTTATTGATTTCTTTTGATTTTTAATTGCAGTTTGTAAAGAGTGGTTGGTACGTGAAGATGGCGCTTTAGCCTATAAGTTGCAATCCCAAGAAAGTAAGTTGATATGCAGTCATTTAATATAGTCACAAAATAATAATTTTCTTAAAAAACTCGATTGTAGTTAATGATTTCTACAAAGGAAATCGTTTTCGGAATGCAGTAGTTCGCGAGGACTTTCCTACAGCTTTGCATGAACAAATTAAAGAAAAAGAAAATGCAGAAAAACAAGCGGAGGAATATCGACGGCATCTCATAGAACAGTAAATGAAAATTTTTTGATTAATTAAATACGAAAATAAAGTGTATCAAACTTCTTCACATTTCCTTTTTTTTTCATAAAATAGAGAGCAACACGACAAACGAGTCGCCAAGGAAATTGCTGACAAGTTGGAACTTGATATACAGGAGCAACAACAAAGAGAACTCATAGAAAGTGAAATGATAGCTCAACAAATGCAGGTAAACGTATACTTATACAGTAAATGCAATTGATGCGAATACTACTTTCAAATATTATTATATTTTTTTTAAATTGTAGGAAATTTACGTTAACTTACCACCGGTACCGCCACCGGCTGCACGTGATAAGCATAAGCCACCACCACGTCCTGCAAAAGCAAGTACCTTACAACAAAATTCCCTTGATGCATCTTCATCCAATGGTAGATATCATAAGTATCCCAATCACTATCAATCACAACAACAGCAACAGCAAAACCAAACAATTCAATTGCAACAACAACATTTCTCAAATACAAATGGTTATGTTGGATTATCGATGCCAATGAATGCAGCTCATAACACAAATATTAATCAAATGTTGGTGAGTGATAAGTCACCAATTACAACACCACAAAAACAACAAACTCCACAACAGCAACCACAACAACAGTTCAATCAATTTGTCGAACGTTCAAAAACTGGACGCACACCACCAGCACTTACCATAGACAATTTCATCCAACATCAGCCACAACAATATCAACATCGTCATCAACATTCATCATCGACTATATCGGCGACATCATCTACATCTTCATCTGCATCCACATCTGCTGCAACAGCAATCGCATCAAGCTCAGCAACACGCCGCAATGTATTCGATTTCATTAATACACCACAAACAACAAAATCACCACTTACACCACATACACCACACCTACCACAATCACCATCACCAAAGCACGCTCTCTTGCACACGCCCATTACACCCCAAGTCGATGAACTCATCGAATACTCCGATGTAGCCGACAGTATACGTCGTTATGACATCAACTCCAACGTTGATGCAATCGATTCAACCTCCCCATTCCACTCAACGGCACAGCTTAAAAATATCAATAAAAAACTTTCACCCTCCAATGAAAACTTACTTGATCAAAAATTTCAGAAATTATCACCAGAGAAGTACGACCAACTTGTCGGCAACAATTCCAACAACAATCAGCGCAATGCAGCAGCTGCAGTGGAACGGCATATGCAGCAACATGCTGACGATATTGAATTATATGTGGATCCATGTGATTACGCTAGCCTCAAAGAAATTGGTTTGCCAATGGAAGAAATCAAAGAAATGAGCAAAAAATTGAAACAGGAGCAAAAAGACGAAGTAAATTCATCCTTATTATAAATAGTATAAATTAGTAATATCTTTTTTGTTGTTTAAAACAGCTACTTGCGAGACAACTGCAAGAATTGGAAGCTGGAGATGGTTTGACGCAAGAAGAACGTGACCGCTTGTTAGCCATTGAAGCACAAGATAAAGAATTAGCTAAAATGTTACAGGAAAGAGTGAGTAAAAGAAAAGCCTTACATATTCCACTTGCCTATTAAGATTAACTGCTTAATACAATAATTAAATTTAACAGGAAAAAGCAAAAGCCAAACGTGCAAAAGAGAAAGCACGACTACGTAAGAGTCAGCAGAAGGAATCATCAGCATCTACAACCTTATGCTCTACTTCAAATGGTTTACATTGTGGACCTTTACTTTCACTGCCTCAAGATTGCATGTCATCCTCTAAGCACAGTTCAACTACTGCCGCCCAAAATGCACATGTGGGTTCTCACAATAATGTACAACAAACACATAGGCAGCACAATCTAGATGATCCCTTGGATTTGGAAGCTTATTCAAATCCCATTGATGTTTTACACAACCAACAGCAACGTGTGCAGAATGGCACACTTACAAATGGCAGTCTTACACGTGACCACACCAACGCCAATAGACATGTCAGTAATTTGAACAGAGAGGACGACATTTATACATTGCCAGTAGATAGTTGCCGTCCAGGTCAGAGACCGGCATCATTGAATATTGGACCAGAAAGTAATCATATATTGCCTCAAAATTCAATGACAAGGTAATTAACTCAATGGCCCAATTTACTCACTTGTTTCAACCTATCTCACACCCTTACTAGGAGTACGTATTTAAAAAATTATTACCAATTCGCGTACACAAGCAAAGCTATGTCATGCAGCATGTAAACTGCAATGCGCATTGATAAGCACAAAGAAATTATACAAACAATGTACTAAAATAGTATATCCCATATTCACTTCTAAGTTCTTAACTTTAAAAACAACTTTAAATTGTGATGTTTGCATGATCTTCCATGATTTTTTCGTTTATTTTTTTATAACATTCGATAATGAAATAGATAAGACTTCCTTCTTTTCCAACTGTTAAATTTAAAAATTTTTATTTGAAGAATCTTTACATGTCAGCAGTCCAGTCCGTCGGTGTTTACTGTCAAATTATTACTACACAATTTTGTTCTAAACTACAATTTAAGTCACGTAACCTGCAATGGTTAGGACTGATGCCAAGAGAGCGAACATTTTCCAGTTTCTACAAATGATATTCGGCTCAGGGACGGTTACAGGTTGTGACACAATAGGCAAGGCAATGTCCTATAAAATTTAAAAAAAAAAAACAAAATATTAAATTATTTTTTTTTTTTGACACTTTCCTAAAATTATATTAAACTTACTTCAATATTACGATTACCACGTCTCGGAGCAGCTCGACGTTTTACACCCTTGCGTTTAGCCTTACCCTTGCGTACTCCGGCACCATTACGACGGCGATTAGCAAGTTTTCCTTGCAGCTTGCGACCAGCTCTGCGAGCAGCTCCACGGCGAATTCTGCCTCGTCGAACAGCAGGGACACCACCACGGCGTATTCCGCCACGAGCACCGCGGATTCCTGCGCAGCGAAGACCGCCGCGAACAGCACGTACACCACCACGACAAAGTCCGCCTCGAACAGCACGTACACCTCCACGGCGAACTCCGCCTCGAGCTGCAGGGACCCCTGGTCTGCGCAGTCCTCCCCGGACAGCCCGGACATCTCCACGGCGTAAACCGCCTCGAGCAGCGACACCTCTGCGGCGAACTCCTCCGCAATTGTCACGTGGAACCTTGTTCTTAGGTACTGCCTTGTTACGTGCCGCTTCCATTTGACCGCGACCAGGCATTTTTATATTTTTTCTACAGATAGCTGGAACACGTTTCCTTGCAGGACCACGTTTCTTTCCGGTAGCACCGCCTTGGTCGCAGCCAAATTCTGCCTGTACTAACGGTGCTAACTTGTACTCGTTTTGGTTTAAGCCGTGGAGTTTGTCAAGTTTTTTATCTAAAAGGAAATATACGAGTTATTTATCTTTGAATGTCTTGAGAAACAATCAACTCACTGTTCTTCATTCTTAGGCGTGTTCTACAATGTATATACAATATATATGTATTAAAATATGTATATTTTCCTTAACAAAATTTTTTGAAACACAACGATTTCTTCAAATTTAATAATGAAAAGCAGTTCAAATATATTTCATTAACGATTCATAGACAGAAACATTTGTCAATGTTATTGTGATAATGAAATGGATTTTATTACTCGTTTAGATGAAATCAACTGTACTTACTCAATTATATATCAACTTACCCAATTTTGAATTGTCATTTTAGGAAATATTTTTTATTGATGATTTTCTCAGTGGAATGGATGGATTATGCCATTATTGTAGGAAAGTATTATATAGTCTAAAGAATATGGGTGGTCTAAAGGACACTTTAAATCGATGTTATTTATTACTGCTGCATTGATATGCTGCATACTGATGTGCGCAGTCGATTTAAATTATACTATATCTTTCATCGAAAGGTTACAGCTAGTAATCCGAATTACTTTACAAAAAATTCTCTCTATACTTTTTAGTTTTAAATAAATACCTTTTCTGAAAAGTTATAATACTAAAAAGTGTGTGCTGAGCTACGTGTTATTATCGGTGATGACTGACTTCGTGATGTGGACCAATTGCTACTCAAATTCAATGCAAAAAATACTTCTAGTTGTTATCTCATAAAGTTTTCATTATATAACGTATTGTAGTCCAAGAATACTTAATGTCAAAATAAATGAATTGTGCCTAGTATCGGTGAACTAAACAACTAAAAAACTAATTGGGAACGAAAGAAAAAAATATGTATAAGAAAGAAGCTGAGGTGATTGATATTATTGATATGAGCAAGGCTTCAATTTCTATTGAATGTAGTTCATATAGTTTTGAACTATAAGCACAGATGACCTTAGTATATACAGTGACAAACATAATTATTGGCACAGCAAACATATTGCTTTTTAACACTGTTTTTACCCCGTTAATGAAGCGATTTTAAATTAACACACATTTTTTTTAGACAAAATGCTTAATTTCCAATTAAAATCATTTTATTTCATTTTATTATCTAATGTACTAAATTAGGCTGAACAAAATTTTTGGCACATCTTATGCAAAAATTAAAAAACAAATAAAAAAAATTATTTAAGGTTACAATTAATATTTAATGACCAACCCTTTTGTTTGATAACAGCTTCGAGTCGCCTTGGTATCGAAGAAACCAATTTTTGTATGGTTTCTGGCACCATATTTCACCACTCGAGCAGTCCGACTTTTAGTTTTGCCTTTATTGTTATAACGCGCTTCATTAGACGTCTATCCAATTATTTCCGGATGCAACAATGCGCGTTTTACATGATGAGCGAACCACATAAGCCCATCGTAAACCGTATGTTTCAAATCATTGCACTGTTGGGAGTTAAAAGTGGCTGGTAAACTCAAGATTTCGGCACTTTCTTTGACGTTTCTCTTGAATATAGTTATATACAAACATAACAATAAAGAGGTTTTTTCGAACAGTAGTGAACTACAAGAACAAAAATTCATTTTATATTATTTTAATTAATTGAATTTTTGGCTGACCATACAGTTGTTTCAAATATTGCCAAATATCCATCATCAGTGTACTTGGAAATAATTCTTGTATTTAATTAATCGTAAATAATTTTTTAAGACTGCAAGTGCCAGGAATCGAACTTGGGTCCTGCCAAATTTGAAGCTCAGAATCAGCGCACCTTAACCAACTAACCCAAAGCCGTACTTGACTTTCATGTTCGCACCTTTTTCTGTAGTTTTGTTAATTGTCACTGAAAGTTTTTATAAACAGATCCACTTGCTGTGTTTATATTAGAATCATAAATCATAAAACATAATAATACATTATAAGATATAGTATTTTTTGCCTATAATGCCGTCAATCATTCCAATTCGCCGGCATTTGCTCTTCCACATTCATAATAATAATAAACCACATAACATCAACAAATGCATATGTGCTCAGAGAGCAAATCCCAAAATATAATTTTTTTAAGGAAGTTCTGATTCAATGCTGATTTTGCGGGTGGCGTGGACATTCATGTTATAAGTTGTCTAGGTTATAAGCATTCACTTATTCAAAATTCATTCGTTTCCTTGTTTAGATATTTATTATTATAACACAAATAACAACTGTTGATGCTTATTCCGGAATGTAGAATAATTCCAAAAAAATAAAAAATATATTAGAAATAAATAGGTTGGGTATGTGTATTGTTTTTGTTCACAGAAGTTGCGTGAATATAATTTGCTTTTTAATTAAGATTATGTTTTCACGTATGCCGTAACTTACTTCAGCGATGTACTTATATATATCTAATATATATAAATTTTTTCAAGTAACCAATAGCGTTTTTCTTTTTAGATCGGAAAACTATTCAATGGAATCACATGACTCTACATTAAGTAGCCATGATTTGTCGCCACGTATGAACTACTCTAAATCAGGATCATTTGGTATATATGTATTACATATTAAATCTACTTGAAAGTAGATATACAAACTTCAATCACATATACTAATTTTTGTTTTTATTTCAGATCAAAGCTCAAGTCCAACGCCGCCTTATATGCCAATTCAAGGCACACGCCGATCGAATTCAAGTGAAGATCGTAAAAAGAAATCAAAAGACAAATGCACACATCAATGAACCTTAACAACGCCGAAAAAAATCTATAAGATAATTTATTTTAAAATAAAGAAAAAAAATTAAAGTAATTAATTTTAAGTACCAAATTTAATTGAATGCGATACCACATTCAATAAACTTCTAATATTAAAAAACTGCATTTCCAACTCGCAAACTACACTCAAATCAAAATATTTGTATTCTAAAGTACTTACTACTTTTAACCGAAGGAGGTAGAGTATAAGGGCAGATCAATCACAGCTCACAACTCGAGTTGAAATTTTAAAACAATAATTGTTATACGTTATATACACTCACATTTACTTACATAAAAATATACTAAACTGTAGTTATGAAAAAAAATAAAACCTTTGTAATTTGATAAGTAATACTTTAAAAACTTTATATAATGTTATGAATTTATAAGCATTTGCTGCAAATAAATTGTTTTTGACTAAAAATTTAAAGTCTTAAAAATACTAGCTATCTTCTCATTAATGTATACACATATAGTATTACTTATATGCAGAGTCTTAGGTGTGAAAGTACTTTCATTTCGGGAGTTAAAACGAAAACAATCGTATAGGTAGCGGATCCATCTCCAATATTTAACGTATCCCCGAGAAAAGCCTTCAGTTCGAAACTCGTGATATTCTAAAATTGTTTCATTTAAATGGTTACTCATATACAGTAGATTCTGATACAACGAATACCCAATTTAACGTCATTTGATATAACGAATATTACAGAAAAACTACATACATTCTTTTTAAAGCTTGTCTCAATTCGATACCTTTATATATGAATCGGTATGGATATTTGAATGGTCCAAAGTTAATTTCTTTTTTTGGGACAATTTTTGATTATATTTACAAAAACCTTTTACCAATTTTTTTGATAATTTTTTGTATATCAATATCTCACAAGCCTACTAATGGTTAAAGCTAAAGAATTTTTCTTTTATCACGCAGGGTTTCTTCTCTGTAACTATCCTTAAAAGCTTACTATCCACTAATTTTTTTTCAACATAAACACACATATCTTATTCTCTGTTACTTACTTAGCAGTTGTAGATACTTCAGTTATAGATCATTTGAATTGGTTTATAGTTATTATTAATAAAATTTAATTTATTTAAGAATGCTTAAAATATTACAATTGGTAAATTGAATTAGATTGAAACAAATTATTATTCATATTTCATATTCGAGATTAGTTATGTTTTTTAAAAAAATCAGAATATAGTAGGTGTTTGAATATATATATATATAGCAGGTGAATATAGTAGATGTTTGCACTTTGTTGTTATGACCACTTGACTGCCAAGAGAAGTATGGTTTTATTTAACGAAGGCAGACGATATGAAGATAGTGGATCCAAAAGCGGCTAGGTCTACGTTCCAAAAACAATAGTCTACCAAAACGACACTTTCAATTGCTTATCACTTCCAATTGAAACAATAATAGGTGGATCCTTTTGGATTGTAATAATATCAACAACGGTAGTGAGCAATGGTTAATACGTGTACATATATGTAGGTATATACTATAACCCGACATTAAAGCGTTTGTCATAAATCTTGGAATAAAATCACATTCGCTGTTGCAACTATGTGTAACGAGAAATAGTTTTGCATCAGTTACGTTCAGTTTTGCGCTAATATAGATTGCAGTATAGGCACACTCCAATGACTGTATCAAAAATATTCGTTTATGGTACTGGTTTAGCATTTAGCTCCGATTAACTTCAAGTTGAGTAAGTGTGTGAACAAGTCGATCTTCCAATTAACTTAACATTCGCCACTGACGGATGGCTTGCTTAAAGGAATCTATACTTCTTAGGTTCCAGGGAAAGTGTGGTTTTACAGATTTTATCGTTACAGATGCAAGGTTTGGATCAGTTGAATTAATAGAGCGCTGTTGTAGCACATTTGCTGCAATGAAAAAGGCTTGGCTTTGTAATTAAAATATATTAACATTAATAAATATAAAATAATATAAAATGTTAATATAAATATAATATTAATATAAATAATATTAATATAAATAATATTAATATAAATAATATTAATATAAATAATATTAATATAAATAATATTAATATAAATATTAATAGAATAGTTTTTGAATAGAAGTGAAAGTTAGAACACATACCAATTAAGTACGGCTTTGGGTTAGTTAAGGCCTCCAGTAATTCGGATATCCTCCGAATCCTCAGTAATCCGAAAAAATTGTAAAATGCAAGATAGTGTTGACCGAGTCGACAGCAGATTTGCTAATCCCGATCACATGCTATGAATACGTCTGCTCGATGGTCTAGTGAAATAAATCTCATGTACTGATTATTCGCTAATATGCATTGTTTACTATTTGCTTATATACTTTAGTATTGGTCATGTGAATTAATCATTTATGTTAGTTAATGAATTGATTTAATTATCAATGGATTATTGTTCAGTTTTTATTAAATTTCTGTTGTTAAAATAAATAAGCAAACGTTTATCAAACTTTACATAGATTTTTAATATGACCTCCTTAATGACCTTAATGTCTTATTGATCCGGATCAACTTCCAATTTTAATGAAATCCCATTAGCGAAGTACTGCTATTTATAGAACTGGAAAAAAGTACGCAGGTTAGTCGAGTATTTGAGTTTCTTTTGAGTATAATAATATGCATTCCATCGCTTCAAGGTCCGTAGCCATATTATTAAACATATAGTTATAATATATCATACATCAATCTTAGGATATTTAGGCTCAGTGTAAGAGCGAAACACAAATGTTAAGGTTCCTAAATATAACAAAGAAAAAAAAAGATATGGAAAAAAAACAATAAAGAATACCTATGTTCCTACATAAAAAGCGCACCAGCAATTGATATGGTCAGACATATCTACACATTCGATATGGAACGGCTATCCAGCATTTCATAATATATACACAAACCTTTTCGCATCAATTCATAATATTGTTGTCTGTGCTACAATAGATTCATAAAGGTTCTGTTACAAGTTATATATTTAGATAACTGATTAGATTTAGGTAACTTTTCGTATTAATCCATAATATTGTTGTCTGTGCTATAACAGATTCACAAAGGTTCTGTTATAAGTTATATATTTAGATAACGGTGTACATATTGAAGAGCTTTTGCGTATATCGATACTCAAAATTATTTCGCCTAAAATACTCTTCGTTTAAATATCGCCTCAACCGAATGAAGAGTTTCTGCAGTATACGTTACTAATTAAGTTAGTGTAGGTTTCAACAGTTTCTATATGGGGGTGTTATAGAAGTCAATGAATTTTTATTTTTAAGCATTACAGTCACTGATGAAAAAGTACTCATTTAACGAATACTTTCCAATTTTTCTATTTTTATTCGAAAGCATATTAATCACGTACATTAACTTTCTTAAGGTCAGCTACTACATCATTTCATCTTTAAATCCATGAATAATACACCTACTGAGTTTCATAACATTAAAACATTGTTTAATATCTTATCTGGTTAGATTAAAAATTTATAAAAACAATCTTTTTAATTTGCAAGCTTGTTCTGCATAAATAGCTACCAATCAAATTAAAAGAATGTTTCAGTCTTGCGAAAGAAAATTTCTGAATTTAAAAGGAAGCAGCAGCATTAGCAATTTCGCTAAAAAGGACTTAGAAAAAAGGAAGTAACCAGTCATCTCCATAACAAGAAAAATACGACCATAGATCGTCTATGTTGACGACCACACACATTTCAAGGCGTAACGAACTTTACATAAATTGATATAGCGTTGAGGAATGATAACGACGCCAAAAATGTGAAAATACGTATTTAGTTATTATAACTCAGGACTGGTATCACGAAATTATTAACAGGAATATATTCCTGGTATTTACAGGAATACAATTCGACAAGTATTATACATAGTATACATTATGCTGCAGAAGCCAAAAACATTATTCCAAAAAGGAGCCAACCGAAAAGGAGAGTACAAAATTCATTAGAATGATGTATGCGAATCAATCTCATAGACTGGGCTGGATCAAATACATAATAAAAATGAATTCTTCAAGAGTTCAGTGCAAATAATGAACGCACATTCACAGAATATAAAGTAAACTATTAATAACTAGAATCTCCAACTTTACAGAAAACTTTTCACATTACATGACGATGATGACGATGATAATGTTGAAAACGAAGATATAATAATTGTTATAACATGATCTGAGAAATTTCAAAAGATTTCATAGACTATTTACTGAAAAGTAATTAGATAGCTGTATCTGTATGAACTCTGGCTTGCGATATCACATGTTAATTTTTCTCAAAACACACAAAAAAAAATGTTTAATTTTGTCTTGCATCTATTAATCGCAAAAAGTCCATTTGAAAATATTAGAGAATCTCCATATAACTTTACTTATAAAGAGTAGTAAAAAGTAAACCCTACGTAAGACATAATCACTGAATTTCTGAAGAGATGAGTTTTTAGTCTGTAAACTTTTATAACTGCAAGCTGTTATACGTGAATAGAGTATGTAGATGACGAATATCATCAATATCATTTGAAGATTTTCTCCAACTGGGTGCACATTATGTTTTACATCTTGAAATCAAATCTTTGAAGATATCTGTCATAATTCTCTTATAAAAATTAAGTAAAGCATATACAGTAACGTTAAGTTTTGATATAAAAGTAATTTTTACTAATTATCTCTGTTGCTTTAATTTGTTTTAAATATATTTTAATTGATATTGTTTTATTTTTATTGACGAAATATAAAAGTAGAATAGAATTGATACTGCCTTACAACGAAGTAGAGCATCGACCATTCTGAGTAATGCAAATCGTTTGTGCTATTTTGTATTTCAAAAAATAAGTCAACATGTTACCTATCAGGCATTTTCTAGCAACAGACTGGGTTACCAACTCCTGGGCTGGTAGTCTTCCCCTGGCTTAGACAATCCGAAACAGTCAGGTCGGAAAATTTACTACGCTTTAAGCAGAGCAAACATTCTGTATGTTCAGACAGATGTATCTAGTTGTGGACTAACTTTTGTAGGAGTTAAATATAAAGAAAGCTTAAAGAAAGAGAAGAATATTTATAAATGACGTTTTAATCAAATAATACGACCAAGTGCCATTTAACACTTCTGAAAAGGCAGAAGAACATAAAAAATTCTTAGCACAGTTCAGAGAAAAAAGATTTTTAATTTAAATATAGACTAAAATTTCTTTGCAGAGACTATAATTTAATTTCTCTAGATCGAAATATTTTGTAATCAGTTTTATGTAGGTAAGATGAAATGAGTCTTTAACATGTTCTCATATCTGTATCTGTTATTGTGCTGTGTTTTTTTTCAAAATCAGAAAAATACGACTAGAGAGCTGCTGTAAGTTTCAGGTTCAACAATGTTTGTTTTTCTTATAACCGCTGTATTTTCACTGATTTTGGAATACCTGTTTAGTTTGATTTTCCTGTGAACTGTGAAGTTTCAATAAGAGTGGAGTGAAGCACTTGATCATCAATGACGTGTGAATTCGGGATTTGACCACAATGCTTGTAGGAATTAGCAGTTTATGAGAATTTATGCTGCAAGAGACAAATCATATATGGTGGATAAATACATTCAAGACAGTGTTATAAAAAACATACCTTTGACTTTATAATAACTACGGATATTGCCGACTAAGTACACCTGAAATTCGGGTTTTCACCTTGAAGAGTCACAATTTGAGTGCATTGATACGTTTTTCAAATATACTAGAAACTTTCATAGTTACGAATTTTCGGCTTCTAACAATTGGATGTTTAGCAATTCGAAAGCTATTCAAAAGTGCAAGACGGTTAGTTATTCATTCTGTAATAATATAAACAAAAACTAAAACTTAATAACAGTAAAAAAAAATAATATATACAAAAATACTAAATAAATAAAAGTATTGGTTATAGGAATGGTCAGATCTACGTGTTGCCTGTACATATGATTAAGTACTGCTCACATCTTTCATTAAGGAGTCAAAAAAAAGGTAACCTGTCCGGGCTACAACAACAATACATACAGTACCTTGTGTTGAGTATTCTAATGAATATCGTAAATGTGTAACCTCTCTACTTTGTTTTTGTTTCATCACACCTTATTCCGAAGTTTTTGAAGTTTTTTGATTTTTCGGATTTTTAGAGTTGAAACTTATAAGAAATCAATTGCACAGACATCGCTGAGTTTTTACTTCTGAAATGAGAGATGTTAATATAATAAACTTATCCTCAATTATACTTATAAATAAACTATAGCATTTTTGGTGCTGAACCTTCTACTCAGATCATCTAGTGTGAGTGTTTCTTCCCATAGTGCATAAATTCTAATAGTTTCGTTCTTAGAACTCTTTCAGATGACTTTTGTTCAACCTATAAATTAATGTTAATTAATTGTTATTCATGTATTCTTACTTACCCTTGAGAGTATTCATTAATACAAAAAACAAAAATACTTAAATACTTCAAATAGTTAAACGGAAGTAAACATCTACATAGCAGTAAGATGATAGATGATTTCAAGACCGCATGATTAAACAATAGAACGATTACAATTCAAATTAGGAATATATATTAATTTAAATGGAAAAAAAACTTTAACTACTTAACAATATGAAAAGAAACTTTCAAAACAGCAAGTTTGTGGCCAATACCGGAGATCAAAACTTGTGAAACTGATGTGAAAAGTCACAAGTTAGGGTCTCAGGGAATCAGCCGTACAAACATATCTCAAACAAATAAATATGAACACTTAAAAGGAAAAACTATATACTTATATATACGAGTATATATATATAAATACATATATATATACATATATATATATGGAAAGATAGAAAAATAGATAGAGAGAGAGAGACAGATAGAGCTACAATTCATTAAAAAACTAAGATAGAAACACCAAAATTGACACGATAACAATAATACAAAACGGATGCAAAAAACACAAATAAGTGACACTTATTATTTTGATTAGACTTTCTTGTAATATATTATATATATATATATATATGTATATATATATATGAGACATACTGTAATTGTAGAGATACTTTTCAAATATGCTGCTAGTAGTCAAGCAAAGAAAGCTAGCACGTTGTATAGTACGTTTTTAATTAAGTACTACTATACAACCTACTACCTCAATTTGCCAGAAAAATTATTAATATTTTCCACTGAAGTTCGTAGCCTTGCTTTCTCTAGTTTGAATATGGAACTGCTGCTGGATATGCTTGATATGCTATTCCGGGAAGTTTTTCATAGAGTGGGAAATAGGATTTTGGCTTGCTGTGCTTTGTACAACATTGTAATCGTTGTTTGCATTGACAGAGCCCCATAACGCCAATCTTGTAGCAAATTTACAAGTACAAGTTCGGACTTACGGGTTTCTGTTAATGGTCCATAATCGCCAATGGCACCATTTCAAAAACTTCAATTTCACCGAAATTTCAAATCTATTTTTTTTGTTTGTTTTGTTTGTTTTGTTTGTTTTGTCTCTAAGTGCACACATTTCCGTGATTATCTGAAAAAAATGAAAAATACAAAAAATAATAATAATGACATCAATGCAATGATATGAATTATAAGAATGTATAGGCTGTATATGCAAATAAAAAGATAACTATACTTATATATGTGAGAGATAATAATTATAAAAAAATTGT
Organism: Teleopsis dalmanni; assembly: GCF_002237135.1. Taxonomy (NCBI): domain Eukaryota; kingdom Metazoa; phylum Arthropoda; class Insecta; order Diptera; family Diopsidae; genus Teleopsis; species Teleopsis dalmanni. The sequence goes on from NC_051848.1 coordinate 14,467,948, forward strand.
TTGCATTAATAATTAATAGATTATATAAAGATTATGATAGCTATATGAAAAAGAAATATGAAATATTATCTAATGAGATCGAAATGAAAGGTAATTAAAAAAATTTTTTCGCGCAATAAAGATCATATGAGTTCAATAGATAATCCACTTATTAATTCGAAATGTCACTCTATTTCTTTGAGATAATTATATATCTAATATCTAAATTAAATAATAAATTTTATTTCGAAATCGAATCATTTTGCCTGGCATCTTCAGCCAATGATTTCACCAGTCTCTAAAACCAATTAAAGTTTAAGTTTATTTTGAAATGGCAAAATGTACTGTAATGGAGATAATCGGCAGTCGATATTTGGAATTGCAATATTGTCAATTTAAAAATCTTATCTTATCTTATTAGATATTCTACCTACTTAAAAACCTTGCATACGCAGCAATATTGTTCGGGTATTGTGAGAAATATAAACTTAGAATCTGAATTTAGGACCTTTGAGGATTTTCTATTCCAGCAATGAATATATCATAGATAGTATCGCCTGTTCTAAAAAGGATAAAAATAAAATTAGGAAATGAGAAAGGAGGAATAGTAAAAGAGAAAGGAGGAGTAGTAAAAGAGAAAGGAGGAATAGTAAAAGTGAAAGAAGAAAAAGCACTACAATAATGAAAAAGAAGCGGAGCAGGAGAATTAGAATCAAAATAATTTAAATTAAAAGAAAATTTTTTTATGTAATAAACAAAAACTAGCATTTAATAAATAGCAATGAATGAAACACTCAAGAACCTCGTATACCTGGTTGTCTTCGCATTATATGGGTACGGTCTGTTCACACAGAACATCGACAGTTTGCTTTGTGGGGCGAAAAATTTGAAAAATTTGACTTATACCTCTTGATAGATCAGAAAAGAGAAACATTGTTTCCGATTATATATATATATTTATGTTATATATAATATGTGTATGTATGTATGTGGGGATATAGCAAGTCTGTAATGAAAGAGAAATGAGTATAGTCGATAAAATTATCAACTACATAAACTACAATTTATTCTTTTATTTTTTAATATTGCGAACCATCTTAGTAAATTATTTAAAAGTTATATAATCATAAGAAGTATATAACATAGAAATATTAAAATTATATAACCGTTAAGCATGTTAGATGATAGATGTTTAACACAAATAATAGATCCCATAATGAAATGTTATAGGATCACAACATACATAGAGTATTTTTTAGAAATATAGGTTATATCTTAAAACGGTTAAGAAAATTGTGGATGCTATTTCTGTTTCAATTTGATTTCGGATATTCGCAGATTATCTATTGTAGAAATAAAATAGGTAAATTGTGATCTAATAGTTCATTCTTCAATTCTTTTGCATAGCATGTGTTTTTAATGATATAAACGTAGCGTTGCGGCGCGAAAGGTGGAAGCGACTTACAGACAGCCTATGCCCGTCATAAGAGGTTGCTCGAAATCATTGACGTTGAACAAGACTTATTATTATTATTATAACATGTGTTTATTGTTTTTATTACCACTCAATCGTTCACGCATATTTGGGTATATCTAGTAATCGATTGAAGGCACATATGTAAAATTATTTTGTAAGTCAATAACTTACAAAATTTCAATTATCTAAAATTTACTTAGACAAATTTATTGTCTAATTTTTTACATTATCTACTTAAATTAATATTGGTCATATAAGCAAAATACAATAATAAACGGGTACAATACAACACTGTTATTGTTGCAAATTTGTCGTTTTTTTGTTTGTGATTCTCAACTCAGCTCAAATGAATATAGCTTCATTATTATACTAAAATTTAATTTAATTTTTGCTAAAAATATATTCAGAAAGCACAATTAACAATTAATGAATGAATGCTCCATTAGAGAAATACTCTGCTTACAATCATATCAAGACCAGATCACGTTAAAATCACACTCTTGCTATGCATTTGATCACGAATGCCAACAAATATATTGACAGATATTGACATAGCTCTGCTATGACCATCTGCAAAAATATCATGTTCTGCAGACTTATTGTCTTTTAAATGCAGAAACAACCAGGAAGTGTCAAAATTGTGGAAACAGTCTGAAATTGAGAATTGTAATTTCAATGTTTGTATATCCATGCCTTCATCTGAAATCAAAGAGAGCATAAAATTGGTGTCATATGACTATGTTCTTCATCACATAGCCCTAACATGGCTCTTATACTTGAAATTGTTTGAAGAAAAAAAAAGGCACTGAAATTAAGCAATAGCAGATATGTTACTATTTATGTTGTTAACATTTTAACACTTTTATGTTAGAAGTTTTTTTTTTATAGAAAATATTCACACTTTTTTACACAGATTTTATTAAACCATAATAAGTGCCTCTCTCTCTCTCTTTTCTGCTATTGCATTACCGTTCTGAATGTCAAACTGTTAAATTATCTTTTACAACCTTCGTTTGCTCTCTTCTACTTAAACTATTTTAAAGCCTTTACGACGTCCTTCTGCTAGCTGAACTGTCTGTTCTCGCCAGTCTATTGACTTACGATTTCGCGTTTTCACACTCACTTCGTCTTTTTGCTTATCTGCTGCTGTGCCATTTTCTCTTTCACTAAGTGCTTTGACATTGTGAAATTTTTTTTTTCTTACTCTCATCTGTTGTTTAATTGTCGTTCGTTTCGCCTATAACAGCTGTTAATTTTGTTATTGTTTTTAAAGCTTTCAGTTCTATTTCTTCTTCTTCCTGTTGTTGTTGTTGTTGTGTTGTTGTTTCTATTACTTCACAAGAGCATGGACCTTTTTTATTTTATTTTATTTGTCCTTTTTTTGATTTAATTGTGCTTTGTACTTTTTTTGTTTTGTCATTTTTGGTGCTGCTGGTGCTTCTGTTGTTGCCAAAGATTTTGTTGTTGCTGAAAAATTCGCTGTTGTTGTTGTTGTTGTGTCTGCTAAACTCTGTGGATTTCTATTTGCCCTTCAATTGACAGATTCTGTTTGCTTATTAAAACATGCACCAGCACCAGCACCGATACCGGCGTTTTATTTAATATTATTTATTGCAAATATATTTTTAAACAATTTTATTGTCAATGTATTATTTTTATTTATTTGTTTGTCATTGTTAATTCAATTTTATTAGCTTAACTATTTTTTCCTTTTGACATAAACTTTTTTTTTGATCTCAATTATTTTTAAACTTATAACCAACTTGGGTATGAAAACTTTTCTTGAAAGATTTTATACATACACATATACATATGTATATCATAACAGGCACAAAGAAAATACACACAATTTATGCGTCTGACACTGTAATATCCTTCAGACTTGTCCTTTTTTAAAGTAGCACAGAATCACAACAATAACAATGATAACGTGCATCACATTATGTCTACACTTCACAAAAAAAAAAATATTTGAATAAACTTATTGAATCGCTTTCCTATTGTTATTTTTTTTTTTGCTGATTTGTTTCTTTCATCAAAGGATCAACCGGCATTCTCACTGTTGATTCCACTATGCGATTTGCTGCGAATTAAGGAATACTTTGACTCTTTAAGCACACGGGCAGTAAAACACAATGTGATGAAATGATAACTTAAGCTACTTTTGTTGTCCGTTTTGTTTGTTTATTTTATTTTTCTTTTTTTCTTTATAAATTATATTATTTTTTTTAATTTATTCATTTATTCTTTTTAGCTTATATGACACATACCGGCAGCGAATCGGGGATAATGCTCTTCAATCTAAAACTTGTCAACGCACTTTTTTTCATCCAAATTTTATAATAATAATTTTTATTTCGTTTATTAAAATTGTTGCAAATTCTTATTTTCCTTTAGCTTATGTGTTGATAATTACGCATAAACAAATTGCCACAGCAATGTAAACAACAAACACTGCGTAATATTAATAACAAAAGAAGAAAAAGAACAACAACAATAACGACATTGACAACGACAACGGGAATAAAGCATTTAAACATTTGCATTGTAATAAATGAATTCATGCAATAAAGAACCAACCATAACAACAACAGCAACACCAACAACAATAACAATAACAATAATTATAGCGATAAAACACAAAAATAAATGCAAGCAAAGATTATGTCTCGTTCAATGGCCGGACGCACGGGTGCTGCACGTCCGCCGCTCTGACGTTTTGCGAACGAATGCAGTTTGTGTACTTGCGATGCAAGAAAAAAAACACTGCAATCAAACCAAACAAAAATTGTGCAGCGAATTTTGCATACTGAGAGACCGAGACCGAGGCTGACAGCGAGACCATGAGACGACAAAACGCAATAGACAATAAAATAAACTGACAATACGACTTAAGTACGAACGGATTAAATGAATGAATGACCGACCGACCAACCGACCGAACGAGCGACCACCCGATAAATTGACAATTGGAGCTTACAGTTGAACAACCAACAAACAAATAAGCCCGTTTTGTTTCCCACTGTGCTTAACTTCCGTCTGTGACTATGCGAGACGCCTATGGCTAAATCTGCTGTAAGTAAGTACATAAACAACAACCACAACAACAACAGCAACAACACAAATATGAAAGTAGTTGCTGTTCAAACGTTTTGGTTGCAACTGCGCTACACAACACTACACGTGAAAAATAAAAAACAAATGTAACAAAAACAAAACAAAATAAAATGGCAAACAATTTTTAATTAACCACTGTTTTTTTGTTTTTTTACTACTTCTTGTATTTTATATTTTGTTATTGTTTATATTTGAGCTACATTAAGCTATTTGCTGCATGTAAAAATGTGTATAAATAAAAATTTCGCATATGATTATTGCTTATGACATGCATACGGTAAATGTTGATTTGCTTTCCAAAGGCTGTTTGTTCCAAATGTACAAGTATTATTGACTGGTATGACGCGGTCTGGCTCGACTCGACTCGGCTTGGGTCGTCTAGCCTAGTCTGGTCTGGTCTGGTCTCGTCTTGTCTAAAGCAACACGGCTACATTGTATTTGTTTTATGTACGAACATGAATGCGACCACTAACACAAACAAGTACGATTAAGCACTATATTTCTGTTGTTGGCTTTTATATTTGTTACAACGTACGGAGTCGACGTAAGTGACGTCGTGACGTCGTGGCGTCGCGCAGCAGCTTTTATTTCACTTATTATGATTGCAACTGTAGCATACAACTAGCAACTGATCCATACAAAACTTAACGCATAACTCTCTCTCTGCTTACTTATATGTTTGCGCACATTTTATTAAAAGCAAAGCAAAAACAAATTGTGCACACATTTGCTTGCGCTAGCAGCGACGACGGCAACAGCGACAGCAACAGCATACCTATTTCGTACGCCACACGAACATAGTCGTAGTCATATGTTTGCAATGCACAGCACAACATCTGCAACGATTGAAACGACTGAGACGAGGAATCAAGTTGAACAGAGTTCGTTGGCTGTACCTATTTTATTTGTGTTTTTAACCAGGACCTGCCTCAACAAATCCGCATTTACACAATTGTTGTTTCATGATTTTAGGTTTGTTGTTGCTGTGTTGAAATTTGTCTGTTGTTTGCTGGTCTTTTTTGGCAGTTGTGGTTGTTGTATTTTTTGTGGGTTCCATTAAATTACTGTTCTCATTTGCTTCCTTATGTAAATATGTATTTCAATTTGCATTTACTTCTACTTCAGGCAGTTTCAGAGCTTTTACACACATCCGTAAGTGTGTGAGTATGTGTTTCCTCAGATTTATATTTTCTTTGCTTGGGTTTATGATTTGTTTGTATTATTTCCATTGGTTTTTGTTGTTGTTGTTGTCGTTAAAATAAGCAGTGATTTTATTTTATTGCTTTTATTATAAACTGTTTTTATGCTCTCAATGTCGTTCTTGCTCTTAATTGTGTTGTGTAATTCTTTGTGTACATTCTTGTGCATTCAGTGCGTTTGCACAGATTTCTCTTGGACAAGCACTTTTGATGTTTGAGTAAAACTAATAAAAATCATGCTAATGAAATTTTATTTTAATTGTTTTGCAACTTCTTGCACTCGAGTTTTGTTTCTAATTTTATTTTAGCTGTAAAAAATTTTCATTTTGCACTGCAAGCAACAACAATTTATAACTGAAATTGCAAACAAAATTCTCATGTGAATCCAGTATTAGAGTGTGTTAAATGAAAATAATGATACTCACCTATTTAAACCAAACTCTTAGTTTGTGTTGACTGAACCTTGTGCAAGGATTGTGTGTAGCTTCACACACTTTTATTGACACATTATTGTTTTCATTTAATGGCAAACACAATTCGTAACTGCAAGAATTTAAATTAAATAAAAATATTAATTTATTTATTTTTGGGCATGTTTTTGTTCATATGTTTGTATAAATAATTTGCAAAATTATATTATTAATTGTTACATATTTTATTTTATTAAAACCGGAAGTGCGTCTCAACACAATACCCACTCACTCTACAGCAGCGAAAGCTTACATTGCATTTTTTTTCAATTAAAAAAATAAAATTTTTTTATATCAACATTTGTTCTTATGTTGGCTGCTTTATTATTGTTGTGCAATGTTGCTTGCAAGCATTTGAGTAGGTTTGCGATTGGATATTATGTTAAGCGTGTACAGTGGCTCTCAGCTTGTTTCATCCATTTCTTTTATCCAGAGTGCCGTGAAACTTGAAATTCCTGAAACATTTTGCTTCTACCAAGACAACAACCCAAAACATAAGACCGGCATCGTACAGTCTTGATTGAATTGGAACTGACCACATCTGATGACACAGCTGGTGCACAATCATGTCCAGACATGATTGTTATTGAAAATTTATGGGCAATATTGAAACAAAACATTCGCCAATATACTATTTCCAACAAAGAAGACTTAAAAAAGGCTATTTTACAAGGTGGATGAAAATTGCTCCACAAACAACCCAAAAACTTATATGTAGGTTCAATGACGAAGAAATTTGACGAAGTGATTGCAGCGAAAGGGTATCATACCAAGTATTGACTTTGGCACCAAATGAAATTTCTTTTTGTGGATGAAACAAGCTGAGGCATTAAAATAGGAGTATTTTTATAGTTTATATTCATTATTAATTAAAACAATATTTTCAGTATTTCTAAAGTTTCTAAATTAAAAAGTAAATGTTTTTCCTTAAAAATAGCATTTAAATATTTTCAATCGATGACATAGTTTTTCAGTAATAGCGTAAAAAATTTTAAAATTGGTAAATTAGATAAAATAAACTGAGAGCCACTGTATGTACATATGTTGAACGACATATGCAAAATTTTTTGCAGCGTTAATTAGTTTGCATTTGCGCTAACAGCTGGGGGTGGGCTGAAATTGTTTTTATTAATTCAGAGAGCGCACCCGACACTTAGCTTTAACATGTGTTATTGTTATTGTTGTTGGTGTTGCATATTTTTAAAAAAAATTTCTCAGTATTACGTTCCTAAATTAGGATCTATGCATAAGAAAGCATATATGCATAAATCATGCAACAAATAATGCCTCTACTAACAGAATAGTATTAAAATTTTACAATTAAAAATAAAAATATTATTAATTAATTCAATTATTCTACAGCTGGTTTATGATTTCGTTCTTATATAGACACAGCAAGTGTCTCAAAAAATTATTTACGAATAATTAAATACAAGAAATATTTCCAAGAAAGAATACTCGAAATTTAATTAATTAAAATAATATAAAAATAATTTTTGCTGTTGTAGCTCACTACTGTTCTAAAAACCTATTTAAAAAAATTATGAATTTGCATGGAAAATATTTTAATTTTTGAACTAAACTAATTCCACCTTTAAACTAAATAACAAAAACAATAAAATGTTGAAAAATAAAGAATACTGACAAATCTAAAATGTTGAAAAATGTAAAATGTTATAAAAATTCTTTCTTATTCATTTTAAAATTTAATTAACATTATTTTTGTAACATTATTGTGTTTTGTTATTGTTTTTTAAGCTTTATACTATAGCTAACTTTGTTATTATTTGGAGCATTAAATTGACTAAAAAAAAAAATAGCATAATCAATGCAACAACAAATTGTGTTTATGGCCGCAAGTAGGCTGTTAACGGCAACTGTAAATGACGTAACAGCGCATCTACTCCTGCAATATTACAGCAACAACAAAAAGCACTAACAACACCAACAACACCAACAAAAGGCATAACAAACCATTTAATTGCTTTATTAATTGCTTTAGCACATAATAAATGGGTCAATATCTTGAAGACAGAAAATAAAATGCAGCAATTTCCCCTTCCGATTTGTGTGTGGTGTGTGATACGTGCGCGTCGCTCATACAACATGTATGTGTTTAATTGAGACTGAGTTGGCTGGTTAGACTTATCTCTCTGTGTGTGTGTGTGTGTGTGTGTGTGTGTCTGTGTGTATCAGTGTGTGTACGCGCCATGTTTATACGGTTTATATGTAAATTGGGTTAAAGGATGTTACGATTATTTGTCAATTTAATTACTATTTGATTGCTATCAAGGACATTCGCTGTGGATTGTAACATTTTTGAATATTGCAGTTTGAATATTGAGTTTGTACAGTAAATACAGCAAGAGTGTTGTAGGGTAGCTGCAGGGTAAAAATTTCTTTATAAATATATAATATAGTATGAAGGAAATTTATATTGTATTGAATAGTTCACAATTTATTTTAACATTAAAAAATGAATCTTTAAATAATTTTACCTATATTACTATTATTACTAATTATTACTATTATTTACTATTATTATAAAACACAACACAAATTTTTTTCTTTAGGGTCTTAACGGTAATCACCAAAAGTTATATTGTACAGATAATTATAATCTCCTACCTATTGTACTGTTTTGGTAAGTTTTTTGTGCCTAAACCTGAAATATATTTATATTTGTGTGGATATGGACCTTAGATATAAAAACTAAATTGAAGGTCTGAAAAATCCTACAAAAAACTTTATGTTTTGCAACTGACCAGAGAAGTGTTAATTTTAAATGGCTCAAATATTCTCACTAATTAAACATGTACATATACTATTTTTCAAGGTTACAACTTTTTCCATAGTTTGTTAAGTTGCCATTTTAAATCAAACAACTTAAGAATAATACTTAAGAATAACTTGACATCACTGCCGGAACCAATAAACAGCTGACAACAATTTCAAAAAAACTTGCGGTTGATATATAAAATGAACAATACAAAAAAGTTATTGGTGAGTAAACTTGAAACTTTAAACTTGTCTAAAGTGTTTTTCCCTGCTACTGTACTCTTCAGTAGCTCAACCAAGTTGATATCAATTTTGTTATTCATAGACTCAGACTTTTCAAGTGGCACATATTGAAACAAATAAATATAACACAGCTTCAGTGCATTTGCCAATGCACTCACTATTCTTTAAACAAATGTTACTAATATAACTCACATTTCCTTTTCTCCATGAAAACAACTTTTTCCTAAACTCAGCACAATACTCCATATTTTTTATTGCTTCTAAACGTTAGGTTAGGTTATATTGACGAGCCCTGGTGGATTCACTTAGGCGTCAGTGGTTAAAAACCACCTGGAACCTTTGGCGAAGCCTAAAATGCTATTTAGTGTCAGATCTTGTAATTCATCAAGATTCTCAAGAAAGGGGGCTCCTTTCCATGTATGAGCTGTGCAAAAACATAATAGATGAGAGACACTCTCATCGTCTTTCCCACAGCTGCGACAGATTTGATTGAAAGGGAGACCTAACCTCCTACCAAGGCACCCTTGTTTACAGTGACCTGTAAGTAAACCTACCAAATCTACCTTCCTATCTATCTTCTTATCTCTACAAGGTATCTTAATGAGAATTTTGGATTTTGGCCAGATTGCATACAGATGCCTGCATATCGTTGTCGTCCCATCTTTCATTAAAAATTTCAGCACAGAAAGAACTCAGTAACAATTTGCACGACGTTCGCGGTTTGCCCGAATTACTTAGGTCTTCCGAGTAAGGCCCTAAGGCAGCTTTTCTGGCCAGCTCGTCTGCCCTGCAAGTGCCGAAAATATCCCTATGTCCGGAAACCCAAATCAAAGAAATATTAAACTGCGTCGATACTTCGTTTAGAGATGTGTAGCAGTCAAAAATCGTCCTACATGTAAATTGACTGAACTCAAGGAATTTAAAGCAGCATGACTGTCTAACAGTATGTATACATTCCTGCCAAATTTATCATCTACATTCAAACAAGCTTTAGGTTCTCTAATGGCGTTCTTCTAAACGTTGCTCCAGATTCTGTGGAGAAAATACTTATACTAATTGACTATCTTTTTCTACAATTATTTGGGCAACTGCACTTGTTATTGATATTTAACATAATTTTATTTTTTTTATATTCGCATACATGTATGTATGTATGTAAAATCAAATTATATACACTTACACTTACACTTAAAATCTTCATATACCGCTTCCAAATCGAATTCTGTGAGAAGTTTTTGTAATTTATTTCACTTTTCATGATGAAAACACGTCACTTCTTTGCAAAGTTACAACAATAACTAATAATCAAAACCGATTCTCCACTACAGTAACCCTTGTGATCTGGATCTCGAGCTAGTTCCGATTTGTTCCATAATCAGATGTGTTCATTGAAAACAACTTTGTAATATTAAGTGCTATATCTCCAAACCAAGTAATAATCTCTCTTAAAAATACATTTTTGCCAGTGTTACTTCAAAGAAAAAACACTCGTATTTACAAACTTGGTTTTTTCAAAGAGAAAAATAGTAGGATTCAAACATTTACCTTGTGACTTCCTTGTGACTTGACAATTTAAACAGTCAAAGTAATTTCAAAAGTGTCACCACTCTTGCAATAAAAATGAACTTGTTCTATTTATTGATCAAAAATTGTTGTTTTGACAAGACTGTATTTACATCAAGTATTTTCTTCTTTTTATTGTCTTGAATTATTGTTCTTTCTATCATTTTTTTTTTGAATTTGTGCTATATGCCTAGATCTTATAATCAATATATTATCAATATATTAAAGCAAAACTTAAAATCAAGTTTAATGCACTGGAGCTCGATTGCTTGTATTTTTTGAACTTTTTTTAGGGCTATTATGGTGCATGCTTAATCATAGCACTGTTTTTAAATGTTTTGTTGAAGTGCGCTTTGTAGCAATTTTGTGTGATCAACTATCCATAACACTCAATACTAAAATATCGATGCCAAAATTATAGAAATTTCACTTGAAAACTAAACTTATTCTCTCGAGAATAAATATATCTTATAGTTAACTAATTTGAATCTGAAAATATCAATAATTACAATAATTACATGTAGTTATTATGATATATCCTTTAATTGCAAAATGCAGGTTTATTTTGGAAGTTAACCTTACGACTTTTTATAAGCGTGCAGAGGTGCTAAAGTGCTTGCATAGCCTGAGCTTGTTTGTATTTATTCCTATTTTATTTATATATAAATATAAATGTTCAGTTCCTCTGTTTAATGAGTTATGATTTAATTTCTCTAGTTGCATTATTTGATTTTTTTTGTTTGTTTGAAAGTTTCCAGAAATTGTGGGAAAACAATTACCACCTTCAAAATTCGCATGTCAGTTCACTCAAATAAAAAGTTGTGCTTGTTCACATTTCTATTCCAAATGTATCTAAATTAATTAATGAGATACAAATTGCTTCATGGCTCAAAATATTTTTTCATGCCATTCGCATTAATTGAGTACGCCCGAGGTTGGTTGTAGCTAATAGAAAAACATTGAAGAATTATATTTAAATTAGTATGGAAATGAATTAATAAATGGATTCAGAATTCAGTATTTGCATTCCGGCAACTGCAAAACTCATTAACTGCAGTTGTTATGCATTTTTGTGGATTTTTAAGCTCATCATTTGCACTATGAAAATCAACCGAAGTGTGCTTTGCATACATAATTACTTCATTTAAAAGAAAATTATAAAAATTAAATAAATTTTGTATAACATAGCGTCAACAATAATAAATAGTTAAACAGATCTATTTCAGTTCCGTGCATTTTGTCCGATTCATTAGGTTTCATTGGATTTTGCCTTGGAAAAAATTAAAATTAAATTAATTTGACGGAAAAATTATTTATTTTGTTATTTTGATGAAATCTTCATTCAAAAATTATGCAATATCTGGTCCAAAATTTTGATTTATTTCCTGAAGTGATTATTTTAATAAATAAATTAATAGAATAAACAAATGATTGAAAAGCAGCTTTCATCCTGGGGCCTTGGTATCAATATAAGAGTATATATTGATCTATATATTTACTTTGCATTTGTAACAAATACAAATATAGAATTTATTATAAAATTATAGCAGTTGAAATAAGAATGGATTTGATAGAAATATCTTTCAGTTAGATAAAATATTCTCTACAATATTACTTTATTATATCAAAATCTTTAATTTGTTTCAGGTACTTTAATATAAGCTTTCTATAGAGATTTCTTAACAATTATTGTCTTAAAAAAGTATGGTAAAGTATATAGTTTTTGATTGATATAATTTTGTAAACATATTCCAAATTTTTAAATCAACTCTGCATTTAAAACTAAAATGCCTTCAAAATACTTTGATAAGACTTGTTCACAGTTTCTTAAGAATTTCTTATTATAGTATGATTCCTATTATCTTATAATCTTTATTATGATATAGTTCCCATTATAATATAATACCTAATGACAATATATTATTTTTCACAACATATTATTTTTTCCAACATATTATTTTTCACAAAATTTTCATCAAGTACAATCATCAAGTAAGCAACAAAAATAAAATGCAGAAACTACAAAAAAAAACAAGAAATTTGCAACAACAACGATTTTTATGTGAAGAGCATAACCGCAAGAAAGTAAGTTTACTTACTAATGAAAATATTTTAAATGCCTAATTAGAATTGTTACAATAAATGATGTGCTTTTTCTTAAATACGAGTATTTTAATAAGAGTTTAGAAAAACTGTCTTACTTTTTTTGAAATTACATATGCTAAAAATATTGACTGCTTTTACAGACGAAATTATTTTTAATAATTTTTTTCATTGACCGATTGCAAGTGTTTGCAAAAATTCAACAAAACAAATATGGGGCTATGATTAATATAATATTTTGTGTTGTTGAAATAATACCCTATTGCTAATCCAATCCAAATTATGCGAATTTTATTGAACCTGTATATCACCATATATATTATTAAAAACATAAATGACTTTGAATATGAACATACCAAAATCAAACTGGATGGTTATAAACTTTTTCACTGAAGAAAACATCGAAAAAATACATCATATGACATTGATTGACAAATAAATCAATGAAGAAGATTTTAACTAGATGTGGATCTCCCTCTACACTTTAGAGACTGAATAATAAAGAATATAAGAATAAACCTTACTGTCTGACAGTTAGATCCAGTTCCTTACTTATAGAGATTGTAAGGGTATATTATTAATTAACTACTTGAAAATGAACTGCACATTAATTGGAGCTTACTCGGCAACATAACTGTATAAATTGACAATTGTAAGTACCGGTAAATGAATTCATTTAGAAAGAAACACAAGTTTTCTTCCACCAAGAGTACGCACTGACTCATGGTGCAATAGCTATCGTGGTAAAAGTTTACAAATATCATTTCAAATCACTTTATCATTTCCTTTTCATGAGATTAGCTGCCATTGTTTTCAAGGCTAAAAATTTAGATTAGGGATGTCACTGGAGTAATGATAACACCTGTAACGCCTACATTTTCAAGATCTTGACCCCATGTATAGTTTAAAAAAGTTCAAAAAGTTCTGGGAATGTCGGGACAAGTGTACCTACTAAACAAGAGATTATAGTGGAAATATAAACAACAATAAAAAACATGACAAATAAAACATGAAATTTTCGAATACTTTACGTAAATGTAAGCCAACATTGTTTATGCATACAAATCTACCGTTAATTCTCAGCAACATCACATAAAAGAAAATGAAGGTTTTTGTATTGACATAAAAGTCTTGTAAATTGTGTTAAGTTTGGCTGCCTTTTAGTATCCTTTTCAAAACGTTATGCAACAATAAACAAAATTTTTTTTTTCTCAAACATTTCCAATCAAATCAAAATATTTATACTCCAAGAATTGCATGCATTTATATTTGCACGTGCTAACATAAAACCACAAGCAAATACAATGTTTGTGTTCTGTTTCATTCTTGTTGTTGTTATTGTTTTCCTTAAATATAAAAAACTAACTAATATGCAAGGACTAAACTAACACAACCTAAACGAATGCAATCAACAAAACCAACTCAAAAAAACTGCTACGAACAAATTTCAAAGCGTTGCAGTAATTAACTCCAATTGAGCAGCAGAAACACAGTCGCACACTTACACAAAACATACACACACATATATATACATATATAATACAAATGCACACTTGCACAAGCGAGAGATAATGTAAGAGAAGAAGAAGAGTGAAAAGCTGCTTTAGACTTCAATCATAACAAACCGAAAAGCTTTGTTGAGAGCGACTTGAAAAGTTGCACTATACAATACAAAACAATGGAACGTCAGAGTAATCGTAGCTGCAGCAATAGTAGCAGCGCTGCTATGCTTTTGTTGCCGGCGTTGCAGTGAAGTAATGGCACACGTTATGCGCCCAATTATTGTACCTCAATGCCATTGTCAGGGAGAGGATGGTAAAGCAATTTGTGAAATTTGCAAAATCTTAACAGCATTAATATCGTCATCGTCATCGTTTCGGTAGACATAAAGACAGACACAGCGTCATGCAGTCATGTAGTCATGCAAGCAAGCAAATAAGTAAGCAGTAAGCGTAGCTGATTGTTATTTGGCAGCAAGTAAGTAAACGTAAAAGCAAATACGCAGGCAGGCAGACAGGCAGGCAAGAGGGTAGGCGGTAGTCCAGCAGGCAGGTTAGTTGCTGTTTTTGGCAATTCCGATACGTATTTGATGACGTCCTCGTTGCTGTTGCTGTTGCTGTTGATGTTGCTGTTGATGTTGCTGTTGTCAGTTCTCACGACGAACGTACAACTTCAAAAATGTTTCATGTTGTGTTGGAGCTGATAAACTGATGAACTGAGAACTGAGTGAAGTTAAGTGAAGCTGCTCACGAAGTTACTACACGAAGTTACTACTGGAGTTTTCGTATATTGTGTGTGTTTGCCGTAGTCGAAAGCGAGCGACGTTGTGTCGTATGAACGCTGCGAAGTTGTAGTCGTAAGCAATGTGAAGCTGTTATTTTGAAATTCAAATAAAATGGAGTTGTTGTTCTTGCTTCCTTAAATGTTTTTGCAGCAGCTGTTGTTGGTGTTGTTGTTATTGTTGTTATTGTTGGTTTGATAGAGTTGATTAACCTTTGGTCGTTGCGTTTTCAACCTTCATTCGTGATTTGCTCCGATTTAAACTTGTGTTCTTAATATATGTATGTATTTTTGTATACACATACACACATATATATATGTATATGTATATATATTGTTTATGCCAAGTTATGGCACTGTTGTTGTTGTGGTTGTTGTTGCATTCGTTTTGTTAAAATAATTATGGTTGTTGCTTTTGTTGTTCTGTGTGCCTATGCTGTTGCTCCAATATTCTTGTCTGCCATCTTTGTAGCCATTTTTCTTTTTATTGTTACTTTTTATTGTTGCTGTTTTATGTTTTTTTTGTTTTTCTGTTTTGTTGTATTTTGTATATTGTACATTTTAATATGTAGTTTTCTCTGCTCTTACGTATGTCATTGAGTGCAAGTGTATAATGTGTCTTTGGCGATATTTTAGTTTTTGTTGTTGTTGATGTTGTTGTTGCTGTTGTTGTTTTTATATTTTGGAGTTTTCGTCTGGATTTCATTTCATTGTGCATTTCCAACTATATTTGGGAGTTTGGTTTTTGTGTATTCATACTTCAATGTTACTTGTGTTAAGCATTTAAAATATTTTTAGTTTTATTATTTTCCTTGCATGTTTTTCTTTTTTCATTTTTTGTTTTTGTTTTGTTTTTTTATTTGTGGGTTTTGCATATTTTATGTGGTACGCCAATTTTATGGACAACAAACGGACAACGTGGGGTGTTGAGGACGCAGCTAGCATGTCATGTTTGGTTTCTCTGCCTTTGGCAGTCTTCAGTTTTTACTATAAGGATACAGAGTTTATCGGAGTTTGTTTAAAAAATTTTATTACTCTATTTATTTGTTTTTTTATTTTATTTTTTTTTGGTTTTTCTGTGAAACTTACTTCACACTTAATTTTTGTGCTTTTCTTTCTAGTTCAGGTTCAGTACAGAAGTTTGCTCTTGTGGCAGTGGCACTGGCAGTGGGAGTGGCACTGGCAGTTGCGGAAAGTAGTTAGCACACGTAATTGTAATTGAAATTCGGCGATGAAGCAAGTAAATTTATTAAAGTGTCTTTGTCTTTGTATTTTTAATGTTTAGCTACTCTTAAACACTTAACACACAGTCAGTCAAGCAATCACACACACAAACACATATGCCACATTCCCTTTGCTAGTGCTTAAATCAAATATCCGTATTTTTGTAAGAATAAGCTGAGCTCTCATACGCTGGTATACAAGTGTAGGTGCATGTGTATGTGTGTTATGGCCATATGTGCGCTTTGTCTAAACTGGCTGGTTGGTTTCGCAAGTGGGAATCATTTGAGATTGGTGTGGGTCATGGTCTGCTAGCGGAAAAAACGTCAGCATGAATTCTTCTGGTTTGTGCAAAACGAAAATAACTTCACAAGCGCACATACACATTCACAATTACATATGCAAACAAATAAATATTGCATCACATACGTTCCATATGCACCCTTTTTTTTGCATGGACTCAATTTTAAATTATTTTTCTTCTAAACTCTAAGTCTACTAAAATATTTTAAAATATTACTTTCTCATCGATCTATTAAATTAATTTTTTTTTGGCTGTTTTCAATAAATTACATACATATATACCATACATTTATATAATTTATAGTATAAATTTTTTTTTTATTAGTCTATTAGTTTTCTGTGTGCAATTAAATAATTTAGATTTGGCAAAAAACAACAATTTTTCAAATCTAATTGAAAAAAAAATTGCATTTTAAGTTATTATTTGTTTTCTATTTTTTTCAACTTTTTTTTTAAATCCCTTCCTTTCATTTTGCCAGTCTCAGTCTGTTGTTTTCGCTGATGACTCTGTCTCCTTTTTTTTCTGTTCTTGACTTTTCTCCCTTTGCATGGAATTCGATTTTTGCAGAAGACTACATTAGATACGTATCTTTAAACCAGAAGTTTTTGATATATATATATATATATATATTTACTACATACATACATACATATAATTATACTTGGATATATATTATCTGTATGGATGGATATATTCATTCAATTCACATACATATAAAGCACACATTTGATTTCTTCCATTGTCCCTTTGAGGAGAATTAAATAGTTCATTCAACTTTTGTGTGTTGATTTCTTTGATTTTCTTTGCGAATCATACAAATGATCAAATATATACACCATATTATAATATACAAATTGGCTCAACTGAACTACAACTTTCAAAATACTGCAGAGTTTTTATTTGAAATGGAATTTTATTAAACTTGGATAACAATTAATTGTTTTGGAAACCGATTCCAGTTTTTGATGTAGCCCACTTTACCACATCCTATGGCTTTGAATTATTTCTCAAACAAATCGCACAATGGAATTTACATCCATCTATAAAGAAGAGAAGGAAACATTTCTTGACCACTTCAATACACCGGTATTTGTTAGTGTTGACCTTGACCTGCAAAATGTCACTTACCGCAGTCTTTAATTTTGAAGGAAATTATAATCAGTTGAAGTCCCATTTTACCTCTGTTTTGACGAAGATAACGTTTAATGCTAGTCTCATTTTTCCAAAGTTTCTCCATTGTAGATGCAATAATACCCGCAGTCTCTGATCTCGGGGGAAATTTCGTTCAATGTGAGTCTAATTTTTTCAAACCTCTTCCACTGTAGATGCAGTTTAACCCAAAGTTATTAATTTCGGGAGAAATTTCATTTAATTCAAACTCATTTTTTCTAAGCTCTTCCCTTGTAGATGCTGTATTTTTCGCAACACTATCTCAGGGTTTTACAACATGTGAAAATTACAACTTTTCTAGTGTTAATATTATTACTTAAATTTGTTGTTGGATTCAGTTCTTTCAGAACTAAGTGATAGATGGCAAAAATTTGTTAGTAGTCCGTCCCACTCCACACAATGTTCACTACAATACTTAAAATCGTGTCTTACCTTAAAAATATTGTAAAAATATTCTAATTTGAACCGGAAAATATATGTTATTGTTGTTTTAATGAAAAAAGTGTTTTGTATTTTGTAGAGTGCTGATATCAGACGGATAATTCAGTGTTGTTCGACATCCTAGGCTATGGCATGTTGGACAGCCCCCATTAAAAGACACAGAGAAGAATTTTTCTCTTTAACTATACGAGCTACTAATAGGTGAATTTAATCAGGAATTCGTAATAATGTCAAAGAAGAGCTTATAATCATTTCTCTATTATTGTTATAAGCAAATTATCGAAATCATAGATTGCCTATTTTTTGGTTTATAAACAATAAAAAACATGATCAACGTAATCGTATTTTCAATATTTAATTTAGAGCTCTTTTTCGCTCTTATATAGTGCGTACGATTTTTATTACACTTTACGTTACATAAAGAATATTTAATCTTGATTGTATGGAAGCGTTTCTCACAAATCAAAGAGTAGCCATCGATGCAAAATTTAATCTTCGCTCGATAAATTTATTTATAAAGAACAAGACTGTCTAGCCCAGCTGGAGACTGAAGCAGGTTTTTCTTTGGTATCACCACTCAAAATGAATTTCGGAAAATTTGCTAATCACCTATATCATACATAAATGTACTAAGCATGCAGTTGGACAGAATTACAGTAAACTAATAGTTTGGTTGTAATTTTCATGTTTTAATCCGGAAATGTTAAGAATGGGATATTCACAGTACTATCTGATTTTCCTTACGAATTCTGATTTTCATGTGATTCATGTGATCACTGAAAATGGTGCGGATGCCGGTATATTTTTTGAGAATTTGATCAGTAAATACCATTGTCTGTTTTTCATGCAGAAGTGCTCGAATTTTTAAAAACCATGAAACTTATTTTTGAATTTATGTGATAAGAGAAGTCGACCCGGGTTCTAACCGAAAGCCAATCAAAGCTAAAAGCACTGGTCCATATGAATATTTCATTATTACTAGTCCATAAATGCAAACGTAGGTGAAACTCTGGAGGCTATTATGAATGCAAAGAAATTCATATAATGTGTATATACATAATTAAAAATAAGGATGAGTAACGGAAAAGACTACTCGGACAATATATCAGAGCTATTGCAATAAAAATCGCCGATAAGAACTTTCGATCAAAATCTATTTAAAGATTGAATATAATTGAATAAAAATAGCTTCAGTACCGTACTGCGAACTGAATTATCTTCTTTAATAACTGGAAATTAGCTCTAATAGAATTGTTAGGGTTTGTAGGAAAAAACTAACATCACATGCTGAAATCTTATCCAGCTAGCTACTAGCACCTATGAAATACGATATACGTGAGTATCTCATATCGGATTAAAAAAAAAGTTCCAATAAAGTAGTTTCAATAGTACAATTGAATGAGAAAGTTGGAATCAAAGACTCTTGTACTCTATATCTGTTAATGGATTCAATAGATCTCTAGGTCGTAGAGATTCGTTAACTGAGTAAAAATGTTAAGCCATTGAAAGCTAATGATAATACACCATTAAAAATTGTTTAAAGTCTCTTCCACGATTGAAATATAAATCATATACGACCCATACTGGCAATAAGTACTAAAAGGTGTGGAAATTTCGGTAGTGTTAGAACTGCAATTTTGTCCTTGAAGATATAAATAAAAAATTCTTATTTAACTAATTCCCATCTCAATATATCGACAACTATATTTATGATGCAGCTGTTTTTTTTTTATAAAATAAATAAATTAAGATAACTCCTATGAGTATGAACTTAAACAAACTTTAAGTACAATGAAATAGCGATTGAATACCATGGAATACTTAAAATCTTTTATTAAAAGTAAACTTCAAATCAGTTTTGATGCATAATTCGATTATTTTGAATTGCTTTTTTAATGCTATTATGGTGCATGTTTTATCATAGCACTTTTTATAAATGTTCTGTTGAAGTGTAAATAATTTATGATATATATTATTAAATAAAAAAAATATGATCCCACAGATTACTGAATAACTGTCTAAGATTAGTTAAAGGTGCTACACAATAGAAATACATTGTGTACCGGCTAACAACGATATGGAGGTCTTTATGGTAAATCATGTTAGCTCTGTTATGCTACTTAACAACTTAACCTGAATGGAAGGCAATCAAGACTTCCATTGTAGGTTAAATTGTCACCTGTTAAGAATCTACTAATATAAGATGAGAATACGAACACAAACTATGTGAATAGAGAAGTAAAGCTGATATTCTGCTCCATATTCCGCATTACCTTTTCAAACGGACTCATATTCTAGAGATGGTGATGCACTCCACTGTGACCTTTTATAAAACCTGCAAAACAGCTTCAGCTATGTTCTTCCGAAGAAAGATATCGTAGGCAACGTGTATGAACCAATGCCTTTATAAAAGACACGAATAAAATATATAAAAATTAGCAAAAATTTATTTTCACTACCACATCAAATAGAAGTTTACCCAGGAGTTCTAGGTAATATATAATATTATAGACACTAGAGGACATTGTCAGAGTATTGGCAACACTTTTTGCGAACCAGCCAATTGCAAACACAGACGGTTACATGTGTGGTAGGAGCCACTGGAGTGGTCGACACATTAAGTGGCATAGTTGATGTTACTCATACGCAGTGGTAGACATTTCGTTAAATAATCAGTTTAGGATTGCGAAAGTTGTACTAGAGATATTTGTTTATATTATTTATTTATATTATTTATTTATATTATTTATTTATATTATTTATTTATATTATTTATTTATATTATTTATTTATATTATTTATTTATTTATTATATTAGATATTTATTTATTTATAAAGCATGCTTTCAGTGTTTCAGTGTGAATATGAAAAGATCATGCTGGTACCATGCTGAGATAGCATTATTATATTCAAAAAAATTATACGCCTTGGGAAATTTAAGTCAAATAAGATAAACCTAACAGTCATTGTTGATACAGTCGGTACCAACAATTGAAAGAGTAAAATGTTGGTACTAGCATAGTCGATCAAGAAATTTCTGTACGGAAAAAACTACAACCACTGACAAAAACATCTATAAAGAGTGGACGAGTCATGAGGTCGAAGAATAAATGAGTTAGGTCTCTCTCTCAGAATATTTTGCTAGAAATCGGATAACCCCTTTAGCAATTGCTTAAACATTTTTAAATCTCGTTAGAATGGCATAAGTAACTTCAAGTGGGCATATTTGCTAAAATTTATAACTTTGACAAAATAGGGAGGTCAAAAAACAATTCACCACTAACAATTTATAGTAGTTCTTGGTAAGTGCAGTCCTTAACTGGTGTTTAGTGATGAATTTTAGCGATTAGCGAAAAGTTCATGAACACAGCAAAGACACTGTTTTAGTTGATATTAATTTTAATTTGTATGTTATGCATACATAAGTCGTGAAAGCTTTTAACAAATAATAGCCATATATAGTAAGGAGAGGCCACGTTCTACTGACAGTTACACATAGTCTTTTCTTGGCAGTTTTCAACAAACATATCATATACCGTTAAGAAAAAGTTGGTCTTCTACAAGTTAGCGACGACTCCTGAGCCACTAGGTGTGCAAGCTTTATCACGACATGGACATAATTCAGCCAATTAACATCCAGTGGCTTCCCTAGTTTGGTCATGTCGTGAGAATGAATTAAGATACTTCTGCGAAAAAGATATTTAAAGTGGACCGGTGAAGTGATCAAATTGAGGGTAGTACAAGGGAGGTACAACCGTTGCTATGGTCATTTAAATAAGTGTCATATATCATAAAACGCTAAGATTTCTCAATATTCCCTCTACAAATATCAATTTGAAGGAACTGAGATAATTTTAACATATATGTGTTAGGTGATACATATTTCTGTCAGTATTATTGTAAAATCTGTCAAAATATATGTTCAACTGTGTCACTAACGATAATATGCTCAAGGTGATTGCGACATTAAAAAATTAGTTAGTACTTACAACTATAAAAAGACATTTCCTTTTATTAGAATAAAGTAGAGTTTGTGTAAGGAACATGCAAGGAGAAGGTAAAGTACACTCGACAATAAGCCTCAATCACAGCCTGCTATTAAAAAATGCGAGACAGCGTGATCTTTAATTGAAAGACTGAACGTAGTCTCCTTGGTAAGGGTTAGTTGTTAGCTGAATAAAATTATTATGATCCCGTTGCTCTACTGACAGTGTAAAACCATTCTAAATTCTGTTCCATAAATAAGGTTGATTACAGGCTTACCTAAAATGTACAGACTTATCAGAGTATCTACATATGGCGTTGTTAACACATCGGCTGATAAGTCTATAGAATGGCAAACTGGCAGTGTCACTAGTCATAAAATCTAGACCAATTTTAAATTGTGGCAACTTTCAATTGATAGCTGTCAAATTGTCATGACTTCTGAACGAATACTCATGTGGTTTTGTTAGTAACGCCACTATTGATGAATAAAGAGAACTTTTTTCAAAAATTTGTTGTTCTATTGGCTATCCTACTAACTTATCGACCAATATGGTAACAACGTCAAAAAATTGGCTTGGAAGAATGTTGTTAAAATGAAACAAAATCATGTACTATTAATTATCAGTTAGTTAAGAGAAAAATTCGCAAAACTAAACATAATTTCTTATAAACAAAGCGGTATTGGTGAAGATTCGCGAAGCCACAACTGCAAAACCGGTCTTAAAACGCCAAACCCAAGAAGAACAACTCAATCCAGATTAACAATTATAAAGATTAAATTAAGAACTCATGCCGTGTGAAAAAGCTTTAAGACTGTTTAAAAAGGAATGAATTTTTTTTTATTGGAGTTTATTTATAATCTGTTTATTTACATTTTTGTATATTAAAATAAAATAAAAACATGATCCATTAAATCCGCTCAAAACATTTTTTGTTTTTTTTTTTAATTTTTCTAATTAATTGACGATTATAATTCATTGTATTTTATATTCAATTGAAACGGGAGATTTTATCTCTTAAGCCTTCGAGCATCTTCTACTTCTTCTAATAGATACATAGTTAGTGGGTTTATGTTATTGTTTAATTTTTATCTTCATTTAGAGTATATCTACATCTTTGTGAGAATATCAGACAGTCACAAATCATGAATTATATAATTTGTTTTTATAGGCAACTTTTAATTTTTTTAGTCAATGTATAGAGTAAAGTAACGAATACTTTGTTGCCCATTGTAGGGTGCAGAATGTATATTTCTTCTCTTCATATTCGGACATCATAAATTAAAATCATGGCACATAAATAACTCAGCACCAAAGCGATTAACAAAGGCAATTTAATAAAATATAAATCACAAAAAAAAAACAAAAATAAAAAGAAAGAGAAAAATTATTGCATTATTTCAATGCAACTGAACCTGAAAAGGAAGACATTGTCAGTTGAAGAAAAAAAAACAGCAAGAACAACATGAACATATCTTTAAGTAGGCATTCCAAGCTGAAGAACCAAAGGAAACGTACAATAATAACAACAAACTATCGTCAACTTGCAACTCGCTAAGTGCAAAACAAAAACACAAAATAAAATATTCAAAAGAAAACAATAACAACAACAATAACAACAGCAGCAGCAGCAACAACAACAACAACTAGAAAAAGTCGCAGAGGATGTGAACCAAGTCTCATCTTTTGTACTTCATTGTTGGAGCTATCGTTATTCGTTATTGTTGTCAATATCGTTGCCGATGCCGTTGTCGTTGTCAGTTCTTACTCGTTTTCTTTAACTGCAAAATACTAAAAATAAATATGTGAATATGCACGTGCATCAGCATCAGCATTAGCATCAACAACAACAACAACAACCCAAACAACAAAGAGAGCGCAAAAAATTTCAGCTACGTTCGTCAGCGAGTGAACAAACTGTGTTTATTAAAGTACAGAACGAGTATGATAAAGCGCGAAAAATATTAACACACACACACACAGGCTCAAAACAACACATACTTTTTTACAAACAAACATTTATACATACATCTAAGCTTTCTTTTAAAAATATGCACACACCAATTGTCAAAACGTTTATACAAAACAGAGACGAAAAAACGAGATGCAATTTATCAAAGGTCAATGACATGAGCGTACAGCTTTAGCAACAGCAGCAGCAACAACAGTAGTTGCAGAAGCAGAAGCAGTGGCAGTAAAGCGTCGCTGCAAAACATATGAGCTGCAGAGAGCGGAAGCAGAGCAAAACAAAATCACCAACATTTCAGAAGATTTGCAATAACAATAACAATACAGTAGCGAAAATATACTATAATGCATTACTAAAAACTTTTGTATGTTGTGTTTGTTATTTTTCTTTTCGCATTCATACACACATATGTATATTGTATATGTATCAGTGCAGTAGCGCAAGCAAACACGAAGGGCAATCGGCTCACAACTTAACAGCACAGCAGAGCCAGCGAACGAAAACCATGAAATTGTGCAGCATCTCACATTGATTGTGCATGCAAAAGCTGAGAATTATACAAACACAAACAAATAGAAAGCACAAAATTTATTCAAAGTTGTGTAATTTTGAATGTGAAAAGTACCCAAGCAGACACATCCCATACACAAATAACTCAACGCAATCAATGAAAAGCTATAAGAGAGTATTTTGCTGCCTATACTGTGAATTGTGTGCTGTCTTGATCTGTGTTTTGCAGTTGTGTGAGTATGTGAAGGAATTCCCTTAAAATGTGTGTACTTAAACTATTGAATAATGAATGCCACACATCGGTACGTTTGGATTAAAAGAAAAATAGTATATAAATGCTCTTCAGAGCATGTTATCATTTTTGTTAAAAAGATAAATTATTTTTTTAATTTATTTATTATAAGTTTATATATTTGAAATATTACAAATCATTATGTTTTCATTATAACATAATAAAAACAATAAATAAATGTAAAACAATACTAAATGCTCTTCAAAGCAAGTAATAATTTCTAATAAATTAGTTATATATTTTGTTGATTATTATTTATTATTATTCATTATAAATTGTTATAATAAATATAAAATGTTATAATAAATATCATATCATATAATATCAAAACTTCTTAAGCATTGCATTTATTATTCATACACTAAGAGTAGTAATGCTCACAGTAATCATACTGCATTCCGCACCCACGTCTTCCTCAAGTTAAAACTTCAAAATTTTTGCATTTTATGACGGCTAAATCTAACTAATTTTTAGTTTTTTTTTTTATTTTGTTTTATTTATTATGTAATTTATTTTTTTCTTCTAAAATGTATGCATGTATGTACAACAATCGACAGCGCAGTGAATAAAAAAAATAATTATATATTAAATCTGAAATACCACGCAGCAGTGGATTTTCTGGAAGTGAGCACAGGAAGCACAAGTTTTGTTTTCCCCCGTTCCTTGTTTTTTCATTTTTTTTATTTTTTATTTTTATTTATAATTGCAAATTGTCTTTATCGTTGT
Organism: Teleopsis dalmanni; assembly: GCF_002237135.1. NCBI lineage: Eukaryota > Metazoa > Arthropoda > Insecta > Diptera > Diopsidae > Teleopsis > Teleopsis dalmanni. The sequence goes on from NC_051848.1 coordinate 14,493,776, forward strand.
TGTTGTTTTTGTTCCGTCTCTATTTATTTTAATAACAATAAACAGTTAGTTAATCGTCAGCTTTGTTGCTATAGTTATGCTTGTCATTGTTATTGTTATTGTTATTATTACATTACACTACTCCCACTGCTTGTTCTCTTAATTAGCATGCAATTTTTATTGCTGCTGCTGCTGTGGTTGTTGTTGTTATTTTTATTGTTCTCATGGTGTAATTTTTGCTGGTTTGTTAATTTAATGAACGGCTGGCTTTGTTGTTGTTTTTTTTTGTTCCTGCACTTCGACCGAAAACAGAAGTAGGTTAAAGCAAATGAAAAACATTAAATCAAATTAAAATTCTTATTAAATTTTTTAATTGACTTCCTATTTTACAAAACAATACGAATACATACCTAAATATCTAAATACATATCTATGTATGTATGTATGTAGATAGATCAGATAATATTTTTAACAAGGTAATTTTTTAATATGGCAACACTCAAAACCTGTAAAATTTATTGACCAGTTGATATCATACATATATACATTATTTATAGTAAACATAGTTTAAACTTTGATTATTATTATGTTTTGGGAAATTGACACTGCGACCTAGAGGTCTATGATGCACTCTTTATGGACATATACATATACAGTACCGAACATAATTACTGGCACAGCAAACATATTGAAACATATCAACAAATAATAATGTTCGTCACTGTACCTACATATATAGATTTTATCGAAATAAAGAATGACCACCTACCTTGCTTTATATGGTATGTTAGGTGGCGCATTATAGAAATTAATAAATAAATAAGTTTCCTTTTCGGCTAGAAAGTTATTTGATTCGGTACCTTCAGGTGGAAAATACGGTAGAGGACGTTCGCATCTTCGGTGGAAGGACCAGGTGACAACGATTTGTGCGCGCTCGGTACTACCAACTGGCGTCAGAAAGCAACTAATCGGGTTGACTGGCGGAGGCTATTCGACGCGGCCAAGGCCGACTCATGTCTGTAATGGCCACCTAAGTAAGTAAATAAGTAAGTAGGCTAATATGAGTTGCCAATCTAGCTACTTCTTTCATTTATGTTTGTCTATACAACTGTTTGGGAAATTAATATACAAAAAATACGCGCAATGGTCAACTGACTTAGTATATAGATTTTATCGCTTCTTAAACCCAACCATGCAAGGACTTACATCCAAATAACGTTTGAATATTGTGTCAATTTATTTCCAATATCAGGGCTCAATAAAATTTCTAAGTTCAACATAAACGACTCTTCTGAAAACTATTGAAAAATCCCGGTAGCAAGCTACTATCAAGCACGTTCAATTCAAGCAAATTATTAATTGAAGCTAGTGTCAAAAAATACCCAATTTAACTCACTTGACATTACTTGAACTGAGTATTTGCTCATGAACGTGATTTAGGCTAAACCCTTTACATGATTCAAAACATGTAAGAATCAAAGTCGCACAATTTTCGTATGAGACGGGATTCAATAAATTGCCACTTGACTGATTGGAAGTCGATCTACTTTTCACCACAAAAATTTGTCAACAATAAGGCTTACTTCTGATTAACTGGCTTTATTAACAATCAAAATTGCCGTGGTTATGTGTAATGGTGATCTTTTCGCCAGCATCACATTTTGAGAAAGGCACAGTTTAGTGTAGTGTATGACTTGTAGTGTATGACGTCAGGTCACACTTCTTCAGAAATTAACAAATTTCGACCTTAAATACATGTGTCATAATTCTAGGATAACCATAGATATATAGACATAAAGAGAAGTCTATTACAATGACAAATCACATAATTTCCAAAAATGGATTTAGAACAACACACCACTAAAACCAAGTGATCTGACCCGGCTTGTCTATTTTTTGTGGCAGTATTTGATTTTGTTGGTATATGTGCAGAAACTAACATCTCTTTCAATCTTGTAAGTTAATATTGAGCTCACTATTCGTGTAATACGAACTTAAATAATTGTGAAACTAGTACACTTCGATACTTTTGTGGCATTTATAAGTCAGAAATCAACTATTATCAATAATACTACAAAATTAACTACTAAAAAAAAGTTGTAACATTTAATTTGTTTATATATATTTTGTATTACGCATATAGGTCTCACACTTCTTGAAAGAAAACACGTAAATTATAAAAAAAATTTGAAACATAATTTCAAAAAAAAAAAATTTAAACAATATATAAATATAAGGTTGTAAGCGCAATAAGGGTTTTCCGTTAGAACCTTTCCCCAGTGTTCACAGTTGCAAGGGTTACATAATTATCTTAAACTCTTCTCTGGTAGGAAGAGAAATGTTAATTACTAAGTTTCTTAAGGGGAGGAATTTTTAATTATATGGTTCCCAGTTTTCTAATTCGTGGAAAGACCCTTAAGTAACTTAAATGAGCGACTTCTAACAAGAAGAGTGATCACATAGGTGGTGCTTGTGATGTTATTAGGATAATAATTTTGTTTAAGTTTTGTGAGGTAGTGCAGCAAACGGCTTCACTTTTATACCCTCCTTTTTTTCATTTTGTTTTTCTAAATGTTTTTTCCATAGCGGTTTTTCCAATTCGAATGTTGAACTATAATTACTTGCTTTTTCAAAGCACCTACCAGTTTGAATCCCTATTTCATCACTGTACTCCTGTACCCTGGCTGGATAGCGAAATATACGTTCATTAATGGATTTTCCTAACTTTTTTATTTTACATCTAAGCTCAGAGTTATCTTTGTAAAGGTTCTGCAAGACTTTTTTATAGTTTTCTTCACTCACAAGTTTTGCAGGAATCGATTTTTTCTTATTAAGGAGTTTATCATGTAATGCGAAAACCTGATATTTCTCAAATTCATCAGATTGACTCGTGTCGCAATCGCAATTATTGTAAACCGGCAACTTTTCATCAATTTTAAGTTCTCCTACCTGTCTATTGTTATTTGGGTATTCATAAAGTTGGTTTTGTATAACAAAGTTTTTCCCGCTCTCCAGTTTACTTAAGTAGTTACTTGTTTCATCTTCACTTTCAAAGCCCTTTAATATGCATAGCTTTTCGTAGAATACTTCAGTAAGCTGTTTCTTATTACAAAGCTCCCGATTAATAAGTTTTATATATGTTTGTTTCATCATTACATCAATTCCTTTATTATTTTGATTCTTACGAAGCTTTCTAACCGAATCCGTCATCTTATTGGGCTTTTGATAAATATAAGACTGCGAACCGTTGTTGTTTTCGAAGTACTGTTCTTGTTTTGGACTTATATCAGTATGTTTTTTAACAATTGTTTTGTGGGATTTAAGTTTACTTGACAGTTCTTCAGCTCTTTTTACTGCTGCTTGTTTATTCTTTGCATAGGTTTTCGATCTTTCTTTTTGTTCATCCACTATATCAACTGTTACTACATTTGATCGATTGTAGTTTTTATGTGGAGAAGCTACTATTTTTTGTACGTAAGTGTATGAACATTTTTTTTTATTGATTTCTTTAGTATGTTTATTAGCTTCTAACAACACTTTTTCAAGATCAAATAGGCCATTTCTTCTTGCATATATTTTAGAATGCTTACTTCTGTTGTTCTTACAGATTTTGGCTTTGTCACAGGCTGTTTCCTTTTGGTTCTTGTCCAATTTGTAGGAAAAACTCATATCGTTATATTGGTTTGTACCCCGTTTTATGTGTTTTCTTGTATATTTACCAATAGATCTCTTAATAGAATCATGGTGATATTCTTCCTTGTGATTTTGATTCCGTCTATCGATGTTGTTATAGGCAGGCATTTGACCTTTACGCAGGATGGTCCTGTCTTTTATGTTCATTTTATGGATAAGCACTTGATCTTTGTCTGGCATTCGGATTTGTGTTTCTTTCTTCTTTTTCCCATTGTCTGCAAATTCATGTGAGTGTCTTCTTTTATCAACCTTTGCTGGAATATTAGAGTTATTAGAGTTTCTTTTTTGTTTATTCATATCTTTTATATTTCGAGTCGCCCGCTCATTAGTATTAGTTTTCTCGAACTGTTCATTAACTCTGTAATAGATATATTTAGCATTATTTTCCCGTTTTCCTGAATTCAGATGTTTGCATATTACAGATTTAGGATCATATACTTTAGGCACTACGTTCATATGTTCTTTGTAGGTATCAACGTCTTCAAAATCTTTGTAATAATTGTTATTACTTAATATATCATTTCCACTTCTTTCTTTAAATTTTTTATGTCTGTATAATTTGTATAATTTTGAATATTTGGGACGTCTATATTCCACAGCATCATATTTCCTGAAAATTGAACCCTTTTGTGTGGAAGCAGTCAAATGGCGAAAGTCAACTTCTTCGTTACTTCCATAAGAAGTAGACACTTCATTTTTTCTAAGTACTTGTGTAGATATAATTATTTTACACGGCATTTCCAAAGTGTCTTCCTCACAATACTCATCAGACATTTCTCCCTTACAATACTCATCAGACATGTCTCCCTTGCAATACTCACCAGACATTTCTTCCCCTTGTTTGCTTACAGCGATTTTTTTGACAGCATTTTGCATAAGAACATTTGCATTGCTTTGCTCTGTTAAACTAGATGTAGTCGATTCGTAATCGACACTAAAATATTGTGACATTAGTGCTTTCAGTTCGCTCTTCATCATATTTTTTTGGCAACCCAGGAATTCACTGTTGCTTCCAATGTCTGCGGTTAGAGTGTCTCCAGGTTTTTGTGCAATACGTTGAATGTATTTTATAATTTCTTTCATATATTTTTTTAAGTGATCTGATCTAATATTTCTATTCCATGCATATATTTTTTCACGACCTATTTGTTCTGAACCCAGTGGCTGCTTGTAACTCATTTTAACAACCGGTAACTCGAACCCGAAAATCTTAACAAGTTTTCGATTGATGTCAGCTACTTTACTGTATTTGTTATATGTTGATGTGTACTCATGCCATGAGTCAGTAGAAGTTCGATCAGTTGTGAACAGGTTTTTTTCACTAGATATAGTGAATTTGAGATTCGGTTCTGTTTGTAAAATTGCTTTTACTTTAGTTTTAGAATTATTGTCAAGCGACTTACCTGTACTATAATATTCCTTTCCATTAAAAAGATTTTTTTTCTGTGGAAGCACTTCATCGGTGTCATGTAATGTGGTTAGTAGGCTTTTGCTTAGAACACTCATCTGTTTAACAGGTGTAGTGTTTTGGTTGTAAGTTCTATACTTTATGCTACTACGATCTTCTCCATCCAGCATCTTATCACACTGGTCGTATTTCACAGCGTTTCTTTTTATAAAGTCTTCCTTTTCACACTGTCGACATTTTTTACGAACATTATGTAGTTCTTTTTGGAACAACTCATCCAGACGTTTCCTAATATTAATTTTTTGACTGTTCTTTGGATTGATTTGTTCTGTGAAAACACATTTCTTACTGCTTTTGTTGCTTTCTTTTACAGCGGCTTTATCATTTCTCGTCAATTCTTGGCACTGTCTCTTCATTTTAGTTGAGTTGTTCAGTTTTTTCTTAACTGCACCATTATTACGTAGCACTTCTAGCCTTGCCATATCAGCGTGTCTGTTCTGTTTATTGCATCGATATAAATCACTTCTTGTTAATTTTAAAGGAGTTCCATCCTTTATCCCTTTGGGTATGCGCTTGGACATTTTCGCTAATACACTGCAACTTTATTTTCCTGAATAAAATTTTCGTTGTATTTTTTTAACCAAATATATTTAAAATAGAAATCAATTGATTTTTATAAAAAAAAAAATTTGTAGACCAAATATTACAAAATTAAATAATCAAAAATATTTTAAAAAAATTTTGATTTCAATATTTTTCTATAACCAAATATTGTAAACGTTCTCACCAGAAAAATAATATATATGAGTTAAGTATATATTTTCTTTACGACGTATTTAAAACCGACTGCTTAGAACAAAAAAAAATACCTTTAAAAATACTCTTTAAATCTAATGTGACATTTATTCATCAAATATTAGTTCTATTTCCTAATTTTATTTTAGGCCTTAGTTGCGTGATATATTCATTCAGCTCACAAGTATATGGCTTTTGCAATCGTTTACTTGCTAAAATTATGAACAAAATCATTTAAAATTTGCAACAACACCGATGTTGTTTTCTGCATTGAAGGAGTTTGTTTATATAAATAAACTTTGAAATTTTTAAATGTTGTTATCAATTTATAACATCACTATTTGTCTGATTGATATATCAGAATTTACTAAAATGACACAAAAATTGCTCGCATTCGAAGCACTTCGAAACAAATGGTCAATTCCAAATGCTCTACAACCATTTGTTTACCGGAAGTCTTCAGTGAGAAATGAAAACAAATAAGCGCCGTCGGATTATTTTCCATCTCCATTAAGACAATGCGAGTGCTTATACATCTCGTCTAAGTATCGACTATTTGAACATTAAAAAAATCGAATTGATGGGTCACTCGTCGTATAGTTCTGATTTTGCACCCAATGACTTATTCTCGTTCTCGAACGTCAAGTATAAATTACGTGAACAACGCTCATAATTTTTGTCGACGGAAGAAACCGTTGTGGCATTTAAAAACCATGTTTTGGAGGTCTCTGAAGAAGATTGAAAAAATGCTTTGACAAATGTTTCGAACGCATGCAAAAGTGTATTAATCATGAAGGAGAATATTTTGAAATACAATAAAAAAATTTTTAACGACAAGTTAGCATTCTTTTATTATTAGGCTCATATTAGCTCGGTTTTATTTTTTGGAGTAACTTTTTGTATAGTGATTCACTTTTAGTGCATTTTCATTTTCGATTTGTGAATCTCAGTCAAAATATATAACACTCGAAATTAATTTATAACACTCTAGATATTTTGCCAGCTCAGAGCATGAGTTGACAAATAGTCAACTCCAGTCAAAAAATTTGCCTATTTAAAATAATGTGTATTGTATGAAATGTACGTTGCGTTAGGTTAAAATCCAATAACGGGTTGTTTCGTCAATTAGTAAATATATTGTATGAAAAATGAAAACTGGGAACTACCAATTACTCTGTGGTTAAAAGAGATGAAAGATGATTGCTTATGGGAGCGACATTTTCGTGTATTAAAGAGTTAATACAATTTTTTAGATGCATTTACTGTAAAAAGATTTCTGAGCATGAATCGATGAAATAAGGTTGGCTTCACATAACCACACCTCACATTTTTTAATGGTTGCAGAAACTCATATGATTACTTAATAGTCTTGTATTTTTAATAGAATTTAAATATGCAATTCAGTTCAACAATAAAGTGTAAATGAATAATAATGAAATGGCGCTTAAACAATAATTTTATAATTTAATTTCTACTAATAACGCAAGGGCGTCATTAAAAAGTGCTACAATAAAGCAATTCAGCAACTAATGCAAATTATTCTGGTATCGCTTCACGAGCAAGTTTTTGCCAGTAATCTACCAACAACGACGAGCAGCTATAAATACGAAAGAATGATGCAATATAGTATAAGAATGATATGTGAATATTTGTTATTGTTGTTGTTGTTAAAATGTTTGTCAGACGGGTTAAGCACCGATGTTAGGCTAGGTTATGGCTGCATTTGCCACATAAACACAAGCACCCGAATGAGTTCAAAAGCCTAAAAGCAACATGCAACGAAATCGAAATAAGGTAGACGAACCTCAATAGCAAGCAAACCGAAATGGGTAAAGAATATCAGGAGTATAGAGCGGTTTAAGCAATTGATTGAAATAAGGCAACAGAAATAAAACATAAGCAAAAAAGAAAATAAAAAACAGCCTGGCAAAAAAATGAAGTAGAAGTAGAAAGGAAAAAACATGCATATGTCCATTGGTAGTGGAGTCCGAAGTGGCAACATAGCTGAGCTTAGAACATGACAATGCGATTTCAGCCTAAAATGTACAACAGGGAAACAGGGGAACAGGGAAACAGGCATAGCGAGTGTATGGAGCATTGAACAAAAACCTGATTAACAAAAAAATCAAAAATCCAGAAACAACTGAAGTAGCAAAACCAAAACAGACCGAGGAGTAAGGCCTGAGGTAGCGCACATAAAAATTAGAAGAATGGTAATACAAAGGCAACTACGAATCATGCATGAATGCTACAGGCAGCGCGAATTATGCGAAAAAACCATGAAAATTAGGAAAGCATATGTGCGTATAGGTGTGCTTGTTCTGAAATGCACTGAAGGCTGAACATCATTGCTGGTGGTTGGCGAACGCAGGTTGCATAGTACAGTGGCGGTAAATGCATATGCAAAGAACGCGCAAACAGCAGGCTATTATGGGTGAATGGAATTTAACGAAGTATAGGCAGAAAAAGGCGAACTTCAGAGCTACACATATATACACAGACACAAATTAGAGTGACAGCGGGTCGCATTCACAGTTTGACGGAAAGGTAGCAGCATGTCAATGAGGTATGCAAGCTTTTAACAAAGCGATACGTGCAGTTGCACGACTGAATAGCAGTGCAACAAATATGCAAGGAAGCAAATAAGTGCTACCCCTATATACGATTAGATGGAATGCTTTGTTGTAACTCTTCTGCGCGTTGGGGTTATACCGCAACTTCAATCAATAATAATTTACAAATATATTGCAATTGTTAAATAAGTGGTTAAGTGGTCATTTAAAATTTTTGAAGGATAATATTTCATATTCGTTACCATAGAAAATTGAAAATATGCACCTATGTATATATATGTGTGTCTTTTTGTGTTGTTTTGAACAGTGTCGGTCTATAGTCTATGCTTAATAGGCTCTGGCTCCCATGGTGCTAGACCCTTGGAACCGCAATTTGCATTAGTATAATGTACTTACGTTTAAGGTACTTAAGTAAGGTTAAGTTGGGTTATACTGGCAACCCTAAGCAGCCCCTTAGGCCTATTGCTCTATTGTGTTATTCTATAAGAAACTCAAAGGTTGGAAAAATCACCCTAAGTCTTTGGTAGAGCTTAAAATACGTTTTATACGGAAGTCCTGAAATTGGGCAAGATCCTTAAAAAAGTAAGTTCCTTAAATCATAAATCAGCGCCGTGCATATACTAGGCAGTAACAAAGCAGATGTGAGGCACTTTCATAGTTCAGTCCACAACTGCGACATGAATAATTAAAAAGCAGATTTAAGAAGGTTGTTTAATCTTCAATCATTTAGCACAGCTCTCTACTCGTCTGTGACATGTCATTTAACATAAGATTGATTTTTTTACGGGGCATCTAAATGAGAAAACATTTAAGGTAGTATATCTATATAATTATATAATATAAATATTATGGACTATAAGCAAAAAAAGTAATACTATGGAATATAAATACGAGAGCGGTTTGTTAAGTCAGTGACTTTTTACTGCCGTCAACTGTAATCTACCATTTTGAGTAATTTTGAGCAAGCTACGTCGTTCAGTTGGTGTTTGATAGCCGTTCAAAGCAGACGACCTCGTGAATTTTTACGAAAATGGAAAAAAGTAAATTTCGTGTGCTGATTAAGCATTCGTGGCCAAAATCCACGAATTGGGATACGAACTGCTACCCCATCCAGCATATTCTTCAGATTTAGCCCCCTGCGACTATTTTCTGTTTCCAAACCTAAAGAAATGGATGAGCGGTAAGCCGAATGAAGAAGTCATTAGAGAAACAAACCTGAGAAAACCTATTATTTGAAGGGAATAAAAAAATTAGAAAAACGCTGGACTTAATGTATCGAGCTAAAAGGTGATTATGTAGAAAAATAAATTATTTATTTGTCACTGACTTATATATCACTGACGTATATTTATTTCAAGAAAAATTTTTCTCTAACCGACTCAAGTGCCTATGAAAATGAAGAGGAACAAGTATCTGGCTATTACTGAGTTTTTGTATTTCAAACATGAATCGTTATTGTAGATTTAATCTGAATAAGATTGAGTTTTCTAGAAATCTGTGTCATCATAGGTAACAGTATAAATGTGGATAATTGACTCAAACATGGTTTTGTGAGCTTAAATTATGAAAATCATTTCAGACTGTTAATAATCGTCACCACAGACGGATATTGAGAAAAAACTCCATATGGCATTGGTTGGCAGAGTTTGCCGAGGCTGTAATCCTATCACTAGAGAGCATTTGAAAAATATTGCCTAAAACTGCATTTACTCGTGTTACAACACAAATGTATTTGCTAAAGCAACTCTAGAGCTTTGCTAGTATGATTTAAATAAAATAAAATTAACATTTTAAGTAGATTCTTAATTTTTGACAAAATTGTGTTCACCATTACATTTTAGAGACAAATGAATTATCACAATAGTATTTTGTAAGGTTGGAACGGTTTGAATATGGGCGTAATAGTGCTGTAAATCGGCACTACAATTTATAGTACGTAGGACATCTCTTAACTGATTGATTAGCTTAAAATTGATTTAATAATAACTAGAACAAACTCTGCAATATTATTAAATAAGTTTAATATATCAAGTCCCGAGAAACATTTGTATTCATACAAAAAAACCAGTTTGTTGTGTCAAGATGGGTGTAAGAAAGCTTTATATTGCGGTCATTAGTAGAGCCAAAATATATATATTCTTTGAATTCTTTGATAATTTCTCTTATTTATCAATTCTGGTACTCAGTAACAATTTTTTAGTTTTAAAGTTGAAAACTTATTACAAAGGCAAAAAATATTTGCAAAATGTTAAGATCACATCCATCGCAAGTACTCTAAAGTCCTACATACAGTATAAAGTCTTGAAATATTAAAGACACATTTCTCTGGAGTAACGCTAAAAAATCAATTTAAAAAAAACTATGTACCAAACAGTAATAAAATATACAAAAGCGATGCTCAGTCTAACACAAAACTTTTCAACTACCCTTCGTAACAAATTTTTTTAGCATATATTTACAAAGTAATGGGTTTTCTCTTTTATTTCATAGTATAATCTTAATTTTATTATAATTTTAATTGTCTCCCTTTCCCGCCCCTCTGCACTCCTCTATTGCATTTCTACAGCATCCACTTTAAGTTCTCACAAAATGTCAAAATTTTGAAACTTCATAGCTTGCAGGGCATAAAAAAATTTAACAATTATGTCAACTTAATTTTAGTACCTAATCCTTGACATCCTTAAATTATATAAACAACACATACTTCAAAGGCAGCAACAGAGAAGAGCAGTCGTTAAAGCAGCAGTGACGAAGAAGGCGAATATGGAACGAAACCGGAATTATAATACAAACATTAACCCTTGCCGTCGCGAGCAGCTGGCACACCGAGAGGAGTGCAAGTTCTGTCAAAAAGGTGTTGAAGCTACAAAGCTTATTAAGGGGATTAATAATTAATGGTTTGATTTCGATGCCGTAAGAGGGACGCTTTAATTAGCTTGCATTTTTAGATTTAATGACATTTGTTGAGAGGGAAGGCTTGAAGGTAAAATTAAAGGAAATGTGTACACATAAAGGTACGAAGCCACTTTTCTGACTTACCATATGTAGTGATATGTATTACTGAATGTTATAAGTTTCGGTTTTACTAAATCAAGAAAAATGTAAAAATGTTTAAATTTCATAGTCTTAGTCTAAATAAGGGTCAAAATATTTTTTTAAAAAAAGCATTAGGTTTTAAAAACGTGATTATTACTGTGAACGAGTACAAACTGTATATATCATACACAGATGGTGCTGTAGACAATTAGGTAAGCGCAATCAACGTCTTAAAAAGTCGGTAGGTAGATTGGAGTAGAGGCTTTATATCCAAGGAAGCCCACATGAGCTCAAATAATGGCGTATTGTGGCACTATAGGAAGAGCATTAGTTCATATATAGACCAAAACGACTCCCCCATTAGGTAAAGATAAATCAAACTGAAGATTCAATGAATTTGGCTAAGTTTCTGATATTACAGGAGCACAGCTCAGTAAGGTCGGAAAAAAAAGTGGTACCGAAAGACACTGACACATGAGATGAAGCACAGTCTCCTCCTCTCCTCCTCAGAGTCACAGCCGCGACAAAAGTCATTATAGGGTAGACCTTTAAATGTCAAACCACGCTTTCAAACCACTATATGTTCTTAAATAATAAAAGAAAATTAAGTGGGATCTGACAGGGTTCTACGTAACCATAAGAATTCTTGTTGAAAAACGACATGCTCTTAAATAATAAAAACAAAAAATGAAATGAGAACTAATAGGGTTTTACGTCAACAGTTTTAATTTGTATCTCACATATCTCATACAGGAAAAGGAAAATATAAACTTTAATATTACTAAAAATTCTATTATGAACTATTCAAAATCCGACAGCAATGGTTAACTGCTTGCTGTGATGTTAAGTGACAAATCAGTTAAATGTTACTGAAGTGGAAGAACGAGTTATACGCCCCGATAGTGAAATGTAGCAATTATTCAAGTGCAATGTAACAAATGTGGCTATATTTCGCATGCAATGCAAATCGCAGCCAAGAAAGCGTTACGTTGTCTTTAGGTTTCTATCCCTTAAGGTACAACTTTTACTCACAATAATCGGTCTCCGCTGTCTTTGGAAGTCTTTTTTACCTGCTACATGCGGTTCAGATGATGCCCGTGTTGCACTCACCGGCTGTTTTTGTTTGTTATTTTAAATGCGCTGCCATTACTACCAATCGAGCAAAGAACTGCTCATCATATTACTCACGCCGTCCTAGCCTCCTTTACAAGTCACAGTTGAGGCCTTTCGTCTTAAAATCCTAAGCCTCATCGATTTCATTTGATTTGCAGTAATTGCGTACATCATTGCGGCGCGTTGTTGATGCTTGTGTGCTTCATTGTTATGCTGACTTGCAGCACTTTTTTTGTTTGATTTGTTGCTTTATTCCTCATTACTTCTCCATTTCTTCATTCTCTTTTTTTTTGTTGTCGTTGCTTGTATTGGCATTGTTGTTGTTGTTATTGCAGTTGTTGTTGTCATTACTGTTTTGGCAGTTGTTGCTGATGTTGTCGGAATTAGCAACTCGCAAGTGCATTCAATTGGCTTCATCTGTGCAGGCTTCATTTTTGCACATTTTTTCAATGGTGCGACACAGCGCGCCGCATTCATTTCAGCAGTTGCATCAGCGGCAGCAGCTCAAGTTCCTGCTTTGTTGTTGTTTTTTTTTGGTATGTTGTTGCATTGTTGTTGATAACAGAATATTTTTATAATTTTACCGTTATTACCGGTAAATAAGCGGTCGTAACCTGACATTAAATGCTTGTGGCTAATTTTTTTAATTTAATTTTTAAGTTGTTGTTTTTGTTTTTGTTAATTTCATTGATGCGCGCAAATTTTTGCGGCTTTTGTGGGAAAATTGAAGTTTCATTATTCGTCGTTTTATTCGTCGCTATTTTAATTTTCACAAAATTGGATTCGTAACGTCGGGTTAGTAAGTTGGAAACCCTTAAACTATACGCTGTCGGTGGGTTAATTGACCTCAGCACAGTTTTAATTTAGAGAAAATTAAATAAAAATTACAAGTAACATAGCAAAAGGGGGGAAAGATATAATGTCGTATCTACACTGCTAGTCTTATACTTAGAGACTATAAAAAAATAATTTTTCATATATTGACATATAAGTCAATGAGATTTTATAATACATTTACAAAAGTGAAAGAATTTAAAATGGTTTGAAAAAAGTTGATTAGATAAATTAATATAAAGCCGATGCTAGATTCAAAGCAACCAGCGTTCACTTAAAACTCAAGGACTAAAATCATTTCCGAAAGCATTCATACATTGAAAAACAGTTAAATAGAAAATTAATCCAATATAAGAAGCACCTTCAATAGCACTTATTGAAGTAATTGATTCAAATATTGAAAATATTCTTAAGGCCCATAAATTTTATTGTTCCAATAACTCCATACTAAAGCTAACAAAAATATATTAAAAATAATACCTTGTTTAAGAAGAAAATTTGAAGGTACAAAACTCTAATATACTTTGTATGGTCAGCCAAACTTCAATAAATTAATTAATTAAAATTTTTATTGTTGTCATTTCATTTCTATTTGAACCCTTCTAACTTTTTGATAGTTTCTTTTTGTGATAAGACACGTCACTTTCGATATAATGTTGTTTTTTACCGATGCTAGAAACTTGAAGACTAAAACAAATTTAAGTATCAGGAGCAATGACACCTGAAGTAGAGGCATTAACAAAGACTTGCATTTACTCGGAATATAGCACCATTAGTGTTATATTTCGGGTGCGAGTCATTTTTCTATCAGAGACTTAGTTGCGGACTAATCAATTCTATATTAATAGTCACGTTTTATCGTTGAAAAATCATTGGAACTAGACACCCATCAAAGTACTACTTGATTTTGCTTGTCAGTTGCTGCTGCATGGAATGCAGACCATAGCGGTCCAACAAAATTTTCAAAGAACTTCAAACAGGATTGCTGTTTGATAATATGGTAGATAAATAATATATATAGACACCTTTCTAGGTTTGGTGAAGGTAATAAATATTATTTTTATAAGTAACTTTGGTTTACGAAAAATATTTTAAAACTCAGTTTGAGTGATATATACCTTCCACACTCAGTTTTCTGGTAATAATATACAAAACTCCCAACAGACCGGAATACACGTTTTCTTTATAAATGGTATAATTAAGAAAAAATTATTTAATTATAAATTTTAATTTATTAAAAATTAATTTAATTAATTTTAATTATTAATATATTAAATTATTTAAGACTTCTTAATATATTTAACCAAAACTAATTGCCTGTGTAGTATATAACAGCAAACTTTTAAAAAATCACTTTTATTAGATAATTATTAGTCAGTTCCAGACATTTATCCCTTAACTGGAAAGGATAGAAGAGGCCAGTTTCATAACAATTTGTAATTGTTATCAATTTTAAGACATATCGTATGTTAGCAAAATTTTTACTGAATTTATATTTTCACTCTATTAATTATATATATTGGATATATATTATCTCGTGAAGAGCTATAGAGTGCCTTACGATTTTTTTAAATGATTGTAGGTAAAACCTAATTTTGAATATTCTGCGAGTTTACATTGAAAAATCATTTTTATAGAGCTTTTGATTTATGAAATTATTATTATTGCCATATGTTAAATATTGCATTATTAATACAAGTGTTCCATAGCTATGTATATTATCTCGAGAAATTACAATATCCCTGATCTGAATTATAGCCAGTAGAGCGGTATTTCATGTAATATTTGAAGTTACTTGATCTATGTGTCCAAGTTGACGACAGTCTTAGTCGTGAAAATAAACCTTCAGTGAGGTTGTGATATAGCTATAAAACAGAGTTTAAATACTAAAGGTTAATTTGATGAAATGTTTTTCATCAATAACACCATTGGATTTTATATACAACAATTATTGTTGTGTATGAATCATTTGCTCAAAATATGTTTTTATTAATTCTATTTGAGAGCCCACATTTCTGAGAAACATAACTTTTATAATCCAAACCATATGTTGTGTTTTCAGGCTAAATTTCTATATAATGCAAGTATTGAATAAACAATAAATATCAAATTTAACTTATTGTTTTTATAACTTTATTTATTGTATAGTTGATATATACTTGATATATGAAGGCTTTTATTTTAATTTTATTTTTGAAATCAAAATTTACCGCTGACGAATTGTGTTTATTAAAAATTGATGAAAATGCATCACAACTTAGGACGGCGTAATGTGTTGTCTCAACAGTACTCTTTCTTTAACTCTTTTAGATCTAGACAATCTCATGCAAAGATATCCTTAAGATATTGCTTGCTTAAAGTCGATGAAATTATAATAGCGTCAGAAATCTCTCAATAACTATGGGGAATTGAGATTAATGGTAATCGATGGGTAAAGGTAACTGAAATATTTCATGTAATGAGTCTTTGAAAATTGGCGAAAACAATTAGGGTCTATTTGGAATAGGCTTAGTCAATTTTTGTACATCTATCGACTAGCTATATATCTATTTAACTGTTTGTTAATCGATCTATTGTCTATCTGACAATATCGACTTATCTGTTTATGGTTGTTTCTTTGCCTATTCGTCTGTTAATATTTGTCTATCCGTCTATTTCTGGCACATATTGTGTGGTACCAATCGAGCTAAAAGCATTCAAATACTTTATTTTCAAAAGCATTCCAAAGAGAAATAATTTTAAATATATTTTCATAAGTGATAATAGAACTTTAACTTACTACTATGCTATAGCATGAAAAAAACTGCAAAACGTTGGGTTGAAGTTTTTAACAGTGCACCAGTGCATCCGAATATAAGAACCAAGGTCTCTAATAAAAATGTGTTATGAAATCTGTTGACTATATTTGCATATAATGAAACATATCGCGACAAGTAAAATTTAAAAAGCATTAAATAAGAATAATGAAAACAACATTAAAACATCCAAAATTTTTTCTTAATGAAATTGAATGCCCGCTTAAGTGGGTTTTTGTACGTCTATACCGTCAAATTCTTGAAATCCATTAAACCGAAGAAAGAAAAAACGCTTAATTAATTTTAATGTTAATCGCATGTTCTTTAAAACATATTGACACATACATAATCCAGTACAGAGACGACGGTACAAAGACATACCATATATTTGCACATCTTAAAGGCCATTCGTCGTTGCACTTGAAAAGGGCAAAATTGTCTTCTGCAAATGAAAAATCAAACAAAAAGACTAAAAGGCCGTTGGACAGCGTGAGTGAAGACAGTCCTCAGCAAATTTAATGGAATAAATGAAATATTTTTCAGGAATTAAATTTGAGTGAAATATTTAAAAAAAACAGCCAAAAATCATAACAAATATTTATGCAGAGATATTGCCTACTGTCAATGGATCTTCAAGGGAGATCAAAAAATTTAATAATGCGAAAGTGAAACAAAAAGTAATGGGTTTTCACATTATATTGCTGGAGTCCACTACATCAAAAATAAAAAATAGATTTTCATGAGTCGAAAACTAAATACGAATGGACATAAACTCTAAATTATTTAGTGTTCAGAGCGATGATCTATGTTCGTAGTATCAGAAAAGAGAAAAGAGAAACGCGCTGAGAGGGGGAAAAGAGAGAAAGTATGAATAAGTATCAATCAAAAATAGGATTTACAAAATAGGATATTATTAGCATATTCAGAATAATATCAAAAACAAATATTTTAAAATAAAAAAAAATTACATATTGGAAAAGTCGCGGTGAAATAAGTCTGTCATATGAAGTTTGAATGAAAAACTGTAAAGATCGGTAAAATCATTTAATGAAATAATTAAGTTATATATTTAAAATATTCTCTATATGAACTGGACTACATTATAATATATTTATAATGTACAGTGTACTGTTCTGTACACTGTTACATACATCAGTCAGTGATGTTTTATGTTTGCTTTCTGCGTTGTTAGATGACACCTATAAAACCCTGTAGACATTCCGGTCAAAGCAAAAATCGTGTTTATTCCATAGCAATACCTAATATAAATTAATGTAGCTGGACTATTGGTAGTCATGGTACTCAAATATTGTAAGCCAGGCTTTATTAATTGAGCATGCTTTAATGCCTGATTCTGCCCAACACCGTCTGTCCAAGGATTGGCTGGTACGCTATTACTGTTTCCCAGGATATGAGTAGCAACAATTGGTTCTTATAAGAAAAAAGATACAAACAAAAAATAGGAATTTATTACTTTGATTGATGCCAGGCTGATTTCTTTAGAAACTTTAACTGAAATAAGCATCCCCACTGTATTTTCTATACCAAAATAATACACACATTTTTAAAGGTGGGGTTAATCTATGTAGAGCGTTACGTAAAGTGACTACTGTAGTGTTAGACAGAAGTTGTAAGACTTTAGATTTTTCTTCTAAAAGTACAATATTTCCAAAATTCTGTTCATAAGACAATACATATTAATTGTAAATATTGCTCACTGTCTAAATCACTTGCAGAACATACGAAAACTTTAGTTTGGTCTAAATAGTGTGCAGAAGCTAATGCTGATATTGTTCAATATAACATATATAATATATTATCAGTATTAACACTGTTTTTTACTTGATTGAATTTTTAATTTTTTTATATTAATTTTTAATGCCTTTGTCAAAACATATGTATACCCCACAACCAAACTCGTTACTTGTTGGTAAACTTAATGTTTTTAACAAATTAAAAGTATTTATTTGTATGAATTTTGTATGAAATATTAATTTATTGTAGTTGAAATGTGGTTAGTGTGGTGAATGTTATTAAATTAAAATATTTTCTAACTGCGGAAACTTACCTTCTACTTTCGATAAATTCTTTTCCTGAAATTGAATAAATAAAATCTGATTAGAAACTTTATTAATTATAAGTTAACGATGTAAGCGTCTTTACTAAGTACTTTGTTATAAATTTTATACTTAAGATAACTTAAATGCTAAGTTTTAATCTCTTAATTAAAATTTTTGTAATTTAGGATGATTGCGACTAAACAAGACTACATAAAGGCGCACCATTGCAACCATTGCAACCATTGCCACCATTACGGCAAGTCTTGACAAAAACCTTAATTAATTGCCTCGACATCGTTCACAAGAAATGGGTTCCTGTTCATCGAACTGTAAAAGGTTTTGCACAAAATATTTGAAAACTGGGTGCATCATTAAACCATACTTGCAGAATGGTCGATGATTTTAATGGACCCCAATAAAAATTATGTTGAATGATTTTTTGTTTCCAAAAATGTGCGAATATAGTTCATAGATTGCTCTAGAACAATCAACGACTTACTGGAAGAAAAATTTTATGACAATATAATCGCCAGAAATAGACCCATTATGTGACCACCAAGATCATGGGATTTAACATAGCTGTTTTATTTTTGCGTTTGGTACATAAATGTGTTGGTAAAATAAGTATGTGTATGTAGATAAGTATGTGTTGGTAAAATCCAACTTCAAGAAAATGATTTGTGAGATACTCTTTCAAGTGAGTAAAAATATACGAGGGTTACTATTGATATTTTGAACCTAATAATAAAAAAAAAATACTAAATTTTCGTAAAAATGTCTTTATTGTGTCTCGAAATATTCTCCTTTATGATCAATACACGTTTACATGCGTTCGAACCATTTGTTAAAACATTTTTTCCAAACTTCATCAGTTCCATCCAAAACATGGTTCTTAAATACCAGAACGGTTTCTTCCGCCGATAAAAAATATTAGCATTGTCAACACAATTTATACTTGATATTCGAAAACGAGAATAAGTCATTGAGAATAAGTCAATGAGAACTATACGACGAGTGACCCATAAATTCAATTTTTTGAATGTACAAATAGTCGGTTGTTAGACGAATTATGTGAGCAATCGCATTGTCTTGATGGAGATGGAAAATGATCCGACGGTGCTTGTTTGTTTTCGTGTTTCACTGAAGACTTCCGGTAATTATAATATTTATATTATATTTATTAAGCTATGTGAACAATTTTGGTATTATCCACCAAAATAAAAAATACTATCAGTTTCGATATACAGTTGAAATTAACGGTGACTCACAACAAATTAACGATGACTCACAATGAGTTTAACAATTAACTTTATTGTTTTAATTTGTTATTTTATTTAATCAACAAAAAAAAGTATAGCCATTGACAAAGGCACAGTTCATTTAGTAGATAATATTATCAGTGTTCTCACACATAGTCTTCTATTTCTCTTTAACATCTGATGTTGGACTTATTCCTGTTCTTTACCACTTTTCAATATTAATTTTGTATGGATTTTGTATGAAAAAATATCACTTATTGTTGTATATTTGTTGAATTAAGTACAATAGTTCAAATATAGTATTAGAACAACAGTTTTTGGATTGTTTCAAATACGTTACTCTGTTTGCTTAATTTCTTAATTTCACCAATTTTTTAACTTGACATGTTAACACAGTGAATAGAAATTAAGCTCAATCTATTTTTCGAATGGGCCGAAAACGGTGCAAACACATTTTTAATTGGTTTCTAAAGGTAGTAGTACATATCTGCAGCCCCTCATCTTGAAGAACAAATGCCGGTTAGCACTTCCGTTGGAATTTCAGCAATCGGAAAGACAGTATAATGATACTGACATATATAACGAGTAAAATGTTGGTACCATGGAATAAAATATATTTTAAAATACTAGGTAGGCTATACATAAAGTATAGACAGTTTAAACATGAGTATAGTTGGACATAGTTGGATGTAATATAGCTTTCAAAACTTAGTAGACTACTTCTCAAAATGGCTAATAGACAAGTCGATAAGTGACATGACCTAAATCTATAGGTGATATATATGATATATCATTATCACGTTGGCATTGCCACATATTTCAATAATCATAATTCTCTGTTTATGAATTGTAAATGGAATGTTATTTAAACTGTTTTCATTATAAATTTTTTTTTTCTGGAGTTAGTTTCAAAAACTCTCTTATATTTTGTTATAGATTTTGAAAGTTTAATTTGCTTATATTTTTTACGCCAGAGATAGTTTTACATCTTAACAATATATTTTGTATTTTAAACTTGTGCGTAAACATGACTAGAGGTGAGTTGAATGTTTCTTAAGACACGCAAACAGAAATAACGCTTTCATTCTTCTTCAGGCGCAAAGAAAGTTAAATCGGCGGTCCTAACACCGACACAGGAAAAATTGGCAATTATCGGAAAGGCGGAATTTGGCGGCGTCAAGCAGCCACAAAAACGTGCAAAAGTCGGTCGCGGACAGCACAAGCGCGCGGCACGCGCAGTGCGTAAAGCAATAAAACGTCCCGGTGCCCGTCGCGGTGCTCGTCGCGGTGCTGTTCGTGGCCGAGCAAATAAGGTGGCGTC
This sequence comes from Teleopsis dalmanni, assembly GCF_002237135.1. NCBI lineage: Eukaryota > Metazoa > Arthropoda > Insecta > Diptera > Diopsidae > Teleopsis > Teleopsis dalmanni. Next base: position 14,514,642 of record NC_051848.1, read on the forward strand.
TACAGGTAAAAGCAAACGACCAAGAAAACCGCTAAGGCGTCAAGGAAAGCGGAAGAGGACTCGCCGCCGTATTGTTAAGCGCCGTGCATCTCCGGTACGTAAAGGAGGTAAGCGAAAAGGAATGAATAAGAATAAGCGGGTTCGCGCCCGTGTTCGAATACCAAGCGTAAGTTAGAAAAAAAAATTTTTTTAATGTTTTTAAATACAATATTTTGTTTTTAATAAATCGTACAGGATACCGACAGTGACATACGGATGCCGGAGGTGGCACAGCCTATAGTGGATATACCTCCACCAAATTTTTTGATTAGATTTTGGCAACCATTTACTTTTTTGGCAGCATTAACTACTTATTGGATTTATAATGTTTAGGACATAAATTAATCAAAATTTAAAATTTAAAATTCAAAATTCGAAATTCAAAATTTAAAATTCAAAATTCAAAATTCGAAATTCAAAATTTTACTATATAAATTAACAATGGACTAAATCTGATATATGACTTAGAATAAAAATTTCCAAATTGGACAGTTGACAGAAAACTTGCGTTTTATTCAAGAAGCAGAAAAAATTAATATTTAACGGAAATTTTTTTTCTAAATAGTTTAAAGAAAATTCTTTTCACAAATAATAAATACATAAGGATCTAGATCTAGGATCTAGTTCTAGAAGGATAATATGTCGTCTCACCAGATATAATATACTTGTTGTTTCTGAATTGTATAGACAGAAATATGTAAGTGTTGGCTCGTTTCAGAAGAGGAAGAGATGAGATATATTTGTATAATTCTACATGAGTTTTTAGAATTTTTAGACCTAAAACTGACTTGATTACAGCGCCAACTAATTAAAGACATTATATTGATACCTAGATTTGCCGAGATGCAACTTCAGATTAGATCAGATTAGTTGTTTAGTCCAAATGGATGTCAACGTCACTACAGTATTGCACATATATTGTCAAAAATGAAACACGAATTTAAGGTATGTGGAAAAAATTAAATTGACGATTTTCGTATAAATTTCTAGCGCCTACGGTGGATTAGATATAATTGTAATAAATTTGCAGATCTTTCATTGAGCATAATACCAATTTCTATAACTATATGTACTTTGTGGCACTTATTCTGGTGAAGTGCAAGTACTTGTCGAAGATTCTTTTGGCTAAGCTGACTACATACTTAACGATGACGAAGCAGCTGTAAAGCACTTTCTTCGTCATACTCACAGCGGTGGAAAGATGTTGTCAAATTATTTTGCTAGAGCTGAACTTGGATATAGATATCCGCATATCGTTGACTATTATTATCTTTTATTAGCCTGTTTTGTATAGAATTAATTTAAAATTGTTTGTAGGATGGTGACAGTATACAAAGATCCTTTAAATGTTGCAAACATATTACAAATACACGCCTCATCTCGCCTCATGAACGAGGTGGGGCGTATCTCATATTATTATATGATATAATAAATATCAAATATTTAATTTAAAGATTTTTACAGTAAAAACATTTGAGTGATTTAATTATATAAAATTCTTTATATAAAAAACTTTATAAGTGTGTAATTTTTTATCATTTTCATTATTTCTTCAACTATTCAAAAAATGTTAATGCAAAAATAATTTTCATCTTTAAATACAAACTTATTGTATCTTAAGGAATAAACAAATACCCTAGCACTTAAGAAATAGTTTCTTATATTCAGTTAAATCCCAACAATTTCGCTTCCATCCATTAAGAAACGGAAAAGCTTTTAGGATTTCCGTGAGCATGAATATTTAAGAACATTTCGGAGTGCATTAATGCAAAATCTAAAATTTTTCTAATAAACTTTTACCACATTAAAATATTTAATAATCCGCATTTTATTATCCCTGCAACTTGTGGTAGCTTAACCACCTGTTGTTAATTAGCAGAATTCCTGGCATTCAAGCGTCCTTACCACGCAACATCAAAATGGCTTTATCGGAACGAAATGGAGGCGGGAAAGAATGGAGGCCGCAAAATAAATTAATAAAATGCCCTGTTATTCGGAGATATGGATGTTTTCCGGTATAAATAATAAAAAACTAAAAAGTTGAAATAAATGAAATTCAAGATATATATTTTTTAACATATTTTTTTCATATTTTAAAGTAAATAAAAGAAAACTGAAATAAAAATAATTAAGAACTAAAAATAAAAAAAGTATACGTAATATATTGCATTATATAACATATTAATATATATATTGTTAATATAATATATATATATATATATATCAATATAATATATGTATATATATATATCAATATAAAATATATTCATTATAAATATAATAATACTAATTAATATGAATTATAAAAATATGTATATATATAAATATATAAATGTATATATATAAATTAGTATAATATGATTTATATTTATATTTATTATAATATAATAAAGCCAAGCGATCTTACTAGTCTTAAAGTTTAAAGTCTGTCAAAATTCATGGGTAATAACTACTTATTGGTCATTAATGAACTATGATAAAATAGCTGCGTTACTTTTTGGTAAATTCAAAAGTACCAAGATAATGAAAGGGCTGTAGTCTTGCGATGTCATGCTGTAGAAAACCTCTACAAAGAGTCCTAACTTAGCAACCAATTAGTGAATAATGAAATTCGTACTATGTCTCTGATACGACACTGCCGAAATTTTGTTTAAACACCAATATCTACCGAAAATAGATATACATTCTGCGAAGGGGAAGTTAAAACGTGTGCACACATTCTATGTGTATACCTGAGACTGAGCAGCAATAGACTTATTTATTTTGAAGACAGACACGTTGTTTCATATCATATATACAACAAAAGAAAAACTATTAAAGGTGTTCAAGTTTCATTAAACTCCCAAGGACCGATATAAGAGATAAGCACAACATACAATAGATTTGGCACAATAAACCAAATGGGTCGCGGAGCATAGAATTCCCTCCATAATAAAAAATTAAGTTAAAATAATTTGACTTTAAGAAATTTATTTTTACATTATGGAAAAGAAAAGTTCTATATATTATATATTTTTACAACCTTATCCATAAAAAGTTATAGAAGGTTTATAACACTGTTTATTCAAAATGTTATTCATAAATGTTATTTAACAGTGTTATGAGAAATTTTTATGAATAAGGCTGTTAATATATATTTTTCACATATTCAAAAAAAAATTAAAAACTAAATTTTAGATTTTATGTTAGAAAAAAATAAAAATAACTCAAATAAAATTAAATAAAATACAATATATTATTAATATTCGCAATGTTAAACGTATTAAAATTCTAGTATTAAGTTAACGTGAAGTTAAACGATTTATAAAAATAAAGCAGAAAAATCTTGATAATATTAACAATCTTACCGTAATTACAACAAACAATTTTTTTAAAAAAATTTAATTTAAAATTAAAAACATTCAAACTTCCATATCTCGAATTATATACTTCTTTAACTCAAATTTTCTATAACTCGAACCAAAAACAGTGCACCAAGGTTTTAGGGTGCAAATTACACACAATTCTGCTTCCATAACTCAAACTTCTATAATTTCTATAATTTCTCTATAACTCGAATAAAAATATTGTTGCGTTCCAATGGGAATATAGGAAAGTGAATTCTATTAGTCCAATTTTTATTTTAAGTATGAATTCATTTTGCTGTTAGGGGAAGTCTCTTTTTCCAAACCAAATGTGGTTTAAAGTGAACAAAATAACTTCCAACGCAACTCTTAACGATTATATTGAGCTTACACATTATTGATATATTGATATTATTGAGCATTATAGCTCTGAATTGGTGGGTCCAATTCTAAGCGTAACGGAAAGTGATGATAAGGGTTCGGTAAATGAAATTGTTCATCAGTCTGCCAAGAATGAAGTACAGGATTCATTCATAATTCTGAATTTTTGTTTGCAAACGAATGACACTGCAACTGATGATCACTTGCTTGGAATAAAGTGAAATCTCTTTTTATTGAAAATAAGGAAAAAAAGTCCCAAACCCCAATTTCTGAATATTTTACTTCACTATAACTTCTGTGCTTTACTTGATTGCAAATAAATAAACATCTTAAAATGTAATTCTAGTTTCTTTTAAAATAAAAAAAATTATTAAAAATATTCTCTAACTCGAAGTCTCCATAAGTCGAATCTTTTCTATGCAACTGTTATGGACTGTATTTCAAAAAATCTAATTTTATGTAAAAAGTGATGTTAATACGAATAAATACCGTTATATAATTTTTTTTTTGTGGTTGTAAATAAATTTTGAATTAAAAATTTATTTTACAATTTAAATTTTTTTAATTTTAATTTTTTTTAATAAAATTTTACTTATTCACCAAAAAAAAAATTAGCTGTGAAAAAATATTAAAATTAATAAAGTTAAAATTATTTTATTAAAATTATCATTATTAATAAAATTAATAAATGATTTGATGTAGAAATGTCGTTTTTAAAAATTAAATTAAAATAAATTTAATAGTAAAAAAAATAAAAAATTTTATTTTAAAAATGAAATTTTTTAACATAAATTATTTATTTTCTAATAAATTACAACATAATTCTAAATAAATACATAAATAATAGATTTAATATTACCGGGTTTAGGGTTGGTTATTTAACACTTAAAATGTTAAAAGTTTTTTAAAAAAAATATTTCTTATTCTCAATTTAATTGTTAAACAACCGACCTTGAGCCCAGTTAAAATAAAATTAATTGATATATAGGTTGAAATAACAATTAATTATTAAATATATAAATAATATATTTTACCTTGGTTTTCTTGAATTTTTTCAAATATTTTCAATTGTTTATTTGGAATAAATTTTTAATAACTAAACAAAACTTAACACTTTATTTTGAGTTGAAGATGAAAAATCACTTTTTTGTTCCAGAGTTGAAGATGAAAAATCACTTTTTTGTTCCAGAAACACGCAGCTGCGCTCGGTCACTGCCAGGATGTGAATGATGTGGCATCCGATTGCAGCCATCAGGTTAACTGCGAAAGCTCAGTGCACCTAAATACATCGTAGGAGTTTTCCCGAATATTTTTCGGTTTTATGAAGTATTGAATTGCACTTTGCACTTCAGGCACTACACAGATAAATTTTTATTACTAAGGCGATATTTTCTTGGAATACATTATTTGTTCTGCTGAATGAATGCAATTTTATGAATCTTTTATTTTATATTTTCTTTCTATCTTAATAAAGATAATACTATATCTTTGTTGAGATATAGTAAATCAATTTTAAAGTATAAATGGCATATTTTTACAAAGGGGCTTAGCGCCTATTCTTATTTGGAAGTGAAATTTTATTTGATCAATTCATTACTCTGCTAATACATATATTTCAAGGACCCAATACATTTTCACACCCTTCACAATCGCAGTTAAAATAGAGATATATATTGAGTTGAAGGGGACATTGAAGACGTAATAAAGTATAAACCCTAAATTTCTGATCAGTTCTGCAAAACAAATTGACCAAAACGGATTTGTTAGAACATCTCAAGGTATTTAAAGGTGTGAAAAGTTTTAATCAACTTGGGGTGCTCTTCAATGGTACGCTCCTAGCTAAATCTTTTGCTCAAAAACTTTGTACAGAAAGAGTAAGATGAGAGTATATGACTGATAACCATAAACAAAAGTGAACTTATTGCAATACAGAAGAAACTGCTTTGGTGTATGCTTGGACCTTTTTGTATTGTCTTAGGAATATTAATCTAGGATATACAAGCTCATGGACTTCTTTGTCGCACACTTTTATTGAACTTTGATAATAAAATGTGTTTATTGGTTCCTTTACTCAATATCTCAAAATTCTCTTTTTAATAAGTACATTTTCTCCATCAAAACTTTGTTTTCTTCTTAAAAATCTGTGATCGATATGTGACGATATAACAAATTTTCGATATTTAGTTTCTTAAAATCGACATTTCGACATTTATTAGCCCATAACAGTTAACCTACTGAACCGATTAGAAACAATGTTCGAAACAATTATTCGTGATTGAATTAACTGTAATTGATTACCTTATTCACTGAATCGAATATTTTCAACTAGAGATGAAGTCCCCAACCTTAATACTTTACTAAGCAAAAATTTTGAGTACAAACTTGAAACCATTCAGTTCGGCTCTTGCAAAATAGTACATATAGTCTTGAAACTCTTGTATAGTTAGAAATATGGATGTTGCTAATCAGTTATTTCATCACTACAGAACTAAAAACCTTGTCAGGGTAATCTATTTTACTTTAAGGTTATTCGATTATTAATTATGAATATAGTCGTTATAAAATTGGCAAAGATACCGCATCACGTTTATGTTATCGATAGCCAGAGCAAGCCTACCAACGGTTCATTTATCTCAGATCTATCTACATTAGCTTTCTCCAACAAAATTCTTAAGTTTTGTTAAAAGCTCGAATTTGTTCTATGTCCTTTTTTAGATGCATATGTGTCAGAGATCACATCAGAGCAAGCTATCATTCTAATAACATTATGTGACTATAAACAATAATTCCCTATATTGAATTTTAACGGTGATTCGGAAGCATTCAAATTGAGAAGTATTTACAGGCTGGTTCTACTAAGATATTTTTACCGGCTTTACAGATTTACAGATGGCTTCTATGATCTGAATTTAATGGCATGGATATGGGTGAGTTGTATCGCTCACATGAGCTGAGTTGTATGACGGATAAGAACTAAGCTGTGTCGGTTATATAGATGGAAAATTGAGGCTTATATAAACTGAGTTGGATTTTCTGTATGAGCTGAGTTATATATCGTCCATATAATTCTGAGATAAGTTGATTCACCCATATGAAAAGAATTAAATCGTCCATATGAGCTGAGTTGTATGGGGCATATGGATGGAGTTGCAAAACCCATCATTTAAGTAAAATTAAACAAGTTTTGTTTTGATTAAATTGAATACTCAACAACGCTTATATTTTCCAATATAATTGAATGTGGATCCAATTCTTTTCACAAAATTCTTGTGAAATGATAATGATGATTAAAGTTCTTTATAATTTGCTTATAGGAATTAAATATATATATTAATTAAATAAGTATTAGTAACAAATAAAATAATTTTAATAATAATAAAAATAATATGCATTCATTTATTGTTTTTATTGGTAATTGATGAAGTCTGTTTTTGTGGAATTCTAGAAACAAATGTATTTAGATACAAATAAGCAGAACGTAATTCGAATAACAAAATAGATAACACGAACAAAGGAAGCAAAATGAAAACACAGATAAACAACTGAGAGTATTAGATTTAATGCAAAACACACTTCATGAATTTCTTTCATTAATTTAAATTATGTCATTGGAATGCACAATTGTGTTTGTATATTTGTATCTTCATGAGTCTCTAATTACCTAATACGAGAGGAACGACTAGATACATATGTTGAAAATGAAATAAAATTGTCTGTCTTTACTAATCGCCAATAAAAACAGAAAACGGAAAACAGACATGCAATACTCGACCGTAGCAACACAGCTTAAAAATTTTTTTTAATGCTTAAGAACTGTTTATAGAAGATACAGAAGATATAAGAGCCTTGGAGAAAATAAACCTAATCAGCAAAAATGCGAAGAAAACATATTGTCACAGAATGGTTTCAATATGTGCTTATTAAATATGACGACTGTTTGTGTTGTTGGATAGAAAAAAAAACATAATTTCTAATATAAACAGATATCTACAAGTGTATGTATTTTGCAATAGGTACATACAGGGTCCAATTGAAAAATAACGAAAATTTTACAATTATTTATTTTCATGCTCTATTTAATTTAATGATTTGAATTTTAATATATGAATTGGTTGCCATATCAGTAAGATATGCGTTAACTATCAAGCACTGAATGTGCAAGACGAACACAGGTGCAGGTGGTGGACATGGGTTTCTGTGGCAAAATGTTGCATCAGAGAATTTGTAAGAAATTTTGAATTAAAAACGAAATTCATTGCAAGAAGTATTCGAAATATTTAATTATGTGTTTCGCGATAATACTATGTCATAACAACTAATTTATTCCACTGTATTACTGAAATCATCCTACTCTCCAAATATGCCACCCTATAACTTCTTTAGTTCGGTTTTTAGGAATCCTCTTCGGGGCGTATGAGTGATATTTTTAGTAATCAAATATTCAATAAAATTCCACTGTATTGCTGAAATCATCCTACTCTCTAAATATGCCATTCTAAAACTTCTTTAGTTCGATTTTTGGGAATCCTCTTCGGGGCGTATGAGTGATATTTTTAGTAATCAAATATTCAATAAAATTCCACTGTTTTGCTGAAATCATCCTACTCTCTAAATATGCCATTCTAAAACTTCTTTAGTTCGATTTTTGGGAATCCTCTTCGGGGCTTATGAGTGATATTTTTAGTAATCAAATATTCAATAAAATTCCACTGTATTGCTGAAATCATCCTACTCTCCAAATATGCCACCCTGCAACTTCTTTAGTTCGGTTTTTGGAAATCATCTTCGGGACGTATGAGCGATATTTTTAGTAATCAAATATTTAATAAAATTCCACTGTTTTGCTGAAATCATCCTACTCTCCAAATATGTCACCCTGCAACTGCTTTAGTTCGATTTTTGAGAATCCTCTTCGGGGCGTATGAGTGATATTTTTAGTAATCAAATATTCAATAAAATTCCACTGTATTGCTGAAATCATCCTACTCTCCAAATATGCCATCCTATAACTTCTTTAGTTCGGTTTTTGGGAATCCTCTTCGGGGCGTATGAGTGATATTTTTAGTAATCAAATATTTAATAAAGTATCTGACAAAAAAAATGACCAGTTTTTCTCAAAAACATTGAACATAGATTGATAGACAAAAAGCTAAAGAACAGCCAGACAAACAGCCATCAGATAGATAAACAGACAGATAAAGTAATAGCTAAAGAGACCAATTGACAAACAAATAGACAGATAAAGATAAAACCGATAGGTAGACATGCAGTCAGACTAATGAAAATAGTCAGATTATAGTCAGATAAGCAAACAAACTGAGACACCAATAAACAGATAAATAAACATAAAACTGACGGGCAAAGAGGTTTCAAAGACTTATAGGCGAACATACAAGAAAATAGACCGACACAAAAACAGAAAGGTGTACAAATAGAAAGGTAGGAATACATACAGATAAGCAGACCTGAAGATAGATTAACATACAGGACGAAAAGCATAGGACAAATACTCAGATATATAGAGTGTCAGGCAGACAAAGAGATAGATAAAAAGAAATCAGTACATCGATTTTGCTTTCTTTGCGCACAGAATGGTTCAATTGTACTGTAATTAATTTCCAACTACAATAACTTTCGAATTGACACCAATATTTGTATCAATCTTTCTTCAAACGCAGCTGATTTTATTATTTATAACTTTGCGGAAACATTCACATCCCATTTTTTTGAAAATATGTTGTCTGTGATGAAGTATCTAATGCAGCAACCTAATAATGTCATACCCCATTATTTGTGCTGAAAATCATAAGTGGCTATTGTTAGAATCAATGCAGCAAAAACAAGTTCTAAAGAAACTATATAGTTCCAAAAAAGTCAAGACTTCAGCAATTTTTAAAAAAACAAAATTATCTCAATGGAGATTATGTGCTTATACGGACGCGATTAGTTTTCGAATATCATCTCTAGTTTCTCAGCTGAAGAACTCTCAAAATAATCAAGTCTATTTAAGAGAGAGGTTTTAAGAAAATTTAAATATTCAAATGACTAAAATAAGTTAAGTAACATCGTTTGAGATGGCTTAGGTGGCTATTGACATTTTAATGAGAGAAAGGGAAACAAAGATTGAGAGAAAGTATTTTCGTGTTTCAATAACATTCTGGATTGTACAAGCATGCACTAACTAGATAATGTTCAAAATTTCCTCTCGACCACATATTGACCTATATAGTCACCGTATGCAAACCCGTTTAACTGTTGGTCGCCTTAATCGCAAAGTCAGCGATTAAGAAAGTGTTTTTTCGTGAATGGACGAAAACTCCTTCGGTTCAAATACGTGTACTTTGGGATTGATTTATCAGGTAATTTAGAGAGAGTTAAATATATATGTGTGTTTATTGAAAATCCAAAATAAAATAGAAAAATTTGATTTTATTTTAAAATTTCTTTTCGTTTATTCTATAAAATAAATTGAAAAAATTTAATTTTCTATTAAAGGAAGAAGCGATTAATAATTAAGTCACCTTGTACTATGTTGAATTGATGATAGCTCCTCTACTGCATTAAAAAGTTCAGGATAAAAACTCTAAACAGAAAACTCTAGACATACCTAATATACCTTAAGTTTTGGTATCGTACAAGTAATTATCGTTCAGGAGAATTTTAAGAAGAAGTTCAGCATTAAATTCAACAACTATTGTAGGAACTATTGTACTAATATACTTATATCACTTCTATAAATAAATGATATTTAAAGACTATTTAAACGAAAATAACAAACAATAAAATAGTAAAAGGAGAATGGAGAATGGAAGACAGGACTAAAAGGGAATTATCAAATTGCAAAACTCGATGATAAAGTTTTTCCAGCTGCAAGTATTTTTGTTCTAAGTAAGCTGGGAAGCATTATATTGCCATGGATACAGTTGGTACAGTCATGGTAGCGCCTTTATGTGCCTGCCTCTTCATAGCCAATGAAAATAATATAAACTTGAGTTTTATAATTGTGTTATTTATTATTATTTTTTTCAATTCGTTTGAAAAAATTATTTTCCTTGTTACAGAAGCTTAGATGCTGTATGCAATACAAACTGTTGGTAACTATCTAAACGATGGCGGTATAAAAGAAAATGCCAACCGTACGTGTAAGCCGGCGGCAGCACACAGTACAATGAGCTGATGCTTCTCTGGTACTCGTTTCTTGGTAAATATTAAGCTGCATGCCACAGACTATTTTGTACAGACTGCATGCAATCGGTGCTGCAGAAATGGAGGTTGCTGTTGGAAATGCAAATGTGCTAGCATAGACTAAGATGTTAATATATGTTAGTTAGTCACTGGTTGCGCAGGGCAACAGAAATTTCTCAAGCTGTAATAGCACAACAAACACGCCATGTTAGCCAAGCAACCGACCAGCTTACTGATCCTGGTTATGCAGCTAAATTCCAGCAACAATGCCAACAATAGCAGCAGCAGGTAACAATGGAAGGCGACGTCATTCTGAGCTTAGTATCAAACCACATATACGGTAGAAAATGTTTACAGCACTCATAATAAATAAATATTTTAACAATTATTCGGTGTTAAGCAGAATTCTCTGACAATTTTATGACAATAGAATTTATCTAAGCCAAGTGTAGAATGCATTTGTAGCTACAAATTAAATTGCATCTGCTATTTGTTGCAGCTAGCATTGCCCACATGCTCTGCTCTCTGTCGTCCTAGCATTCCACACACCTGAACACTATCCGAAGTATTAACTAAAATATTTCATCATATAAACTACGCACTTCAGATATGTGCAAGGCCATAGGTATACAGGGTATTATCAAATGCTTAACATTCAAAACTTTGCCAATTAAATACTATATTATTTGTGATTTGTTTAATTGGCAAAATATTCCAGAATGATTGCATTGCAAAATTTTGCTGTCAGATGGGAATTTTCTGAGAGATTCTTCCTTCTATTTGATTTCAGTTTTTGGAATTGCGAATTTCATTTGATGCCATGGCATTTCTCATTTCTCATTTCTCATTTCTCATTTTGTTTTCAACTTATTTGAAAGCAATTCAAAGTGCAACCCAAAAATTATTCGATTTATAGTGCGAACCATGGAAACTATGATAACCGAACAATGGAAAGTGTTGATAATTGGAGGCCAAAATTGTTGTGGAGTTCACGGGAATCCATCTATCAAAAATCAACCTGTTTACTTTAGGGTTTGGGGAAGAAATAGCTCATTGTCAATCTTTACATTATTGGAATATAATTTAATGAAATGCAATATATTAATTTAACAATAATAAAGCAAACTTAAAAGGACAGCATATATATCAAATATCAACTGTGGTATGTTATAATTTAAGGAACAAATTTCATTTCATTTATTATAAACAACATAATATTAAAACACCTTATATTATATCTAATTAGATTATCCCTGGTAAAAGTATAATCGGTGTTATCGCTCTTGGTGAGAGCATAGAGTGTAGTAATTCCATTTCTTTGACCAAATAAAGTATGTGGACTATTCCTGGTCGTGTGGAGCGAAATAAAACACGTAACCCCAGCTGTCTGAAATTGTAAGTTCTATCTATAGGGTATCTATATAGTCTTTATGGGTACAAAATATATTTGTAATCCTCAAGACTTGTTACCATAATCGTGGTAAATTCACTATTTACACATAACATACAGTTTTTAGATTAGATATCATTTTATTATTAAAATGATATATTATAAAAATGATATATTATTAAAATGATTATTATACAATACAATAATGCAACATTCAGCAACCTAAAAATACAGCGAATACTAATAAACACAGACATCTGCATATCAACTTCAACTTCAATACAATAACCATAATAACCCAAAATGCCTATCTCCTGCTTTTTTCTGTCAATTGTCATTATTTCCCTTCTAGTATTGTTTAACGTCTATTTACTACCATAATGTTTCTACGCTTTTGCATCGGTGCATTTCCTCAATTCATTCTAGCGTTCTATATAAATGATAGGTCTAAACTTCAATAACAATTAAAAAATCATATTACCATCTATTGGTTTAACTCAGAATATATATTCCATGAAACCTTTCTCATTTTCTTTCGAATAATTCCCATAGTACAAGCTGTTTTTTTACTTGCGATAGGTGGAAAGCCATAGTGTGAGACTTGAACCGATTACGACCACTTTATTTTTTTCACTTTCTAAGTGATTAGCTCATCTATTATATTAGAGTTCAAAGTTCGCACTGAGACTTATATAAGATTCTACAGAATAAATAGAATACTATTTTTTAACAAGAAATTTTAGTAGTGTCATAGCGTATTTAATTACTAAAAAATACTACTAAACAATAAATGGAGATTCCTAAATAAGTTTATATGAAATTTGTTACTCTTGTTAAAGTAATTTAATTTTTTATTTATATTGTACAAATAAATTAATTGGTGATAATTTGTATTTAATTTTTAAGATAAGTTGTTAAAAGATTAATCTAAATATATAGCGTTATATATAAAAAAAATATATATATATGTATATAATGTTACTAAACATACTAATAACATCGTAGTATTGTATTGTAATGATATTGTAAAAGCAACATTCATATTTGGTTAAATTATGATTTTAGATTCTGTCTCTTTAAGCGAACCTCGTTGTCTATTTACTTTTCTATTTCAACAATCAAACTAGTTTATATATAAATTTTAATAATATATCATCAACTTTAGTTCATTTCAATTGAATAAAAATAATTAAATCAAACAATTTTTTTTTTAAACATCCTTTATTAGACATGAGTAGTACAATCTCAACTATTTGATATTATACTAAGTATTATATTGATATTATTAAGTAATAGTGTGCGGGTTTACTGAACCAGTGTTCAGTTTCCATACAAACAATTGAAGAGAATTTAATTACTTTAAACGGGCCTCTTACTTTCTAAAGGATATGCCCTACACATAAATATTTATATTGCAAAGCAATAGTTGACTTGAAATAATCAAATATTCACATATAAATGCAAACAAACTGTTATAGTTCGCAAGACAGCATCGTTGTTGTTACAAATTAATTGTCTGTTTTTGTTTCTGTACATAGTTTTTGAATTAACACGAAACAAATAATGACTCAAGTATGGCAATTCGTATGAAGTCATTAGTGAAAAGTATGAAAAGTACAAACCCAAGAATAGCACCAAACAAAAATGCTTGAAAATGTCTCAAGAAAACCTCTGTGAAAATATTTTCAATAATGAAAATCAAAAATTGGAAGTACAGTACTTTCCCAGATTAACTTAAGTAAGAGCGCAAAACATGACAGGTATTTTTTTAACAGGTCTTTGCACTAGAAAATCGTGAAAGTTACAATAAAGTCTTCGAAATATACGAAGAAAAAAAATTAATTATTTCAAAAAAAAAATCTTAACCAAATACATATAGCAAATTTAAACAGGAGAACAAATAAAAAAATGAGCGCACTTTTGTCTTCTGATAAAAATGAGCGAAAAAAAAAACTATAGACAAGCTTCTGAAGAATATAAAAGAATATTTTTTCGCTTTTCTATGTAAACAATTGCATTCTTTCGTGCCACGTAATCCAGAAAAATCGTGCCTAGCAACCAGAACTGAAAAAACAATTTCAAGAAATCCAAGTCCACAGAGTGAAAAAAATAAAAAAATTAAAATGAAAAAAAAACCGCAAACGAAATCGTTCGTTTCGCGGCTAATGCCATTGTGCGCCATTTTTGTTGTTGCTTAACAACTTCATGCGATCAGTTGCCCATGCCGACATTGGATTAAAGCGTTCTTTCCTAGTATTTGTGCTAAACTTAGAAGATAGAAAAATTCTTAAAAAAGAAATAAACAACGAAAAAGCAACAAAAACAACAAAAGCAACAAGCCAGAGAACACACAGAAGAAAAGACACACATTGGCAACAAACACATTGGCAAATAGTAAAAAATAAAATAAAATAAAATAAAATAAAATAAAATAAAATAAAATACAATAAAATAAATAAATTCCAAATAATAAAAGACATACCCCGTCCCGTCGGTTATATGCACAAATATAAGAAGGAAAAGAACAACAACACTTTTCCACTTTTCTATCGTTATTGCGCTTTCTATGATTTATATTTTTTTATATTTTTTTTTGCTCTTTGCTATGGGAATACTTTGGTTTAAAATTACACATCGTTTCTTTCAACGCTCTTAACTAAGCTAAGTTTGTATCTTCAAGTCTCTCGAGCTGCATTCTTATGTACTACAATGTACACTCGCATTTGTATCTGTATCTGCTTTAATATCTGTATTTGTATCTGATGGTTATGTGCTATTTTCATGGTGTTCTACGAAAGTTTCTGTGAAGAAAGACTTCAGTTTCAACGAAGATTGAAGATTACTGTGTACTTGTATTATTTCGGACTAATCCTTTGAGCTGCAAAATATTAAATGATACTTTGTTTGTTGCTACATAAAATTTATACAAAGTATCTACCTGATTCTCACTTGCATTTGTTGATGCGAGTATCACAAATTTACTAATTGCATCTTTTTCATGAGTTCGAAATTTTATATTCTTTGTTGAGTATTATTGGTAAAATAAATATGCTGGAAATATAGTCAGAGTAGCATTGATAGACTCATATATGAAACAAATT
The DNA here is from genome assembly GCF_002237135.1 of Teleopsis dalmanni. Lineage (NCBI taxonomy): Eukaryota > Metazoa > Arthropoda > Insecta > Diptera > Diopsidae > Teleopsis > Teleopsis dalmanni. Next base: position 14,530,082 of record NC_051848.1, read on the forward strand.
AATTCCAAACAAGCCTCATAACATTGCGATTAATCTTAGTCTGTCTTATTGCTTCATTACTCTACTCAATGGTAGAAAGATCTAGGTTTTGGAATGTGTCAAACTTGAAAATTTCTTACTAAATTAATAAAATCAAAAACACAACAACTTTTTGGGATGTGAACCTTTATTCTGACAATGTTACGAAAACGCAACAGTGGGTGTTACAGTGGGTCTTGGGCGGGTTAGCACAAAACGGCTTTAAGAAATTTCGCCTCCTCCTAGTAGTGCCAGATAATGGGTTAATATGACGATAAAAATAACAATAGAAAAATTTATTTTAAGTATGACTTTCGGTTCGGACTAACTCAAGGAGTAACTAAAACTTTCCCAGACATCACTAAAATCTCATATAATATTATATACCGAAACCTGTAACGCTAAGGCCGTGTGGGAGTTCAAGTAAATTGATAGTAAATTAAGGGAAATACTAAATTACGACGGTATGGCAGTGAATGTTGGTATTTACCAGAATTTCGAGTAGGATAAATTAGGTTAAAATTAGGTAAATTAATAAATAAGTGCAATAAATAAATATGTACATAAGTGCAGTGCAGAAACTCTCGAGGACATTTAATTTTACTTTACCTTAATTTACTCGAACTCGCACACGGTCTAAATATGTAATTATTAGAATTTAGTGTAATTTAATTAAACTTGAAGTAATATCACTCATACGCCATGTTAAAGAAACAAACACATTTAGTTCTACATTGTGCGGGTATTTCCGCTTCAATGTTTTTTTGCTCTTTCACTTTCAACACATTAAGTTCTTTGTTAAAGCATTTTATTAGCTATCTTCACGGCGCCTCATTAGAACATTTTAGAGGCTTACTTTTTTGAGGATCTTGGCGAACTTCAGGATCTCCCTTTAAATAGCATCATAAGCTTTACCAAAGGTTCTAGATGGTTTTAACTCGTAGGGTTTTTAATAATACGGTAGCACAATGGGCCTATAGGGCTAAGGGGATCACACTGGGATCGCCGGAATAACCTAATCTAACCTAACCTAAAATAAAATATAATAAATATGAAAATAAATGTAAAATTAAAATTAACAAGAAATATTTTATTGAAAATGTACGCCAAAAACGAATTTTTGCAGTTTTTCTATGCCAGCGCCACCTATCAACTTCAAAACGAAAGAACTAAAAAATTTCCGCTCAACTAAAAGAATTCATTACCTTTTTATCAAACTTAATGGGACAACTTTTCAATACATAAGTAAAAAACAAACAATATATCATACTTTAATTATTCTTTTTTAATTTAACAATTTCTTATTCTTTCCCTAATTGTTTCTTAATTAATTTAATTCTTAATTGTTTCACAAATCAAAATCCACTTCCCTAAACTCATGCAAATATCCTTGCTTAGCCTTGAAAATATAAATTGCACACACACATGCACACACACACACACACACATACACATACTCACAAAACACACAAAAAAATTCAAACAAAGTATTCAAACTGAAAGTTAATTACATTTCTTTTGATTGCACTAAAATGCGTTAACTTATTTCACTTTCCCTTGACACTTTACGCCATTAAGTGCACAAAAATAAACAAAAAACATAATTAAATAAAAACCATTCATATAAGCCACAAAATAAAAAACCAAAAACAAAAAAACAAATAAATCGAACTGAACAAAGCATGTACGGCATTTCAAAAACCAAAAACCAAACCCCAAAAACGATAAAGTAATTTTTTTAAGTTACACAGTAAATAAACAGTTTATTGAAATAGGAGAAAAAACTTGTTACAGCATTGCCTGTTGCCCCTCCCAATGTCAACGTCAACGTCAACGTTCACGCAACTGCTGCTGCTGCTGCTGCTGCTGCTACTGCATTCCTTTACTTGTACCTTGCCGAATGTAGAAAGGCAAATATACGATCAAACACGAACAGCACCAGAGCACCAAAGCACCAGCAGCAGCACCTGAACGGCAATAAACAAGCCAACATGAAAACAAATACAAATACAAATTGCAGTTTTTAAATGAAGAGCACTCATAATTTTACAATCCAAAAGAATGGAAGCATAAGAGGAGCGAGGAGGATAAAGGCAAAAGTTAGTATGGCAAGCATACACTCATACAATCAAGCATCAAACAAACAAGAGTGCTGTTTATTAATTGAAACTTTTGTTTACACATATACATTGAAATTGTTATTGTTGTTGTTGTAACTTTCAATGCAAATGTGTGTGAGTGTAAGCGCGATATTAGTGATTTTTGTTGCAATATTGCTGAAGTCATGTTAATTTCAAAATCAATGTCAAAGTCTACAGAGCAAAGGACATATCAAAATGTGCACAGCAATACATAAACACAAACACAATCACACACGATGCCACGTGCAGACACACATATTCTATTGCAGCTGCTGTAAAGTGTGAATGCGGAGCTGACGTTGACATGCAAATACGTATATTGCAACTAAAGCAGCGCAGACTGCATGGCTTGTACGAAGCGTAGCAGCACGAGTCGCAACTAAGTGGACAGTTGGACGGACGAATGTAATACGCAACACAATGAAATCAAAATGAGACCAAAGTCAGTTGAAAATTAAAAAAAATACTTCTATTCTTCTGTGCCCAATGCGTACGAAAACAACAATAACAAATGTTATAAAACCAATACAAAAGGAATAAAATATTATTTAATAAAATTCCGAATGTCAAAGGAAACTAAAGTTTGAAACGACGTATGTGTGTGTGTGTGTGTGTGTGTGTGTGTCAGATGAACGGCTTTATTTAGTTTTAAAATGAAAAAACAAAATATATTAATTTTTAATTTTAATTTTAGTTATAATTTTTCCGTCCTACCACCTTTACTACAGAAATGATTTAGTCAGACCTGTAAAATATTCCACTACATACGAATATAAATTGCCCTACACTCAGGGATTGCCCTTCACTATGTGAATGAACTCAAATAAGCTGACATACTTGTATGTACAAAGAAAAACAAGCAAAAGCCAAAGTGCTGACTGATAGCATCAGAAACGCCTAAAAACGAAGAGAAGTAACAGAACAGAACAGTACTAAAAAAAACGGATAAAGTTTGAAACCTTTTGATAAAGAAGTCAAACAATTAAACTTAAATACTCTGAGCTTCAAATTTGGCGAGACACGAGTTCGATTCCTGGTAATTGCAGTCTCAAAGAAATTTTTTACGAATAATTAAATACAGAAATTATTTCTGATGATTATTTCTGATCACCGATGATGGGTATTCGGCAATACTCGAAACAGCCCAAAACTCAATTAATTAAAATAATATAAAATGAATTTTTGTTGTTGTAGTTCACTACTATTCGAAAAAGTTCCTTAAATATTTAATAAAAATTTAATAATTTATTGTTTTAACGATCTAAGTAATAAATAAATATTCAATTTTAAAGTAAACGGAGAGGACAAATACATGAGACGGATTGCAGATTAAAATTGGAAGTCTTAGACAATTTACAGTTAATAACAAAAACTGACATATGTCATATACTTACTTACTGGTAAGCCTCATTTTAGACGTGGTTATGTTCTTGGCTATGTTCGAAGCGCCTCCGTTAATCAGACCGATCATTTGCTTGCCGAAATATGTTATATACAATTTTTCACTTTTAAAGCACAGTAGTTCAAAGTGCTTCATTATAAAATCATTTCCAAAGTGGATACATTTATTTACAGCCGATAAGAAGTGAAAGAAATAAATTATTGAATGGATAGTAATCTCCAAAATCGGACAGTAAGTCAGTCATATCCCAAATCGGTTGACTTTAAACAAAACCTATTATGGTAAAATAATAATAATTTCAAATTCTATAATTTTTATATTGAATTGCTCAAACAACTGTCATGGTCTAATTCCCGAAGACAACATTGCGCAGACTTTGAGAAGTTACTCAGTGTAAAAAAATGTGGCTCGCATGAAAAAGTGATCGTAGAAATAAGGAATCATGTTAGAAATCACAACAAATGGTTATTAATTTAGATCACACTTCATCTGTCAGATCTCATTGATCTAGATCTTGCACTAGTATCTGAGTGACAGATACTCAATAGAAAAATATTGGTACAAATAAAGAAATCATTACCGAAATATATACCTATACTGAGAAACTCAACAAAAAAATTACAGAAAACTGGACTATAGAACGGTATGAAGCGATTTTAAGTCTGTTTTATCGAAACACCTATAGACCTTGTTAGGAGGCATTCAAAAGAGAAACCCTAAGACATTTGTTATGTAACTATACAGACTTATACAGATAGATCTATTTCCAAGCATGTATGGTAAGTGCCTCATTTTTCCACTCAAAAACATCTCTAGCATAGAAATCAGCTAAACATTTGCATCCAGTGGGATGTAAAATACTTAATCTCTTCCGTACATTTTTAAGGAATAAGCAAAGAAGGCTTTCTTTCTGGAATTAAGCATAACTCGATCTCCCCTGAATTCAGCAATCTACCTACGTCATTTTTAAAAAGAAAAATTCTGACCATATTTATATACAACTAACATTATACATTTCTTACATTACATCGTGAGTTATTTTAGTAAAATTATACAAAACTATTTGAAACTAAAAGTTTTTCCTGTATTATTTCACAACATTCCTTACTTATATCTGATAACAATATAGAACAATTTTAATAACAAGAATAATAAACCTACATAGAATTATAGTCCAATTATAAACAAAAAATACTACTTTTATGAGTTATTACATTAGAAAAAACTTTTTCCATATCACTCTTTTTTTTCCACTATTTTTCCGTACTAATTAAAAATATTTACCCTCTCCTTTCGGCATCCTGAACTCATTTCATAAAACAGTGCTTAAGCATAAAGTAAAGCATAATCAACTCAAGTTCTTAGCAATATGCATACTGCAACACTTGCATCCTATGGCAACAGTATGCAACCTCACAAGCTGTCCTTTGATAAGGACGAAACGTGAAACTTCCTACTTAATCACATGTCTTCACTGCCAGAAGTAGTTGCGTATTTACTAGCGAAACTACTTTACCGCTTTGATATCTGCTTCTTCTTATACTCTTTCTCTATAACATATTGTATTTTTAACAATTTCATTATTACCGGAATCCTTTTTTGAACTACACTCTTCAGTACATTCCTTCTTATGTATAAGACAGGATAACAAGAACTCTGTTTCCGTCTATTAATATTTTTCATATGTGTTTGTGTAGGTAGGTTTACATTCGAAATACAACTCTGGCACTGCCAATACCCCTAACTCCAGGAAAAAATAGTTAAGTAAAAATTTAAAAATAACTGAGCAGTACCGAGCGAGTTTTATTTGTGTTTGTCGCAACGAATTGAGTGCTGTAGTTACGCCATGCTTTGTTTATTTCCGTTGCTCTTCTTTTGCTTTTTTTACTATTTTTACTTAGTTTTATACTTATTTCCTCCCGGTTTTTGGGGTACCGTAGCAAATCAGTAGGGTAACTTGTGTATGTCAATTAATTTTAAAAATACCTCAGATGCTTCAGGATTCAGTGGATTAATTTGGGTCTTATAAAACTGCTGGAGATACCAAGTAACATATACCATCAGGGGTAGTACGAGAGAAGAGATGTTTTCATTAGACGATTATATACATTGCACTTTTCAAAGATCACCTAGATTTGATGAATTTGTACTTCGTCAGGACACATTTTTTAGGGCTTACGGCTGTCACATAATGTTCCAATACTTTCACTTCTCAATAGATTTATTTTCTCATCAAAAGTTTTTTATGTCTCTTACTTTTCTACTCCCCTCTGGACTACTCCCGCGGGAAAGTGGTTAGAATACTTCTGAGGTAAGGATAGCCTGTCGTGAGAGGCGACTTAGATGTAGTAGGCGCTGCTTAGAACTGTTTACAGTATATATGGTAGTGAGTGAGTTTTACTTACGGAACCAAACCAGAGCTGTGACTTTGGTACCATGAAAATCATAACTCACCTGACCAAATGAGGTTGGGCTCTTTAATGGAATATCGTAGTGACTGTAGTTGTTATAAAAATTGAAGTAGTTATTACTTACATCTATAGGGTTTATCTATTATATATATATATAGAATGGATTCTTTAGTCTTAAGTGTATTAGCATTAAGATAACATCACAGTATGGCATAGTACTAAACAAAGTTTTAGGCTCCCAGCAGAGCGAAGAACTGCTATTATAAGAAAACTGCTCTTTTAGCAAAAGACTCTATTTGGACTGTAGCCTTTCAGTTTGAAGATCACAATGTCTCTCGCAGAGAGTTTTTAATATTAAAAATGTTTAAACTATTGAGCAAGCCTACGTTTTATTATAACTATATTTTATGGGTCTTTGAAATTTTTGACAATGGAAAGCACTGAAGTTTACTTACTGAATTACTTTGTTGACGTTTGAATATACTGAATAAATTGTGCTTACAGTCATCTTACAGTCATGAACAAAATTATATAGACTAATGGCACCGCGAGTCGGTGAATACAATAAACAACTCAATAATCGAATCAATTTTTAATACGCAATGTTTCTGTTTTAGCGATATATTTTCAATCCGAATAAAGATTATCGTAATCGTCGATAGCGTCACATATTTCGAAAATTTTATCTCAATCTATTATGAAGTAAAAAGTCAACACATTCAAAAATACCATACTGCCATATGATAACCTACTTTATATCTAATTAACATAAATGAGGTATAAATGTTCAATACCTCATTTAAGTTGGTACATAAATACAGATCTGAGAAGTGATTTGTTAAAAACAGCACTGAAAAACACTGAAGTCTAGAAATGTTAACCCAGATGGATACGACTTTTTCTTCGTAAAGAACGTCTTGAGTATATAGTCACCGAGCACTGACTCTTAAGACGAGCTATGGCGCTTGTAGAATCGAAGCTGTACTCAAATCCACAGGAATCTAGGTGCCATAGCAGATTTCAAAAAAACTACCAAAAAATAACACAGTTTGGCTGTAATAACTCGCTAGATATCGCCTTGTTACCATTAAGAAGAAGTATTCAGATTAATAATGGCAAGTCAAGACCTCTAGCTAGACATGGACACGACTAGAATCGATTAAGAGCAAACCTCCTCATCCTCATCATATATGGACATTTTAGTCACAATATGAATAATAATAACAATGAGTCTAAATGTTAATAATAATTATAAATAATGAGAAATATTATCTCATATTCCTTTACAACATAAAACCCTACTTTGCCACCTGTTCTCCCTGATAATTTTTGTTATTTTTTTCAAATTTATAGTTTTTCTTAAAAAAATTCACAGCGCATGCTCGAAGCTTTTTAGTTTTGTTTTTAAACTATATGTAATTATTTTATGTTTTTATTCAGATAAAAGATATAATATGAGATGATGATGGTGATGGTGATGTGTAGGTACATGTGTGTAGATATATATTTCAATGATGTTGTTGTGATGGTTTTAATGCGTATTTACACATCACGTATTGTTACTTTGAAGAGCACAGTACTTTGATACTCTTTTATATATTTATATATATATATTTATGTTTATATATACAATTACAATAATATTACTTAAATCCACATGTCTACATAATTATGAACATCTGTATAAACATTTGTATCTGCGAATATACTGACTGAGTATCTTTAATGCAACGTTTCAATACATTTTGAATTGCAATTAAATCGCACAATTCATACTTTTTGAAGTACATATACACCCATTAATATAATATATAGTTAATATGGACATATAGAGATATGTATGTGTATATAGCTATGCCTCTTTATAACACAAAGAATTGAATGTGAAACAATATTTATTTATTTTTTAATATGAGTAAATGGTATAAATGCATTTCAATTTTACACTTGAAGCGAAAGTTTTTATTAGAACGTCTATTAATTGTTTATTTACTTATTCGTTACATGTGATGCATTCCATTTCAATGAGAAAGTTGTCTCAATGATTTCTGAATGTACTTTCAATGCAAAAGTATTGTTTTTATAAGTTTATTTTATGAAAATATTTATATACATTTATGAATCTTCAAGTACATATTTTAGTAAAATACATGTACTCATTTGGGTTTTTCACATATTTAAATTTAATGTTAAGTGTCATACAAAAGAAATTATTGCTTATTTATATGCCAGTAAATATATACATATATACACATAATATTGATTTAAGTGTTCATTAAGTGACGCATTAAATTACTCAGCGTATGAGTGTTAATTTTCACTTCAAGGATTATTAAAAATGCCCAATCAATCCTTAAGAGATAGCATAAAGAAAGTACATTATTATAAATATGTATAAATATGTATAGATTTATAGATATATATAAACATTAATAAATATACTCATTCATATAGTTATATAGTAGTAGTAGGTTAACTACTTTCTGATTTTCTAGAAACTGGAATATTGGAGTAAGAAATAAATAAGTCAGACTTGGTTTAACTAAAGCTAAAAATCCTTTTACAAGGCATATGAAATCAACAAAAAACATTTTTCAGAAAAGTTCTATAAATTTATAAAACCGCTATAATAGAATATATCGCACATTTCTGTGAAAAACTTACTTAATCTTGTTTAATTGGACCGAACAACACGTTTTTAGGATTTGCCCTAACGCAGCGCACTTCTTCAGGAGTCTCTACTGCATGTACATCTTCTCCAATTACATTCTATAAGTACGGTTAGTGCTTCTACACCGAAGACACAGTCTACTCTACGTCTTTTACCTCCATCTGACGCTTCAAACAACTTTTTTTTTGAGCATCGTCTTTCATCTTGACGACATGATCAGGCCAATAAAGATACTGGAAACTAATTCGCTGAACTATGTGAATATTGTGATACAGCTCGTGCGACAGGTAATTAATTCGATTACAATAGTTGGCGTCAACTGGTAGAAGATTAAGTATCTTACGAAGAGCTTTTTTCTCGAACAATCCCTGTGCTACCTCTAAACATTGTGTTAACGTCCTGGGACAGACGCCTCCATACTGTTTACATTTTTTTGCAATGCTATAACTGTTTCAATCATCTGGTCATATCAGAACAAACTCTGGAAGTTTGAGAAGTGAAAAGCTTGAAAATTAAGTTCTATTGATTGTCGCGTATACATCATATTTTGTACTAAAAATATATGCAAATTCACAGATTTACAACTGAAGATTTTTCTTTCAAGAAATCTGTCAGAGATTTCAAAAGAAAGTAAACAAACATAGATCTGTAGAAAAGAACTAATTTGCATATGTAATTGTTTATACATACAAAATAGAGTATACATACAAAATCACTCTTTAACTATTACTTTAGAAACAATAATTGTTAGCATAAGTCTATTATGATCTGAGAGAAGCAATGACATCTCTAAGGTTAAGAAAAACAACTAAAACTTAAAGACCACGAAAGAAAATAAAGATAATAAAGTTACGATAATTGGTAATATCCCCAGTCTTCAGTACCTACATTTTGAACGATTAATTGACAATGAAATAAAGATATTAAACTCATTTTCTATAAAATCTTGCAAAAAATGAAATAGATTGAGATATATTTCATATTAATAAAGAAAATATGTTTTCGTTTTGTGAGAAGTTCATAGTTAACAGAAGTGCATATATATACGCTGATACGCTTTTAGATTGGAAGTTCCTTCTTAATCATATAAACATATTGTAGAAGTTTTGTATATGAGACAAAAACAATGAAATAAAACTTTTACAACTGTTCAGCTATAGGCAAAAGCAGAATGTTTAATATGGTCTGTACCTCTTTCACAGCGCTGATGTTAAGGCCTTGGAGTGTTTCTATAAATAACTAATAGTTAGGATTTCGTGTTCATAAATGGTAATATAATGGATCATAGGTCATTGGATTGAAGAAAGTTGGTTTATTGGACTGACTAGCACAATGATCTAATCTAATCTATATGATTCATTTCAATTAGTATAAGACCAATTTAGATCATATTTGCGTTTGTAAAGTTATATTATCAACTTATTAGAAATTGATCATTTGAATTCAACTCTTAATGCAATAATAATAACAAAAGTAACTTAAGTGGATATGATGTCACATTAAACTGGTATGAGGGCTTTTTCTTTTAATCTGGAAACGATGGCACCCAAAAAGCTGATATCAACATTGAAAATGTCTATAGAGATGTTGTCTTTGAGAAATTTTCAAATTTAAGTATTGGAACATTTATTTGTTAATTATTATATTATTATATATTATAATAATTATAATATTATTATATAATGTCATATTATTATTTGTTAATTTGTATTTGTTTTCTTCTTTTACTTTACTGCATAATTACAAAAACTACGTACAAATAACAATAAACTTACAACAATAACTATGTTGTGTTCTATACTATAGGAGTTTGTTTATAAGTACACGATTTTTAATTGTTAATTATAAATAAAATCAAATTGCAATTTGTTTAGTAAATTGTAGTTAGGCAGCAAAATAAAGTGTGTGTAGGGTATATATGTACATAAATAATGAGAAAATTTTCGTTGTCTAATTCAATAACTTATGTAAATAATGTTAGAACATTTCTTCATAATTTTTTTAAGCTTTGGTTTAACTTAGTAATAAAAGCTGAGAGATATTTATAATAAATTATTTAATTTTTTTTTTATAAAACATTAAAAATAAAAAAAAAAATTTTTATTGTTTTTATTAATATTACCTTATTTTGTTGAATGGGAGAAATATTCTTTAACTTCTGATATTCGTATTCGCATTCGTATTCGTTTTACATTTAGATAATATTTTTATTCAAATTATTACTTAATTTTTTATAAATTCATTTTCCACTATTTTGTGTAGTTTTCTTTTACATTTTATTATTTTTACTATTTTACTATTAGATTTAAGTTGATTGTTGTTCTTGGCTCTCTTACTCATTTTTCGTCAAATCTTGCTTCGAAAAAACAAAAAAAATAAAATAAATAAAAAAAGGAAAAAAATAAAACAAAACAAAATAAAAACTTTTGAGCGTCTTCAGAAAATTGCACAAATGCAAAAGTTTACACCAACACAAATAAATGCATTGACTCAGTCACTCAGTCAGTCACTCGCTCATTCCATTCATATGCACACACACACACACAAACACACACCCAAGTTTGTTCACTTCGAAGAGCCAGCCGTAATGCTACAACGAACATCAAACAGTGGCAATGGCAACAAAGCGCTCGCAAAGGAATGCAAATGAATGCGCAGCGCAGCGCAGCATTGCACATTTTTCTCTGAATTTCATCGGCATGCATGTGTGTGCGTATGCGTACGCGTGTGTGTGTGAGTATGAGTACATGTAAGTTGTACTGTTAAGTTGTATTTGTTTGTGCAATTTACTTCATTTCCTTTGTCGTAGGTCATTACTTTCATTACTTTTCTTCTACGCTTTTTCAGGTGGAATTATTTGTGTTATTCGAATAAAGGTTTTTTTTTCATTTTTCTTAACAAAAGTAGAAAAAATTTTATTTTATTTATAAACACAAAAAAATTTATTGTTTACATTTTCTTTTTTCTTTTATATGTTTATTAAACGTTTATTTCTCCATGTCGCTTGTAATTTTATACACAATTTATATGAATGAATAAATTTTTTTTTTTGCAAAATTAATAAGTTTTCACTACAAATTTTTCGAAAATTTTTCAAAAGAACAAGAAATATTTTTTTTTAGTTCATATTACACATTTACGCATTTGTTTATGAGTCGGCATTTGTATTTATGCATATGATTTACTTATATACTTGCATCGATTAGTAATGCTCATGCTTTTACGTTTTAATCTTAGAAGAAAATACTTAGGAGTCGTCCCAAACGTTACAAAGTCGCGCTTCATACTGAAATAGGGTAGAGAAATTTTTTTGCATTCGCCTACAGTTGAACGCGAATAAATCGGTTGCATCGTCGTCACTGACACACAACGGTCGATACGTTAGTTGCTTGTTTGTTTATTTGGTTTGTTGGTTGGTTTGCTGGTTTGTTGGTTGGTTTACTTATATTACACAGTCAATGAAGCAGAGTGCCAGCTAAAAATAATATATACAAAACAAAAACAATGTAAGGAATTAACAACTACAGCAAGAACAGCAACAAGAACAGCAACAGCAACAGCAACAGTAACAGCACAACAACAATACAATGATAGCAAGAATAAGAGGAACGACGCAATCGGCAACAGAAACGACGCAGTAATAAAAAACAACAACAAAAATAATACATTGTAAAAAATACTCATAAAATAATTGCAAATGAATCGCACTAAGTGCATTTTACATTCTCCATTTTGCATTCAGTTGTCTCAATGTCGTTTTACTTTACTACGCTTTTCTGTTCTATACTCTGTACTTTGTCGTAGGACTGACAAACTCTCTCCCTACACTCTACACTCTACACACCAACACACCAACAATCCAACACACACAAAAACATTTCCTACTCGCGTATATTGAGGAGTGCATTTCTTCATGCTCTTCTATAATATCGTCTTATTTAAGCACAACTGTGTAATCCATTTACTACATTCACTTCTATTCAATACTATTCTTGTTCTTCTTGCCTTCCCTAATTAAAAAAAATTGCACTATACACTGAACCACTATAATTCACACTGAGTAAAACGCGAACCAACACTAACAACAATATTCATCGGTTCTAATTCTACTTTATCTGTCGCTCTGCCCACCAACTACCTACAAAGGTTACATAGGAGCATATCAGCCGGCTCGTTTCGGCTTCCACAAGCTTTCTCTTCTCTCTGCAGCGCCTAAATGAATTGCATTGAACTACACTATAAATTCACGCTCAGCAAAAACAAAGATATGCAATTACACTCAACTGTCACAATATAGTCAGTCAGTCAGTCAGTCAGTCTCCTTCCTTCCTTCCTTCTTCTAGCATAAAATTATTTAATTTCTATTTGTGTTTGTTTTTGTTTTTGCATTTGAATAGTTTTTGTTTTAAATAAAGTATGAGCAGAAAAGCAACAACACTACACACTGCCTACAATGCATAGAAAGTGGATAGGACATATTTTTTGAGTGCAGTGTAGTTTAATGCTGGCGAACGTCACAATTCTATGTTAAGCAAACAATGCTTAAAAATAATTAAAAATTAAATAAAATTACGATAAAGAGGTTTTTTGAACAGTAGTGAACTACAACAACAAAAATTCGTTTTATATTATTTTAATTAATTCAATTTTTGGCTAATCATACAGCTGTTTCGAGTATCGCCACAAACCCATCATCTGTGGTCTTGGAAATAATTCTTGTATTTAACTATTCGTAAATAATTTATTTTTGTTTTTTTGAGGTTGCAAGTATTAGGAATCGAACTCGAGCCCTGCAAAATTTTAAACTTAGAGTCAGCGCTCCCTAACCAACTGACCGAAAGCCGTATTTGACTTTTATGTTTGTACATTTTTCTGGAGTTTAGTTAATTTACTAAAAAAGTTTTATTAACAAATTCACATCACTGGACTACCTGTTGGGTCTATGTACAGGTTTGTCAAGAACCCATCTTAAGATATTGGGTGTTTTATTTTTTAGCATACACGGCGATATTTTTACCATTATGTTAGTATCACCCGACACTTAAATTTATCATTGGGTCGGGCTGGTTCTAATATGCTCATTCTTCTACCCACTATTCGTAGGAAGATGGAATCAAAACAGCTTTATTTGCTAATTTCGAAGCATTCAATAAACCTTTCACTTCACCTATCTACCTACCTACATAACTACCTAACTACATATAAATATCAATAAAACAAATAATTGCTCAGCACTTAGTAGATAACTTGGATATATAGAAAAAACCTCGAAGACGCGCTAATACTCTACAAGATTTGCAGCGATTAGACGGGTAGCTAAACATCATTTGCTGTGGAACCAAAAAAAGACTCTAAGATATGCTCGAAACGAACTGTGTGAGGGGTGACAAGAAAAACGATTTTATTGCGAAACTTGCAAAGAAAATATATAATTTAAGTAATTTATGCTTTTACTAAAATAAAAATATTTTTTTTCTTTACTTGATTTAGAAATATTTAGTTCACATTTTCACAATGTTTCCGGACCTGTTAAGGGTTAATCATTAAATCTCATATTATTATGACTGTTATATTCTATTATTCGAAAATGTTTTAAAATTCAATTTCTCCTGCATTTCAAAGTATAGAATCGTCGTTCTATTCCGATATCTTGAAGGGTATATCCACGGTTGCCACTTGAAAATTTTTTTCTGTACCAAAATTGGTTTAAAAAGGTACCATTTCTGTAAAAAAGGTCCAAAATTTTTCTATGTCTTTTTATAAGAAAATACAATTTATATATAGGAATAAAGTTGGGTCGCCGAAAATGTACCATTTTTTGAACATGAGTACCAGAGTACCAAACGGAAAAAAAGTACCAATTTTGGTACTAAAGTACCATAAGTGGCAACCGTGGGTATATCCCATATATATGGTGCTTTCTAACAAAATAGTGTTAATATAGGAGTTGAAGTTCTAGTCACGGTTGCCACTTATGGTACTTTAGTACCAAAATTGGTACTTTTTTTTTCGTTTTTTCGTTTTTGGTACTCATGTTCAAAAAATGGTACATTTTTGACGACCCAACTTTATTGTAAATATTTCCAATTAATTTTTTTTATAAATGCAACTTTGTACTATTTTATATTATGTTCACTTATAACACTATGAAAAACACAGAACGAAAAAACAAAAAGGTCCAGAAAAATTTTGGACCTTTTTTTACAGAAATGGTACCTTTTTAAACCAATTTTGGTACAGGAAAAAATTTTCAAGTGGCAACCGTGGTTCTAGTCCAAGAAAAAAGATAGTGTTTTTTGTGATTAATAGAAATCCACAAATAAAAAATAAAAAAGTCACGGTTTATTCAAGTAGCTAAACTCATATAGTAAATTTCAGTTGATTAAATATCGTCTAATTTGTTGACTTTGGCTTTATATTTAAATAGGTTTGGAAGTAATAGTGGTGCAAAATAGATTCCTTTTTCCTCTAGTTTTTGTATTAAAAAATATCGTAAAAATATCGTTAATAGCAAATTTTTCATTTATAATAATAACACAAAAGCAAAGTATTTATCCTGAATGTATTTTGATTCAATATTAAGGAATTTTTTAATCAATTATATAATTACTATAGTATGGATAATTTCTATTTTGGAAAAAAAGAACAGTTTTATATTAAAAATACTAATAATCTATACAATACATTTCTAATCATCTATATATTAAAATCTATTCATATCGCATGAGAATTATAATTCACGCATTGATTATATTAAAAAAGAAAGGGAAAACTAGTTTTTTCTGTTTTTTTTTGTTGTAAACTTTTTACTACGTCACTTAATAACACTAAATTAATGTATATCTACTACTAGCGCCCTGTGTTTTGATAGCCTCCTCCTCGAATAAGAACAGTTTGTTTTCTTAATCTGTTTATTGTTGTATTGCTGATATTTTATCTTTATTTACTTTATCTGTTTTGTATTGTATAAACATAAAAATATTTTATGTTAGTGTATTAGTGTTTTTTATGTACCACGAAGTGTCATTGATCATTGAAGTCTGGAAAGAACTACTTAGGAAATGATAGTAGTTGTTGCGCTTGTTTCGCCTATAAACTGTACATATATGTATATGTATTTGTATTTTTAAAAATATATAATTATAAACTGAATGACTAATAATATGGATCTGAAACAGTGGTTAGAAGCCTCTGCCATCTGGTTATTGTTATTGGACCTATTGGTTTTTTCTATGTAGAAAACAGCTGTTCATGTGAATAAGCGCATAGATAGCAATAGTGTTGGGGTTATGTACTCAAAGTATATATATTCAGGCAGATTTAATTGAAAATTTATATCATAGATTTCAGTTTACATTTTTGCACAAAAAATAGTGTGTTCAATACACATCCCAGCTATCTTATAAGCTTATATAAGTTTATAATATGAATCAATGTTATACTGTCATTAGATTAAAATAATTATTTTACCTATCCCTCTTCTCTATCTGACCCAAAGATTTGTATTAAATCAATCAATTTGAATAAATCAATTTTTACGCAAAGGTGACCTGTTGTTAAGATTTACTATACACTATAGTCAAGCTCGAATGAGGTAAGATTTGATTTTAAATTTTATTATAATTATTTATTTAAAATTAATATTTAATATTTAAAATTTTGTTGTTACAATTTACTGCTGTTGGGAAACTTTTCTATTTAACAAAAATAGTTTATACTAAGAAAATAGATTCTTTCGTCTTAATTGACGTTAAAATCAAATTTAATATTTATTTATACGATGACATAATATTATGGAACTTAAACTGCTTTTCCAGAAATAGTATTATTTCCCTAGGCTTTAAATGTTTAAGTTGTAAACTATTGTATATACTTATAATTTATCATCAGTTGTGATCGATTCCATTTAATATATATATATAATAATAATAAATATATATAATTATTATGAAGCGAACTGGGTGATGATGTGTCTGAAGTCGAAAACTTTTATTAAAGTCGAAAGAACAGGCTTAAAGGTGGTGTTAAAATGAAAGAACAATATTCCCGAGACCCAGTAACGGAGGGGTGCTATAAAAAATAACAACAATGCTTGCAGAAATCGTTTAACCTATATCCATTGCAATACTCGGGAACTAATGTATGAAGCATAATCTACTTATCTACATATGTGTATAGTACATATGTACAGCAAATATTTTGAAAATGGCAAAATGCTAGGACTTAAGGATGAGTTATTTTAAGATCATATCTACACATTAAACTTGTTTAATTGATTATCCGATTTTAAATTTAAAAAAATTTCTAGTTGGGGAGTGTGATGAAGTGACAACGTTAGATGGATATGTAGAAGAAGTTCTGGAAATATATTTTACTAATATAATACATATGTTGAAGTAATTTAACGAAATTTTGAGAATATATTCGAAAAGGTCAAGTAAATAACAATCCGAGATTACAATCTTATAAAATAAAATTGTTCTTAAATTTCAGGATTTCTTAGAAATAATTATAGTTTAAATTTCTTTAACAAAAAAATGTTTTGTCGTCCTTTTTTTCCAATAAAAAGGTATTGTCGATCAGGTCGTCCTACTGTGGATCGAAGGAGACTCACAAAGCAGAAGGACTAAAGATGCTAACTGTTAGCAACTTCATTAGAGCACAATTGACAAATCATTTATGTAGAATAAAAGGATATACAAAAACATTTTTTAACCAGTTGAAGCGAAAAATAGGAAAGAAAATGTTTTTTAATGGAGAGTAATTAAAAAATAAATTAGATTGTCGAAATATTTTGAAAGGTTTGGTACTACATTTTTTTAAGTAGCTTTGTTATAAAGCTAGACAATTAGTAATATTATAACTGAGTAGTTGTTCTTAAAGTAAATAATATTATATACGTTTTTTTTATTATTTAAACTAAGCTTACCTTAATTAACATGAAAAAATATACATCAATTAAAATTTCTAAACCATTGTACAAGATATATATGGAATATATATATTCTAGGGATATGTGCCAGCCTCTTGATCATTATTGGTATATATGCCAAATTTACACATTGCATGAATAATTATATAAATTATTTAAAGTTTTAATTTTCATTAAACCTCATTTTAATTATTCAGTTTATTTAAATGTATTGTGAATAAGTAGTAGGAAATCGCGAAGATATATAAAAAAATTTTATTCTAACTAAAGGATTTTATATTTATTAAAAAATAGTTTAAAATTTGCTCATTTAATATTATATTAACAAGAGTCTTTAAATCAGTTATTCAAAAAATTATCAGTTCTAAAGAGTAAGTAAAGAAAAATCTATATTTTGATTTATATTCAAAATGGACCATAATAAGTCGGGTAAATAGACTACTATACACCATGTATCTTGGTAAATATTTATATGTAACCATAATAAACTCTGTATTTTAATAAATAATGAAAATGGACTATAATAAATTCTGTATCTCGGTTAAAAATGAAAAAAATACTTTCTGACTATTTCTTTTCTTCTAAAATCTTTATAAATATACACAATAATTGTGATGATTGTGAAGTCTCAGATACTTCAATCAAACAAATTTGGACTCTGACATTAATATTAAATATTTGGTTATCAAATTTAGTTGCTCCAATGGCAATTTTTGAAGAATTAATTTCAAAAATTAATTGGTCTTTCTTCAGGTTTTATTTTAAATTATTCAAGAAATGACTTTGTTTATGAATTCTTTAACTTTATTTAATTTCAGAAATTCTAATTCCAGCAAATCTAAGATCTATTCGAATTTAAAGTACAGTAATCCCCCATATAAGGCGATAGATTGGTTCCGCGTTATAGGGATATTCCCGTATACCCGTAAACACACGTGCAAAGATACTCGAAGCTAATAATGAACTGTATAAATCCCCGCGTTATATGAGGAATTGAAATCGCGTAATATGAAAACGTGTTATAAGGGTACTGTGTTATAGGGATGATTACTGTATTATACATTATATGGTATGAAATTTTGTATTATTCGATATAAAATATACTTTCTCATTAGATCACATAATTTACACTTTTTTTCTTATTACTTTATTATATATACAAAGGTTTCTATTAAATAATCACTTATTAGTTGCACTTAGTATTCATTATGCAGAGAGTAGCGTGCACAACTCAAAGCTAGGAATGTGTTTTTTTTATTACACGGACATTCGCTCTAAATTCTAAAATGTATGTTTGTACACACACGCACACACACACACGTAGGCACACACACATTTGCATGGCAAGTGGGGAGTGCATTGCTTTTGAAAGCAATGCGAATACAGAGAGGGAACGCAGTGATCGGACAAAACGCTTTGCAAAATGCACATGTGTGTGTGTGCGTGCGTGTGTGAAGTTGCAATGAAGACCATTGAGCGTAATGGCGGTGGTGGAGAGTTGGAGAGGTCGCTAAAGGTCGTTTGTGTGTTTTCTCGTATGCTTTTCGAATGCGAGGGACTATGGACGGCAGGTGTTGTCTTATTACAACAACGAATTGCAACACAAAACAAAATAAAAACCGAAATAAATTTGTATTCATTTTGTGTTTTGTTTCATATTTCAAGCCGTAAAAAACCAATCGCAGCATGCAAATAATTGAAAACAAAAAAAACTTCAATACACAGAACACAGAGTAACATATTTTGGCCATTTCAACTGCCGAGTAATAAATTAGGTAGCGGTATTTTTGCATACATCACACACAAATCTTTTGTGGGAATTTTATGCCTGTTTCTTCTTCTCCGGTTAATTGCATTTCTGCTATACGTGTAGCAGGCGGTGGCGGCGGCGGCTGCGGCGGATGTGCGATCCAACACGCATTAACGCACTTAACGCACTTAACGCACTTAACGACCGACGGACGTAGTCGCGCACTTATAAAAACTTCTGTGTCGTGTCACTGGCATCACATAACATAAGACAAAAAACAAAAAAAAAAGATTTTAATTTTAAATAAAATATTTTAATATTTTTAATGTGTTCCAAAAAAAAAAAACAAAAATTACAGTTAAACACAAAACAAAAAATTCGCGAGCCAAAGAAAAGGCGATACGGCGATACGGCGATACGTACGAAAAGGCAATCGAAGACCGAAGACGGCGTTGAACCCACAACACAGCACAACCGCAACGAACGTTCATTCGCATATGAATGCGTAGTGTATTTTTCGGTTTATGCACTCCATGCCATTGCCTGCCGCGCATACATCACATACTATAAAATTCATTTCATTCTTTCAGTTTCTTTCACTTTTTTCTTCTTCTCTTCTTCTTCTTCTTTTTCGGATTGTGCATGTTCTCTGTCGACGCTTCAATTCATTCTGAAATGCGCGCTGCTTACTGCGCTGCAATATCATTGCAATTTCTCGCTATGCCTTGCGTTGATAATGTGTTAGTCAGTGTTAAATAATTGCAACAAAAATAACAACACAACACAACACAATACAACAGCAACAAAAACAAAAACACCGCGCAAATGAACTTCACTGTTCTCAAGCAAGCGCAATGAACCAAACACCAAACCAAACCAAACCAAACGACCAAACTCAACAAATACAGTGCAAAGCTCATGCATGCATATTATTGAGCAGAAAGAGTTCCAATGCAGTTGCGTATTTTTTTATTTTGTGTTTTTGATTTTGCATTCCCATCTGTGAAACTAAGAGAGCAGCCACTCAAAGGCATGCATGCGGGAATCAGTAAACACTCATGTGTGTGGTAGTGCAGACCAGAGGCGGCAGAGTAAAATGCAAGCACAGGCAAGAGAATGAAAACTTGCAAATCATTGTCGCTCGTCGCATGTGAAGTGAACAATGATACGAACTGCATGGAAGCAGCGCTGCTTCTACGATGTCCGCTGCCTGCAAGTGCTTTACCTTATCGTCTGCAAAAAAGCTTCGATGAGAAAAATTCAAATTAAAAAAAAATGCAATTGTTACTGCAGAAGAGACAAAGCGAGAAATTGGAACACAAAATTCACAATAATTATTTTTAACAAAATAACTCACTATTGTTATTAATTATAAATAAAACATTTATTTTAATTATTTTTTTTTTTGTTAATTGAAATTTATTTCTTTTTCTTCACTACTGCGGCCTACCTTCAACCGCTATATGTGATGTACAATGTATGTATGTGTGCGTAATTTGCAAGTATGAATGTAACTAAATATCAAAAGTACACTGTGAAGCAAATTTATCGTTTTTAATTTAAAATTCTTCATATATTTTACGCTGCAATTGCCATTATTTTTATTGTTGTAATGTAAGGCCGTGTGCGAGTACGAGCAAATTGATGGTAAATTAGGGGAAATAATAAATTATGTCGATATGGCAGTGAATGTTGGCATTTACCAGAGTTTCGAGTAGGGTAAATTAGGTAAAAATTAGGTATTACCATAAATAAATAAATTTGAAAACTTTTAACAGAAAAATAATAAATAAATGCAATTAATAATAAATTTCAATTCACTTTATCTCAATTTACTCAAAGTCGCACACGACCTATATAGTTTTTGACGAATATTAATTAATTATCTAACTTATTGGATCTCCTCAACTTTCTCTGGAAAAGCAAATGGTTTAATAAGGATAACAAAGGTTACCAACTCGCCTCTCCTGGCAAAATTTTTGAGGGAATCACATTGTGCGATACATGCCTCCGAGTGGTGGTATTTCTGCCTTCTGAACCTAACCTAAATTTATATTCGCTATCTAGCAACGATAAAAATAAATGAAGTACAGGCCCAAACTTAAGGTCTGGATGCAGATCGTAAATCAAAATAGCAAGACTTAAATAGTCAACCTAACAGACCTAACCTACCCTATCCGATGTAATTAAAAAGCGGTTCCGAGAGGGAAAAGTTTTAAAATGCTAACACATGTAATGCTAAAACGATTCCGCTGGAAATTAAGTTTTTCCAAAGATTGAGTGTTTTAGTCCATACACTACATATTAATATATTAGGGCGTCAGGCACACCATTCTGACGACCGTTAGTTTGACGGTGCATAAAACATTCCACCTTCTCCTCACAAAAGAAAAAAAAAATCTAACCATGTTTTTGGCTACACTAACATATATAGCAAAAAATTATTAAAATTATGCAAATATACTCGTAGTTAAATGAAAGAAATAAATGTTTGACGAAAACTTGTTTAAGAAACTACGGCTTAGATGTCTTGTATTTGACTAATTTTCAATTATTTGAGGTCTTATCGTATATACCGTACATACATTGATTGCTAAGCAGGTTGAAAAAGATGTAGACTTGCCACTCGAGCAGTGGTTAAATCAGCGTTAGTGGCGACTAGGCAACATATTTGATTGAGGAAATTATGATACTTGCGCTTGTCCCATTATTTTAATGGGTGGGACCGAAATCCTCCTTTATAACCGTGGCTTTCGTGAGCCTGGTCACAAAGTTTACCGTTAATCTCACCCCCGCGCTTATAACTCCACCCTTTTCCGTATCATGCAAATTTCTCTAAATTATGCCCTTGCTATTAAGCCTGACTGCTCCCATGTTTCTCCCATGATTACTGGAATGAAGTTTCTACAATGCTGTGGAAATTTTCTCCATTCATTCCAAAGAGGTAGTTTTGGTAGGTTCAAGTCTCACACTGTGGCTTTCGATGCTTTCCAACTACTGCAAAAAAAAAAGGTCGATGATATATGGGAACATTCTATTGAATTAAGGCTGTTTATGTTTGTTATATCAACCGATTTGAGTAAAAATTTTATAGAATGTTTCTAAATTTCGTTTTTAATACAAGACAATTTTCGAGGCGTCTTGCTTTTTCTTTTTTCAACAACGTTAAAACCCTATTAAGGTTTCATAAAGCTTGCAACCCAAAATTGATTAAAAATTTGATTGACAGAGGGGTTTCACCTAACTTATTATTATTAATGTAATATCCATGTAGAATGTTTTCCAATCTAATTCTACTATACCCTTTATTTCAAGACTGCAGATCTCATTTGATTCCACTAAAGCCAAATGAAAATCCTTAACTTATTTTTAGATAATCGCAAATAAATTAACCAAGAGGTTAGATAGGTTTGCTTAACATATGTATAACCCAAATCCCGAATAATTTTAAATAATCAATATCTTCAAACATCTGTAAATATACATATTTATATATCCTATATCTTGACGACAGACTTCGACCTATCTAAGCGAATTAATAACACCAAGACCAATAACATAAATATTATTTATACAATGCCTGCACTGATCAACACATAAACTCAGTTTCGATCCGTTATGAAAAGTAGTGCTGATGTTAGAAATCATACTTCCCAATATTTCTGAAAACTATCTTAAGAGATTTAGGTATTGTCTTTAGTTATTTAACAAAATATCTTGGGAAAATGATTTTTCTTTATTATAGACAATATTCTAATACTTTATATAAATCGCGCTTCTAAAATATATCTCACAATAGTCGGACAACTATTAAAGCTGTTTCAGTAACGTATATTTTATTCAAGAAAGTTCGCAACTGTAGACGAAATAATAACTCAGTAGGTGATAGATTTTAACCAACTCCAGTTTGGGTCTCACTTCATTCAACCTTTTTGTCAAAGGAATCAAATTGTCAAATTCAATAAGTCAAGGAGAACATGGTTTATATACTCCTAATCTAGGAGTATATAGATATATAGTTAGACTGATTCTGCTCCATCGCAACACCTACTGATTGAATTTGCTGACGTTCAAGAAGAACTCACCGGATTACTATACTGTCAGGCCATCTTCTAAATGATTTAACAGTATTTCTAGTATAAGAACTAGTAATAGCGTACATTAACTGATTAAAAGGTATCAGAGCTTTTGTAATAGCCAATCCAAAATTGTTAGCTAAATTAAAGAAAGAAGCTCCCTTCGTTTTATTTATAGATGAAAATTTAACTGATCAGACTTTCGAAAAACAAAATCTTCGGTTTTATAAGACTTATAAGCACAGATTTAGTGGCAACGACAACCTTAACTGCTTCTTCTGTAACTCCTTAAAAGTAGCTCGCATTAATGATTGTATACCATTGTCTGCTTAGATGTACTTCATTCGATATCAGACCCTCTCTATTACGCTTCAGGGTAACCCTCTACCGTTAACTTAACGGTACCGTTACCGTTAGCCATCTGTATTTTTTGACGTCTACTTATATAACTTATATAATAAGGGACAAACTATCCCTAATTGCTGATTTCACTATAAATTTTAGCTCAATTATAATCCAGGTTGTAGTCAGTTTATAATTATTTCAATCTGTCCACAGTTTTGCATTAAAAAAAATTTTTGTTACTAACCTTTCACTTTATTTTAATTGTTGTCCAATCTCCTTTTCTCTCTTTTAGACCGCTCAGTTGTACACCTTCATCCATCCAAAAAATAAATATTCCAACCATCCCGATCATTAGCATATACAGGGAAGGAAGGATAGAGGGACTTATCGCTTTTCCTTCTCGTGGCAATATAAGCTGTATATAACTCACTGCCCATTGGCACAATCTTGGCAATGATTAAATTAAATGTTGTCCTTATGTTAGTCGTTCTTTTTGACTTCTAAAAGAGAATAAACCTTTCCATTAACTTCATCATCTTAATTCAACATTTCTACCCTGAGAATCTATTGTGGGTTCTCCAATCACATGTATCAATTGATCGTGATTATTATTAAGTTTGTCACTTCTAGAGCTCTTCATATCACATTACTTAAACAAGTTATGCCCTCACTTCATTAGACAGACAGATCTTATTACATTATGATATTTTTGAAATGATGGAATATGCTACTATCACTCTCGATATCATGTACATAACTTGATGTCAATTGTATAACTACTTACTTATTGTAAAATAATCCATTTTCTATACAGGAAAAAAATCACTTCCAACTTATCGAATCCTTAGCGAAATCAATTTATATATGTATATAGCGCTTATAGCTCTATAGCTATTATAGAATAAAAAATTTTCATTCTTTATATCTATTATATCTGTGGAGCCTATACAAGACTAAGAGAAGTACGTCGGGCTGATAAACTTGTTTCAAACGAAACTGTTTTAGATAAACATCTTTCTCTAAGTGCTGGAGGGATGAAACATCTTTATGACAACTTTCTGTCTTATTAGATTAACTAATCTCTCCTTAGTAACTAATTCAGTAATTATTTTTAACTCTTAATGTCTGACTGAGAAGAAAAGGCTTCTGTAAGCTTTCATGCATTAATTTTACAAGACGAGCCACGGAGTTCAATGACTTACGATGGTGTTAGTTGCTTCCAAAGAGTTCTCCTAATATGCAGAATAAATGCAGAACATGTGAGAGGCGGTCGCTGAAGGAAAAACTTGAAGAAGACAAGTTCAAGCGTGTAAGTTGGTATTTATTTTATATTTGGTTTTCTATGGCTTTCAGAATTATTTACTTATACATATGTTATATGTGTATCACTCTAAGAATACGTAATGCTCTATTAATCATCGGCTGAAATTACTACATCTGTTAAAAAACTGAAGTGGGAGGGGGATAGGTCTCATAATGCAAAGTTATTGGTCAAAATTATGCAGTTTTGATAATTTATTTAATTTGGTCTAGGATTAAAAAAACTTCTTATATGATCTATTTATAATCTGGAGCCAGCCTTCCTCGTATACCGACGGTACTAGAAATAATTTTTTCATTTTGTCACTTGACTTTTAAAAGCTTTTTTCGCACACTTCGCTGTATTTGTAAATTTTCTATGAAATATTTCAACCATTTATTGTTGTATGAAATTAACGCTAGATGGAGTGACTACTAAAAGTTTGAAATTGACAGTTAAAGGTTGTGATAACTGTCGGGACTTCGAAAGTTTTTTTCATTTTGGTCAATATTAAAGAAAAATAGAGTTAGAACAATAGGCTGATCAGCTTTATTTTACTCTTATATATAGTATATTTACTTATGTATATGTTTATATATATTTTTATAATTTTTAGATATTTTTCTACACCACACCCAACTCAACAAGACCTCCGTTTGAAATTTTATATAACAAATAAAATTTCTTATGTCAAAACGCTGAAAATAATGTAAGTGGCTTACTTTGAGACAGTTTTATTAAAGGAAAAGGGCCAAGGATAAGAATGGTACAATATATTTAAATAAGATCGAGAAGTGATTGAAGTGAGAAGACTTGTCTTGCTTCGGTGGATTATCAACTTCTTTGCCTAACCATAACACAGTGAAGGAAATTGTGCTGGGAGATCATCATTCGAGCTTAAGAAAATACATTTCGGGGTCTCAATATGCCTCCAGAATTTGTTAAAGTTAGTTTAGTTAATGTTTTAAGCATGTAATACGTTCCAATACACCTTACACTCAATAAGTTAAATAAGCTTAAAGAATGAATTCTTAAATTAGCTAAATGACGTTCATAATTCGTAAAAACATTTTAAAAATTTTTAGTTCATAAAACAATAGTGGCTATTATGATAAACCTATCTATTGATAGAGAATAATATTCGTCTACTCAGTGGATTGGTAGACAAGTTTCATATTATAAAACTCGAACAATATTGACAAAAATGTTCACTATTGTAAATGATTTAAGGATTTTAGAGCGTGGAGTTTCATCTTAGCTTGCTTTCTTAAATCCTAAATAACAGAGAAAGCACAAACGATTCATTAAACTGAAATTAAGCTAAATTTTTATGTTTAATTTAATTCTATAAAGAGTTGCAATATTATGGATTTTAGGTAATTACGAAATTTCCACCGCTCAAATGCTATTGACAGATTTGTCTTTTGTAGATAGAAAAATGTCTATCGTTTTACAGTTCACAATACGTAAATACACTTTTGTCTATGAGCGGTAAAAATTTCTCTACTGTCTCTCAGTGATGGACAACCCATACTAGACACTCATATTCGCAAAAGCTGAAAATAATACTGAAATATATATCAGTATAACCTACATTGATGATTTGATTACTTTTTCGTATTTGCTATATATCGGTTTAAATGTAGTTTAAATGTAGGTAACATATACTTAAGTGATTAAATGAATATATTGTCTTACATTGACATATTCCTGATACTTTTTTTGACAGAATATATTGCTATTGCTATTGCTATTGCGATTGTATACATTATCTAGATTAAATTTATTTATTTTTTATTGAATGTACAATTACACAATAATATATTGCATTCATATATTTTCTATATATATTATATATAAAATAATGTATAATTATTTCATTTGACTATATGTTTTATGTTATATTCTGTTATTACATTATATATTTTCATTTATTACGAACATAGCTAGTATCCCTCGTTTGTGAGGCGCCCTCTTTTATTCAAATATAGCAATTGCAAGCACATAGTAGAGACTCATGTTTTGAAGCTTCAAATATATTACTGGTATCGTTTTAATTTATTTTAATAATTGCTTTATTAAAAAATAAACTGAAGAAATAATAAATCAGTTATTTTAATGCATTTCTCTTTTCCACTTTTCATTGTTTCATTTTTCTTGTTTTAAATTTAGATAAAGTGATTATTGGAGTTCAAAATTTTTGGCGCCAAAATTTAAAGTAAACAGCGACAAGAAAAGAAAAAGAATTTAATGAAAATCAACTTATAAAAAGGAAATAAAAACATTAATTAAATTATTATTAAATTGCAACTCTTTAGTCTGCATTTATGCCTACATTCCTTAAATTAATTATATATAATTATGAAATATGAAAAAAAAGAAAAATTATTGTTATAATAATTAACAGTTACTTTAATCAGTCTTTCAGTAAAATTAGTTTTATTTATATTTTAATACACTAAATTTTTTTTACCACTCAAATTGTTAATTTGTAACAAATAATTACTAATCATTTATCAATAAGTAATTTTTGAAAAATAATTTTATATAAAAAATGGTATATATATTATATATAATATGGAATATTATGCATATATTATCCAAAATATTAACAAAAAATTATTTTCACTGGGTGACATATGCAATCCAATTGAGCATATCTTGCTAATTTTTTTTACCTCGCAGCGTCATCTATCGTTCAATTTTCATTTTTGACAATCACATGTTCTGATATGAAAAATTTTCTTCTCGATGTTGACAGCAAGGAATTTTTAACTCTCCAACTCTTGTTGTCATTTTGGAACATTTTCAGTTGTTTGTTAGTCGCTGAGTTAATCGGTGATGTCGCGTGTGGAGAAATGATTTAGCAGAAAATTAGTTTGAATCGTGTTCTTTATTAAAAAGTAAACAATAAAAAAGTTCCCATTATTTGAACAGAAAACAAGAAAGTGAAAGTAAGTGCGCGAGTAAAAAAATTATTAAATATTTTTTCGAATAATTATCAAACGAACGACAATAACAACAACATTTTGGGTCAGCATATGACGGTGTCTTCGCACCACAGCAATTTTAAGTTTATTTCTTATTTGAAAATTCAATAGTTTAGCGGCATAAACGAAAGCAAATGCGTTGCAGCTGTCACCGTCATTGCTGGTGCAGCAGCGTCGCTGCCGCTGTCACTGTCACTGCAGCTGCAGCCCAAATTGAAGCAAGAAATTCATTAATAAAATTTTAAGACAAGAAATAAATAAGAATAATTTTGTTTGAAACAAATTACGGCCCGCAGAGCCGAAACCTACGTTTTATGTGAACGCCAACAAAAACAAAAACAATGACAAAAACCAAAACAAACACTGAAAACATAGCAACAAAAACAAAGCGAAAAAATTAATAAAATTTTAATTTTTTTATTTTTGTTTATTTTGTTTGTCTTTTTTTGTTATCTTCAAAAACAACAAAAACATGGGCAAATGCAATTTTCACAAAACAAAATAAAAGCAGAAAAAACTATTCAGCAGGGAAAAGTGATTTTGTGTTTCATTGTTTTTGTCTTTCTTTAATTAATTTTCTTGGCGAAGTTTGTAATTAAAAAAATTATGTTTTTTATTTGGTTCACAGGTAACACGTGCATGGTGCACGTTTCAACATCTCTTGCCCCGAACCACCATTCGAACAGCAACGAATCTTTTCTGAGGGGTAAGAATCACATTGGCCGCTCTTTGGAATTCAACGAATTTCTGGCGCCAAAATTTAAAGTAAACAACGACAAATACAAATAAAAAAACAATTTAACAAAAATTAATTAACAAAAACAAAAAAAATGAATTACAAACAAAAAATAATTTAAAAATAGTTAATTACGAAAAAAAAATTAATTAATTTAATAAAAAAAATTAATTAATTTAATAAAAAAAATTAATTAATTTAATAAAAAAACCTAATTAGTTTAACAAAATTAATTAGTTTGAAAAAAAAAATTAATCAATTTAAAAAAAAAATAGAGTTGTGTGCAATTTTTTGTTGTGATGAAAACAAAAAAAATTTTTAAATAATTTTAATAATTACAAAAATTAGTTAATTAAAAAAATTAGTTAATTAAAAAAAATTAATTGAAAAATAATTTTTTTTATAATAAATAAAAAATAGTATATAATTAATGATAAGTAAACAGTCAGCAAAGTTTAAAAAAATAATCTGATTGGACGCAACGTACAATATTTTTTCGGTGAGTAATAAACTTGATCTATATATGTATATATGTATATATATATATGACTCGTAATTGTCATTTATATCCGAATATTTTTCAATGATCTAAATCTTCAATATTCGGCGTGAAATGTGGAGTCAGCTAGCCATGTGGTGTGAGAGTGGATAGGTCTACGAAATCTTCAAGGGCTCCATCCAAGCAACATTTTTTTTCGCAGTGTTTGATTATTCCTTACGTATTGCCATGGTCATTTCTATCACTTGACTTTAATTTCCAACGGTTGGCGTGCGGTGTTAGTTAATAAATCGGTGTTTTAGATGGTTTTAGGATTGTATATACTACGATTTATTGCTCCTCTCAGGCGAGCATTATTTGTGGATCTATTCTAAGATCTCTAAGCATGTCACTCTTGCGGATGTACCATGGCACTTTGAAGAGTTTTCGAAGAGTCTGACATAATTGTACATATATAAGTAAATGTACAGACCCAACCTAAGGAGATTCTTATATCTTAGCATAACAGGTGGGGTGGACTAGTACTTCTTCAATTTCTTCTTTCCGTAGCTCAATGCTCTAGTTTTGTGTTTCTGAAAGTTTTTTCATCTATTGAAGAAAGGTAAAAATGAACAGTTTTGTTTTACTGCATATTTCGCGTGGGATAACAATATATGTCTTCGAGGTGGATAGTTGTGCAACTAGGTATTCATAGAAAATGTGTTTAGATGGCTTTACAAGCGTTTCACTGAAACAATCTCTAAAATGTTCATTTTGTTGGAAAAATATATGAACTTGCACTATTTTTTAAAATCTTTTCTGCTCAGTGCCAAGGGTTTGCTTTAAGGTGTCTTGGATGGGTTAATGAATCTTTAGCGAGCCTCTCACTTTTATTTAATTTTAAAGATTTCTGTTCTAGTTTCTTCCGTATTTTTTAAGAATAATGAATTCTTAAAAAATGTTTTTTAAAATGAAGATTTTTAGCTTAGTATTGAGTCCGATACCTTTCTTTTAGTGTAATGAATGAGATCCATTCCTATTAGAATTTATCTATATCTTTTACTGTAGATCAAAAGAATGTTTCTGCAACTATATTTCAATATGGTATATAGGTCAGGTAAAATACAAATGTGAATCTATGGCATAGGCCACGTAGATCGTCTATTGGTTCTCTTTCTAGTAATTTGGGAATAAATTTTTTCTAAACAAATTTATTATTATTTATTATTCTGTATCCATATTCGCTTCTTGAATAAAAACAAATAAAGTTTTAATTCTTCATACAAGTCACTTACTTGATCTAGATATTGGAGATAAATAATAGAGTGTTGCATTTCCGATGTTCACAGTCCATATCTGTTTATCGGTGACTAGCAACAATGAATTATACACATATCATATATAATAAATATATGAACACAGTATGTATGTGAGTACACAGATGCGTGCTTACTGTTGGTATGAAGTCAACTGTGACTAACTTAAAAATACTGAAAAGTAGTCATGCTTGGTTCTACTAATTTCATACCGTTTACCATAAAAATTGGAAAATTTAATAAGAATATGAGGCATAAGCAATTTTATTGCAATTAAAGATTGAAATTATAATATCTAATGATATTATATAGCATGAAATAAATAATTTAATAGAATAGTCAGTAGAGTATTTCTATCTAATTATGTTATATACTATGAACTTAGTCTTTTTGATCTATATTATTTAAATGTGTCAGTACACCAACTGTACATAAATAGAGCTCTCATGCATTCCTAAAAGCTAACAGCTGGTAGCGCAGTATAGGATGAGAAAACTGTCGAGAATATGGTCTTGAGCCAACCTAGTCTCTTCTGTTCCCAAATCAAATATATGTAGTTGAGTATAAAAGTATGAATGAGCTTGTCAGGATTGAATTGAAATTTGTATGAGTTCCTATTTATTTTTTAGCTTCTCCATGTTAAGAGATTAGTCAATGCTAATTTGCTTAGTGTTCTATTTTGTATAAAGTGTAAGCTATCTACCATTCCACCAGGGAACCAATTCAGCTATTTTAAGAGTCGTAGTCAGCTATTTAGGTGGTAAAGTTTTAGATTTCGTTCAAGTGACGAAAACTCTCTTCCTTTATTAGTACATTTTCATACATCTATTGAATTGACAAATATGGAGCTAATATCCAAATAAAAAGCTTACGCAGACAAGTACTTAGTATACTGTTATTGCTTAAAAGCCAGTATTTTTAAATTACCTATAATTTTACCGACTTTGGGTCCAAAAATTCATAATTATTAAAAGTAAGCCATTTTCTGTTAATGAACTGCATTAGAATATCGCTTGCATGTTCTACTGCCGATCTTTTATTATCCTTAATGTCTTCTATTCTACTCCATTCATCACTCCATTCACCACTCCATTATTCTTACCCATTTATTTTCCGATCTCTCGATCTAAACATATATTCATTCACATGCCGAGAAACTGAATTCATTTGAAGATTTAAGCTGAAGTCACAGTGCTTTTGAGCCATTGGAAGTATAAGAGACAGCTCTTATTTCTAAGTTTTTAACGATCAATCGTTTGTATGTGTTTTATTTATTCGCTGCTCGTTCTGGAGCTTCACTGACCTATCAAGAAGCAAATGACTCAGCGCGACTAATCGCGTTTATTGTGTTTTCTATTAGCAAAGAAATTGTTTATTAATGTCGTCCATATTAAGTTCCATTCATCGTAATAAAATTAAATAAAAATAATTTGTTTGTTTGTTTTGTTTACGTTATCGGCTTCGCTTTATTTTCGGTATTTAAGGTGATAAGCCAACGTGAGAGAATTCGGAGGGAAATTAAATTCGGACATAGTGCACAATTTTGGACTAGAAATTTTATTTTGTTGTTTTTTATTTGGTTTATTTATGATTAGTTTAGATATATGTGTACGTAATTGTATATAAAAACGACCATTCTTATGCTTTACGAATTAATAATTTCTGCAATATGTGGCTTAAAAATACTTCTATTGAAAGTGGTCCGTCCAATAACTGACCTCAAAGTTGATTCAAATGACCGTGTGTAATACATGTGTAAATTTAGTGATATTAGATAAATTCTTTACTTTAAATAGTAAAGGAAAGATAACTCTTATTTTTCACTTTTCTTCTTATACAATAATACTTTCTTCTCAATATTCTACATCACCAAACGATTAAGCTTGAAATCTAATATTTCATTGTTTGGACTTTAACATTTAATGAGTAAACTCTTGAGGCAAGTTTCTCTCAAACATGGGAAATAAGTCTCGCTTTTCAATACCTATGGTTGGTATTCACTTTCACATATAAGCACAAATCGTTGTTCTATTTTAAGTTGACTTTTTGTGAAGAGACTATTGGAGCATAATAATTTACTTAATCCATAAAATTTATCATTATAAATGTTTAAAACTGTGATAAGTTTACTACTGTCCGAACCAATTAAACAACATCTTTTCCATAGATCTCCTAAGTTATCTAATTTAGCAAACAATATGGATTGTGTACTGTTTTTATTATAACTAATATTAAAATAGTTCCGAAATAATCAAGACTTATAGGTTTGAAGTAAATAGGTTTGAAGTAAAGAACCACACATCAATGCTAAATCACTTGGTTTTCATAATAAACAGAAAAATCCGTTCTCTTAACTAATATTTTTTTAAAATATTAACACTTGCTTAAGAGAGTCAAGAGAGAGTCATTTTCTACACTCTTATCTTGACATTCTATAGAAGTATCTGCCAAACCATATATGGGACAGCGCACCGTCCAGCAAGTGACCGAAGTAGACCACGAAACGACTTGGGTTCTTTTTCGTTCTTCGATTCTCGGATGTCGTTATTGAGTTAAAGCTAGAGAGGCTTCCATTCGCATAACTACATCTCCTGTTATTGCAAGCAGCTCTTTTAGCTTGAGGTTGCCAGTCAATTTATTACCAACCCAATGGTGTCCCAAGGCAATCATCATCCTGATTGTCAGTGCTGGACATTAGCACAATATATGCACCGCTATCTAGGCGTAGTCTGCAAGTATCTTCATTAACAAGAATTATCTTTTTGAAGTGATACTTGAAGTTTCCATGTCTATATAGTAAACAAAGTACTTGTCTAAGTATCCTAACGTTATTATATTACCAAAGCATCTACTACTACTACTTCTATATCATATTTATATGAATTGTTTGAGTTCTCCGTATATATATATAGGAACTTAACGATATTAATATTGTTTTTGTAAAGCGGGAATTTTGTTGTTGTGGTACTTACTTGACGTTATATCTCTTTAACAAATAAAATAGTATTTGCTCTATTCTTCAAAGTTTTAGTTGATCATCAGGTTTTGAGTATCCATTTAATATACTAATATTTCTATCCTATCTAGCAGTGAATAGGTTTTAAATCTCTTATTGAACGCCGGGTCCAGATGTTATAACCAATGTTCACCGGTACATTGGTAAGTTCTTGGATGAAAACGTATTGAAGTTTCTTTGTTTACTTGTTTTCTTTTTTTTTTTAGAGTTGAATATGACTCTAAAAACCATATTATTATCCTGCGTTAGTATAGTTCTTATGGCTCGTGTTACAGGAACTACCATCGATATGTGAACTTTGACAATTGATTTTAAATGAAATTTTTTGTCTAGCGGATCTAAGCAGTTAATGAAACTATACAAAATAATTGATCCTGCAGCAGTCGGATCACACCAAAATTATGGGTCATTAAATGAGTCATTAAGTCTATTAAATATTAAGCCTTCTACGAGTGAGAAGGCGTTAATTTGTTATTTCCTTCTTTTGAAAAGAAACTACTGTATCTAGTGAAGGAGCTATCTCTATGTTTTCCTACCACTGCATTTATCTTTCCACATTCCAATCCTTCCCTTTTTTAATGAAACAAACTATTTGAGGCAAAGTAAGATTAATTGTTTTGTTTATCGTTTCGCTCCTTTCCATCCCCGTTGCGCCATAAATATGAGGAGCAAAAATTCCTTATCTCAACTGAAACGGATGGCGCGGCGCTCCTGTTGCATGCTCCACTTAATTTTCATAAAACATAAAAATTTTTTTCTAATAAAAACAAACCGAAAATAAAAAAAAATTGTGTAAAAAGCATTGCTTTTTGTTTATTTCTATTTCGCAATGAAATTTTTACATTAATTTTTTTTCGCATAAAAATTAGCAAAATTCCGAACATTTTTCTGTTCTGCCTTCAGATCTGACGTCATCTTTATACTCGGCACACTCGTCAGTTGTTCAGAGTTAATGTTCAGACTCAATTAAGTTTTTTGCTAATTTTATTTAATTTTTTCTGATTCTATGAGTACTGTTGTTGTTGTTGTTTGTTTGTATCTTTGACTTGCCAATAAAAAGTATTCCGGATCACCTCCGTTTTTTATCACGTATCCATTCATGGCATCTTGTCATTTTGATTGCCATAATTTCCGTAATGTGTCCACATGCAAAAAAGTAATTGAATGAATAAAATTAATTATATCAATTGTTAATAAAAATTAAAAAAAAATTTGAAAATTACTTCAAGACTATTTACAAAATGATGTAATGACGAATGCACGTTGGTTACATTAATCTGCGGACGGACAGACACCGAACGCACTTATCTGTTTTCCATTACAAATGCGATTAGTTTTCAATGCGTAAAAATGGAAGGGTAAAGATAAATAGAAGATAAAATACCGCAGAATAAAGCAAAATAAAAATAAGATTAAAAGAACTTTGAATTACGGAGATAATAATAAATAATAGAAGATATTCAATGTTGGTCTTTTCAATCAGATAATAATACTAATAAAGAAAAGAATTTGAGAATATAGTAGGGGTTTTAAGACGTACCTCGATAATTCGTGAAGTGATAAAATGTGAACTCATTTTTAACTCTACTTCAGTAAAGCAGAAAAATAAGATATTTTTTTTCTATTTTTAGAAACAATAAGATTCAATTAATGTTCTATTGAATCTTAAAATAATTATCTGACATCTATCTGATATCTCGGATTATATACAAAATATTTTATCACTTTTTCAATTTACTAAGTACATTTTAATTCCTAGTAAAAGCCATCATACATAAGAAAATAATAGAACCTATACGATTGCTGCCCTGGACGTATGGGTTTAATTTTTGGGAATTCCTTTTTGAATTTGCCTACACAATATTTGATGATATTCGGGTTCAACTCTGAAGTAATCAAATTGTCCCTTCCTTAACGACGTCCTGATGGGTTCATATCGCAATGTTTTCGAAGCTCGAAATTTTCGATGATAAGCTGATCAAAACAAATAGTGTCTTTCCTATCAAAATTTTTAGAATAAAGCTAATGAACTATATACCTATAACATAAATAATTAAAAGTATTGGTGACTCATTCTTTCTTTCTCTTTTGTGATCTTTGATTTGAAATAACTTTTAACATGAATCACGAAACTCAATTGAAATTCTCAGCAATATTCCTATCGTTCTAAATATAAGTGCGTGGTTCACAATTTAGGCTGTGGGCCTTATAAAAAAACCAAGTAATTTGTCATTGAGAGTTCTTCACCAGCATTATGTTTTTCTCATTTCCTAATATAACACTTCTGGCAAACAGATGATAGTGCATCAGCCAAACCGATTCTACGTTGCTCTCACCGCAGTTGCCACATGACCATTTTTACCATAAAATCCCAGACGATCATTTGCTTTGAAGTGCTTCGAGCGCCAACTATTGTATTTTCATTGGACATAGTTTATCATGAACATCCATCTAACCGAATGTTGTTTAGTTTCAGGTTTACAAGCAAAGATTTATGATTGAGATGAGGTTTCTCTATATCGATTTTTGTACATTTTTTTGGATATTTTTGTGACCTATGGGTCATGATGATGAGTTGGGTTTGAATGAATCTCTTAATATAAAACTCCTACTGTAGTGGCATAATGATTATTCTATTGACCTATGTGTTTTTGACTCAAATTCTTACAGTGTATTTTCGAAAACACGTATATAAGATTTCGGTTTAGTTAGAATCAAATACTTCCAGTTTTTCGAATTGAAACCTAAAATGCGTGTGTGTTGAATTTAGAAAGCACCTTTATAATATTTAGGCATATCTGTAAGCAAATATTTCTGGTTTTTCGAACTGCAGTCTGGAGTGCCTGTACATTTACTGATAGAATATGTTGCTCCGAAAGAGAAGTAGATTCACTAGAATTAGAAAAGTACTCAAAAGGAAATTCTAAAAATTTTCTTATCTATCTATCTATCTATGCTATAAATTATAGTTCCCAATAATTCCAATAAAGGTATCTACGTAGTGCATTGCTAAGTCAACTTTGTCTTATCGGAACTCGGTCAACGCCGAAAATAGATTCTATTTTCTTTATTTTAAAGCAGTTTTCAGAGTAACACCCTGTATGTAGTGATTTGAAAATTATTATGTATAAATCAAAACATCAATATTTTCCTACATTCAGTGCCTTCTGCTTGCATTATTGTGAAGCTACTTAAATCTAAATCATAATCACTTGTAGATTGTTCTTGATTTTTAGTCCCAGATATGAGTAATTGTACCGAAATAGATTATTAACGAATAAAAATTAATGTATTAATATATTTTTGTTTTTATTTGTTTTCTGCTGAACATTCATTGAACAAACTGTAGAAGCTGATAAGCCAAGCCCTACAAAACCGACTACGCAAAGAGCCTCGGCTTGCACTTGCATTGATCAGATAACTCGTATCTCGAACTGCAAAGATACGGGCGAATACTTAATAAGCAATTAAAGCACTAAAACCTCATGTCACTATGCACGAGTATCTGCAAGTAGCCAGATACTCGTAGTATCTGATAGAGCTGATGTTCAAATGTCTATCTTTAAGTTGATGTAATGAGTTGGTTCAAAATCAAAACTTTAGATAGTTTTTGTTTTGTTTTGTTCTATTTGTTGTTAGTGTAAGCGTAATCGATATTGTTGTTGTTGTTGTTGTTGTTGTACGTGTATCTACATATTATGATTTAAATTAGGTACCCTTTTAGCACACGTTCTTGTTAGCTTTTTGATATCGTCAAATCTTATAGATACAAATTTATAGCTATAATATATAATGAAATCATTTATGTGCGTGCGTTTATCTACGTTACACACTTGTGTGTGGCATTTCAGTTTTATTTTTATTTTCATTTTCATTTTTATTTTTATTTTTTACTTAAACAAATCTAAATTCGACTAAAATAAACTATTTTTATATAAAAAAAATTGTGTTTTTTATTTTAATTCGATTTTTCCTCCTCCCGATGCGTTTTTAAGTGTGCTTCGTGCTTATCTAGCTTAGCGTCTCTCAGTATCTCAGATATTCTTAATATATACGAATGCTATATTCTGAATATTATATATTGAAAATACAAAAAAAAATCTTTGTTTATAAATTTTTAAATAAATAACTAAGAAATGAGTTCGTTCTTCTCAAATTTAAAAAATTTAAAAAGTTTTATTACAAAAAAAAAAATTTTTTTCTGGTTGAAATATTTTTCAGTCTTGAGTATCTGAATTTTTTCATTTTTATTAATATTACATTTTTGCTTAATTCGAACTGAAGTGTTTGTTCTGATTTGCTCCAATTTTTTCCGATTAAAATTCGATCATTTCGAAATGCTTTTATTTATTTAAACAAAACAGATTTTTCTTCAAAAAAAAAAAAGTTCAATAATTTCATTATTTTATGAAAATTAATCGAATTTTTTTTTAATTTCAAGAGATTTATTTTTCAATATTGCGACACTTAAGCTATCTGAGGTGAGGTCCCTTCTACATTATTAGTTGTAACTATTAATTCAGTTATTATTCACTTCCACAAACGTTTCAAAAAAATATTCCAATGCATTTCCTCTCTAGAAACAAGAAGAAGATGAAAATAGTACATCTTTCTTCTAAAGAAAACTTAATTGAAAATAAATCTTGAATTCTGCTAATGCCGGCAATTAACATATCTGAACTCTTCTTCAGATATCAAAAATCAATATAAATCAAAGCTTTCTATATTATTTTAGATTTGAAGCCTAATGCCCGAGTATGCTTGTACTTGAGTATTTGGCTTAATCGTTCGAAGATATTCGAACACTATATTTGTGTTTTAGAATTTGCTGTTATTTCTGTATTTCTGTAACAAAAAACGAAAGTAAAATGACATGTGAACTTGATTCGCTGTAAAAGTAGTTCGAATATCTTCGAGAAGTTTAAACGTTTTCTATCAATTCGTTTTCTATCAATCCAATCTTCGCAAAAATCTTAGAGAAATTCGAACACCTTCACAAAATCTTAGAGAAATTCGAACATCTTCACAAAAATCTTAGAATAATTTAAACGTATTCGCAAAAATATTTTAGAAATTTGAACATCTTCACAAAAATCTTAGAGAAATTCGAACATCTTCACAAAAATCTTAGAATAATTTAAACGTATTCGCAAAAACATTTTAGAAATTCGAACATTTTCACAAAAATCTTCGAGAAATTCGAACATCTATACAAAAATCTTAAAAGAATTTAAATGTTTTCGCAAAAATCTTCGAGCAGTTCGAACATCTTCACAAAAATCTTCGAGCAGTTCAAACATCTTCGATTAGCTAGAAAATGATTGAATACTAAACGTAAACAATGCATGTGTTAGATTTTGGAGATACTCGGGTTGCTCAAAGTTCATAATGTTCCAACACTTTGAAGTACTAATTTAAACATTTAAACTAGTTAAATACCTACACGAAATCGATTTGTGTAATTATCGGTAGTAGTGAACTGTTGCACGTGATAATTTCATTTTCATTGAAATAAAAAGCCTAACTTGCGAGCTGATACGTTGAACCCTCTTGTTTTTCAAATAACAAGCCTTGAATGAAACCGATATTATTGTCGGAGCGAAAACCAAAATCGAATCTATATATATTTTTTTTGTTTTGAACTGGAATGGAAACCGAAACAGAAAAAATTCCGGTTCGAAGCTCTGGGTAAAATTTGAATACATCTAAACCATTAGCTGATAAGCTACTGTAGTCAGAGTAAGGTAAAGTTTGGTACTTTGAAAACAATATCACGGAAAAGGCTTTAGTTTGATTGAACTTACAGCTATCGGTTTATTTAGCTTTGTCTTTGGTTCAGAGTTTTCTGAAGGGTTGGGTTTGCGATAATAAGTTAGTAAATCGTCTACATTAATGAACTGTCTTAGACGAGATGTAAGCTACTGAAAGATTATATTGTTAATATATTAGAAGAACATTTGGACTATTTTCTGGCAGAAGATGTGGCTCTCTGCAAACTGTTTGAAAAGTGGGAAACAAATTTGAACCGATTCGATCAAACCTAATAACTCATCTAAAATTTTGAAAGATGTTTGGCACAACAAGAAGTATTTTTTATGTGATCCAGAAAATATTACACTTTTGTGTTTCTTTACATACTAAATAGATTAAACTCCATTTAATGTTATTACAAAATCATGGAGATCAACCATGGTCAAACTAATCTGCTCCAGTGGGAACCCAGAATCTTTTTTTAATTATAGTTCCTGTTCTTTTAGTAAATAATGTCGAGAACTTTTTTCTTTTTATTCTTTCTTTCATTTTCGTTATCGTAAACAACTGCCGCCTGAAAATTAAGCACATAAAAGGAGAAAGTGATGTGGTGCGAAGTAGGAGTAAACAGATTTATAAGTAAGAATATTGAATTTAACCTACTTTCAGTGGATTTACGCGACGGAGCATAAAACAATCGGCTTTCAATTTGCATGTATATCATCTAGTCATGAAAATAGATGTGCGAACTCATCAAAAGTAGAGTTTCTTATTTTGTGTTAGTGCTCGTTGGTCTCCACTCCTTCGTCACCAATGGAATTTATTCCACCTTCAGCGATGTCTTAAACCTCTTCCGATATATAATATCTATTAAAATTGCAGTAGTCCGCATCACTGTTAGCCTCATTCTTCATTTTAATTGTGTTAGTGTATATGGTGAGGTAATTAATGGCCTCTATAATTTATGCTGATTTTTGTTAGAGTGCATAATACACTGCAAAAAAAAAAACATTTTCAATTTATTCGAAATCAATTTCAACTTTCTTCGAATTGATTTCGTTTTTTCTGGCTGATTCAGTTCGGCTTGGTTTCATGTTGTCACTTCTGACCTTGCCGTGATCAATGAGCTCATGCAGACTCACTACCCATCCAATAAGTTCCGACGACTGCTGGCTTTGTTGTTTTTCTGATATTTTATTTTTCGATGCTGTTTTTGTTTTTATTTTGTCTTTCTTTTTTCTTTTTCTTTTTCTGTTTTCCTTTTTCCTTTTGTGTTTTTTGTGAGTTTGTTTGTCTTTTGAACCTAATCTAATTGTGCCTCGAACGGAATTTGTGTGGAAGGCATGAAATCTGTGCTCTGTGCCGTATATGTGCTGGTATGTCGTACGGACAAACGTTCCATGGAAATTGCAACAGATGCATGCAGCAATGTATGGGTATCTGAGCCCACATTTCTTCCCCTTGACTCGTGTTATTGTTCAATATTTGAATGGCAACGTTTGCTCGACTTAATAATAGCTTTTTTATTTTGGCCTTTGTTTCCAAAATATTAAGTAAAAGAAAAAATTAAATAAAATAAAATAAAAACATTCCAACAAAATAAAAGAAAAAACGGAAATATCCGAGATACTTAAACTGTTGTTTTTGGATAGTTGGCAGTTTGGCTTGTTGTCTGCGCTTCCGTTTCACGTGTTCGCCGTTCCAGACACCGTTCGCCGTTTACTGGGACCTGGTAGGCTTTTGTGCTACCAAATTAAGTAAAAATTTTTGAATTTTTTCCCCACTTTGGGTTGAAGTTTTGCATGTGAACAGATACAGCCGTGGGCGAATGTATCTGTAGTGGTGAGTGTTGAGTGATGAGTGGTGAGGGGCGTGTGTTGATTGTTGGCACATTGTGCTGTGCAAAGTATGCTTCCGGTAAATGTTGTGGACGGAAGGACGCATTGTAGATATTAGTAGATTTAAGCAGTGAAAAACTAGAACACTACAAATATACACTGAACTCATATCCGTTTCCGTTTCCGATTACGTAAACTGCAATCTGTGAAAGGTAAATTATTACAAATGTTTTATTAAATTAAAAGTGATAAATTTTCCAAGCTCATGCCGTATTGAAGACAGATGAGTA
The DNA here is from genome assembly GCF_002237135.1 of Teleopsis dalmanni. NCBI lineage: Eukaryota > Metazoa > Arthropoda > Insecta > Diptera > Diopsidae > Teleopsis > Teleopsis dalmanni. Next base: position 14,571,543 of record NC_051848.1, read on the forward strand.
GTGCATTTTTAGAGTTTAAAATCTCAAAGCAAAACTTAAGAATTTTTTATTATTTCTAAAATAATTCTTATTGAAACTAATGTACCATGTGAAAACTCTAAAAAGTGACCCATTTACCACTGCTTTCACCTCAACGCAATATGTTGTCTTCGTAGGTTTCTTTTTTTATGGCATCTCATTCAGTTCACTTTACTCGTCTCTTGCTTCACTCTGGACAGCTGCAGATGCAATCCGAAAATGCAGTTGTTGTTTTTGTTGTGTTTGTTGCTTTGTATACTTTAGTTACTTTGTGTACAGGTAAAATATCTACTTTTCTACTATGGTATTTAATTTTGTCTTTTTTGAGATCTAATTTACCTGGACCGCTGGTTGCAGCAAGGCAACCTGCTCGTAAATTCTTGCGGCGGCAGTCGAAAATTGTTTCCTCTTTTTTGGTGTTTGGAAGGCAGAAAATTTGCCTCGAAGAAGTCGCAACGAAAATTATTTACAAAGGAATATTTTTTTATTTTTTTTGGAAAATAAAACGTTGATAATTTGAAAACGTATTAAAAATTTTAATTAAAAAAATTCGTTCATAATATTTTTTTGCTTTATTTTCTTCCAATTTCCTATTATTGTCACGGTCGTCAACTATATGAAGTGCCTGCCACATGAACGTTTGGGTAGATCAGTCAGATGTTCCTGTTAAGTGTGTGTCTTAATGGCTTTGCCCTTATGGAACATGTGTTAGCCGTTGTCTCTTACCTCAGAGCATTTACTTTAATAAAGACTCAAAATTCATTGGAAATAAACCTTTTGACTTGAAAACATTTTGCAATTACTTTTTCTAGTACAGAAGAAAATCTTAATCTTATATTTTATATATATATATATATACATATAGGTTTGGGCACAGAATTATTATGCATTGAAATAATTTTTTTTTGCAGATTTGTACCACGTGTCTATATGGCTATTATAAGAAAATCTAAAACGATCGATAGAAATAATGGTAATATTTGGTATAACTTTAATTAGTCTTCAATAAAATTAGATTCATGTACTTAATAATATGAATTTTTGTTTTTCGGTAAGACGACTATTGTATTAGTCGTCTGTTTGTACAGACGTTTGATCGATCGTGGGAATGATCTGAATTGAGATCGATTTAATTTTTGAAAGATAAGTGCAATTTTCGTAATTTTGCTTAACATTTACTGAGAATAATTTTTGATCTGATATGTAAAAACTTGGTTAGACCAAAGAATACTTATAATTATAATATTTCCCTTTAATTTCCATACCATTCTTTTTGGGAGTTTACATTTACGAAACAATTTGTTCATACTTCTAAGCAGGGCCTCACTTCTGCAACTGTATCATTTATTATAGAACTCGCTACATGAGATTTGATTTTTGTTTAAAAATCAAGTCTATATTGATTGATATTATTTTTAAAAATGTAGCACTAGATATTTTCGGTTATAGGGCTAGAGTTGAAGATATCTGGAAGATGCCACAACCATCAACCATTCGTTGGAAAAGTTGTCGAATCTGGACTTGTGTTTGGTTACTGCATCCACGAATTTTAGAAGAGTGTGTGAAGATATATATATATATATATATATACTGTAACCAGTTGCGCCAATATTTTTTTTACCTTCAAATTTTGAATTTTTTTTGCCAATTCTATGCAAAACTAATTTTAAAAAATAAATAAGTTATTTTGCACGGTTAAGGTATTGAAAATCATAGGAAAATATATTTCATTGCATTTTTAATGAATTCTTAATAAACTAATAAAAAAATAAATTTATTTCTGATTGCGTCTGAGCATTACACGGCGCCCACAGCTGTCCGGCGACTCGTGAGAAAATGGCAGCAATTACATCATTTCGATTCGTTTTCCCATAATTTTTTAATTATTCTTTAGAATTTTAATTTTACATATAAAAATTTTTAATTGTTTAAGAGAAACCAAAAAAAAAAACAAAAATTATTAATGACTTAATTTTAATTAAAAATGAATTTTCTTATTGTATTGAAAATGAAATTAAAATAAAATTCGTGTGAAAATATTTATTGCAAAATTTTTATTTCGTTTTCATTTTCTATTATTTAAAATAAAATAATATCAGGTCTAAAATCATAAAAACCAACGCTTTGAAAAATAATATTAGCTCTATTAATAGCTGACATAGTTGACTTAAAAGTCTCACTGTTGGACTTTATGTCATGGAACAGAACAACACACCTGGACATCTGGAACTAGCTAATATATTTGAATTCTTCACGGATTTAAAGTTATATCCATTAAAACTAAAATCAATGCAATTTACTTTCTGCCATATTTCTACCATTTTCATTTCTATAATCCTTATAAGCAGGCATAGTTTTTAAGAAGAAGGCATATGTATAAAGATATGTGTTTAAAATTATCTGACTGGCATTATTGAAAAAAATGAACCATTTTCAGTTCATCATGTTACTTTCTAGATCTTACAATCTAAACCCGACCAAGGGTTTTTAATTTATTATGTTACCATATCCGCAAAAAAAGGACCGGAACCCTTTTGTGGACTAGGACATATTACAATCCTTTCTCTCATAAAAATAAAGGAGGGGCAGAATTAAAAGGATTACTGGTATAATATACCATGATTACCATATGGTAATTCAAATCATTTATTGGTACCTATAATAATAAGCAATACTAGGATTATATGAATCTATCGAAAGAAAAACTCAGGGTACTGTAAACTAGAATACTATCTTACAAGTCTGGGTATTCATACGGATGCAAACTGTGGATTCTGTGAGGAGAATGAAGAGTCAGCCAGACATGTGCTGTTAGTATGCCCTGCGCTAATGCACATACGGAATAGGCTCTTGGGAACGTATATTCTTACGAAAGAGCCAATAAAACTCTCTAAAGAAGTTCTATGCTACTTTTTATTAACGCAACAAGGCTTAGAGACCTACACTAAACCCACAAAGGGGCACAATAGTGCTCACACAATAATAATAATATCCGTTTTCAAAATGTTGACAAATATGTCAATCTTCTGCCATATCCTCTTCATAACCACATAGTTTCAATCTTAGAATTTTGCTAGACCTAATTTCGGTTTCTGACGCTTACAAAAGTGTCAAATAAATAGTTTCTAATTTATCAATTTATGTTATTGCCAGTCCAAATGACTGTGCGTGGGTGTTGCCAAAGTAATGAAAATTTTAAAAAATAATTCACATGAAATATATAATTTTTTCGCATTAAGATTTTAGTCATTAGTGCCCACTAATGCTGCTACTAACAACAAGTGTGTGCTCTTGTGTATCTTATTTTTGTTCTTAGGTTTTTTGTTTTTTATTTTGTCTAATGACACAATTTTAGTGAATACGCACACGTCAGACGTCGAAAATTCGCCTGCTGATTAAATTCATATTGAAACTAAGTAAAAAACGAAAGTCGGTTTTGTTTAGAAGTGCTGTAAAATTTCATTATTTTTATCTTAAAACGCGTGAAGAGATACTTGAACTCTGAACCAAACTAGATGCGAAACGAAGAAGCTCACTTGTCACTGAGCACTCGCATGCAGGCAAGACAATTAAACTTGAATTACTCATCCCAGCACGTAAACGCCACGAGGACCGCTATTTACATCTGCACAATATGCGCTGCAGTCTTGTTTATCTTTTATTAGAACTTAGAACGGATGAGAATAATCCGTGCTTGCTTTCATATATGTTTTCCTCTTGTGTCGTCGTCGCTGTTTTGCATTAGATACTTGCTTACAGATGTATATTCTATCTATGAGTAGGTATCTTGAGATACGTGCAACACACGGTTTTGAAGAGGAATATGAGATCTTCTAGTCTCAGCAAGCGTTCAAGTGTGCTTTATCAAAGATACTTGCCATACTTATCTAGTTGGATTTGTATCTTAAAATTACTTATGTGAGTAGCACTGCATATGGGAAGTTTCTTACCGGCACCCTATACTACACCATCGCTCCACTGCAATGGTGGTTGTGCGGTGTGCCCAACCCAACGTTAGCAATGTAAGACGTGCAGTGTAGAACTCGCAAAATCAAATATCGTCAGTCGTGTCGCTTGACTGGTACTTAGGCTACTTACTCACTGCTTTTGCATTAGTCAAATACTTCTGAAGACAAAAAAGCATCTGAAAGATAAAAACTGCAAAATCAACTTTTTGCTTTTTTATGCTTGATTACTTTCCGTCTGTCTGTCTGCTTGAAATTGTTGCAACAGATTGTGGGAATCTGTTTTTTTGCTTTCATATCTCTCTGTTTGCAAGTGAATATTATTTTATCATTAATGCTTTTCGTGTAATGCGAATTCTTTCCAACTCTAAATGGTACACACTACTAAGGCTTGAAGTTTGCAGCCTCTCGCTTTGCTGCCAAAGCAGAAAAGTTACTCGAAATATCCTGTTACAGGCTATAGTTTACATGTCAGAAGTTTTAGTTTGGAAACATTAGTGACAAAGTTCTAACTTAAAAGAGTGAGAAGAACGTGTTTATCTACGGACACGATGTACGACTACTATGTAATATTTTCCAACTTGCACTTTTCTTATATCAAATACTAAAAAAAATTATTCAAAATTATGTTCCTGCAAGCAAAATATAGAGAAAAAAATAGAATTTTATTTCTTTTTAGTTCAAATCATTCAAAGGATAATGTCTGTGACAGACTGACTCCACGTAAATTTATATTCGTTGCATTATCCTATGCCTCACCCTATGCCTCTTATGTTAAATAGTTCCCTTTTATAGTAATTTAGTTTTTAAAGAGATTTCTGTGATTCTCGTATTCCAGATAATTTAACCTTTGAAAATTCTGTTAAGCTTCCAACAACAGTTTCTGAGAAATTACTTGGGGTCTTTGAAAAAGAGATTTTCTAAGAATTATAGCACTGATCCTTGTTAGGTCTTTTTATTCCTTTCAGTAGAGCCCGTATAAAATGTGAATTAAAACTGGAAGTCTCTGGATATTTTTGTTTTATGCTGCGAACTAAACTTTATTTTCGTTTGTAGATGAAAAGCTTTCTCTCTCAAATGATAAACCATATTATTTCAATTATAACGTAACTAGACATGACTGCAGTTCAAGAAATTTCTGCCATATATTGTGTGAAGATGAACCATATAAGTTAAGTTTGAAAAATCTTTAAAAACTAGTTTTACGTCTCGGATCCTTGACCAAAATGTCGATATAGGTTATGTTATTATTCCCAAAATATGGAGTGTATCCAGTGCTAATAACATCCGTTCACCTTATATCCGTAGAATTTTTTTTTCTTTGTAGCTCTTTGTAGAGTTGCAGATATTGTACTCCAGTACTCTTTTCTATAGATCTCTTAAAGACACAGTTTCTGTTAGCTTTGGAATTTTGATCTAATTTGTGTTAGGCAATGTCAAGCTAAACTTTATAGAGAGTGTCCAATAGACATTACTTCTGAATTACATTATATAAAGACGTTGGCATCCAAAACATTTCGCTATTAGCATGTCTTCACAATTTTCAGTTACCAGTAGTTTATATACAATAAATTGTTTAATATAAAAACTTGAGGAGTAAATCAGTTCTAGCAGCCATTCCTCTAAACTGATTTCGTCCTTCAATAGTTTATATACTATAAATTTAGGGTTTTATTTCAAATAACTCGTAGATCTAGCAAAATGGCGTTGCTAGGTTGGGAATATCTTGAGGTTGCCACGCATATAAAATTTGTATCTATTTTTAAACACTTTTTCAAATATTATTTCTTGCTTATACCACTAATACTGCTATAAACTAACCTACCTGGATAATAGCTATATAAAGGTGTTTTAAAAAATTTAATAGAATAATCTTTTCTGATTACTTCATATCTTTTCTGATCATGATCGGGTATGCATGATCAGCGTCATATATATATCTTTTTTTGTTTACGCTTAAAACAACACTGACGTTCTTTACTTTGGGGAATCTCTGCGTTGTCGGAAATAAGAAAATTTAATAATAGACCAAGATTTTCTAATAATAGACCAAGATTCCTCTTCCAAGCTAGTCAAGTCAACGTCTTGCCGCTATTGCATAGAACATGTTCTGATCGATGTTTTCTTCTCCTCATGATAGAGTCGACAGGAACCACTTTAATTCTGATATTTCCGAATTTCAGATATTATTATTGTCTATATAAGAACCACATTGAGTGCTTAATGATGATCGCTATAGAACGTGGTTTTATTCAATCAGCCCAAAAACTTTTAAAAAGCTTACTGATATTTATGCACAGAGATCGATTAGCAATATTAGGACGATTTAACTGCTGATTAGAAATATAAGACTTATAGCATATATGATCTACAGCCTCTTAACAAACCCAAACAAATTTTTATTCATATAGATTTATAGTGTGAAGGATACAAATGTTTTTGACCTATTTTCGTAATATTTTTTTCTAGATAATTATATGATATAAGATATTTTGACCAAGTAATCTGCGTTGAACTCATCTCAAATCTCAATTTAGAAAACTATGACAAACAGTCATGTGTCCCAGTTTGAAAAGATTTGAAAAGAAAGAGCGTGCAACTGATGCCAAGTTGAGGAATACTTTTACCATTATATGAAACCTATCATTTTTATTACCTTTTACTTAATTTTATTTCCTTTAACAATGTTTGTTTTGTTTTTAGTTTTTGTTTAAATCTCTTCTCTTGATATTTTTTTTATAAGTTTATTTCTCGTTTTGCTATAATAACTCTTGCGTCAAGGTTTGCAATGATTTTGGCGTCACTTTTGTGTTCACAACAATGAAATCCATTGAGTTTTTAAGGGGTTTCTCGGCATGTCTAAAAATAGTCAAACACACCCACTAAATGTATCACATAAACGGGGTAAGAGCAACAAAGTGCATATGTCTTCGATTGCAGAAATAGAAACATTTAAATCCCATAAAATGAATGAATAAAAACAATATACACATTATATGAAATGACATTTCAGATTTTCTGCTTCTGACTGGGAAATGCTTTGCCAAGAAATGGCAATAAATTATTGGATTTGTGAGCTCCTCAGCTGTCAAAGTTTTTGTTGTTGTTATAATGCTTAAGTAAAAATTATTGCACTAGATTTTTTTGATATTTTTAAAAATAAGTCACAAGTTCAAAGTGCTCTATTCGCTTTTCTTATAGAAGATGTCTTTAGACTGGAAGGTCAGTAGTAGATGGACGAAATTGCAATAAGATTTAGAAAAATTTTATTTTATAGATTTTTGTGATTGATTTATTAATGTTAGTATTTCAGTTCTACACATTCGACCAATGAATAAGCTCTCAGAATAATACGATATGTTCTATCTTTCAATGCAAGGCTCTGTATTATTGATTAATTGGTCTCTGTTAGTAAATCGCTTTCAATTGAACTATTTGTTCATATTTGAAAATAGTACCAGAGTGTTCCTTGTTAATAATACCCGTGACGGCAATCCAATTGGTTGCGAAGCTTCTGATGGTGAACTCTTCACGTTCTAACTATTTCTTCTATTTCTTCATGTTTAAAAATAGTAGCAGAGTGTCCTTGTTTTAATACCCTTGACGGAAATCCCATTGGTTGCGAAGCTTCTGATGGTAAGTCCTTTTCGTTCCAACTATTGCTTCAGGTTTGAAAATAGAGAAAAGTACCACAGTATCTTCCACTAGTAATATGCTAGATGGAAAAATATTTGAATGTAAATTCATCAATTTTTACCATGACTACCATAGTGTACTTTGTCTCGATGAAAGTAGTATTTTGTTTTGAACTAATAGAGCCAATAAACAAACCAATAAGGCTGGATAGTATTCTGGGTATATTGATAGTTTGTTTCTACCGAAAATAATCGATATTTTTGATGTTCTGTGACCTTAAAAACCAAATTCCAAGCCGAATTAATAGTCTTTACTTACTTCCGATTTGGTTGGCACAATAAAACCCAATGTTTTAGTTGATTATTCACATTAGATATACATAGACTATAGTAAATAAATGATGTATAATATAATTGTTAGTGTGAAGGATGCTTAAGATAAGGTAAAACCAAAGCAAATATTTTTTTTCATGTTTGTTTTTGTGATTTTATTTGATTTGCTTGGTTGCATGCCCCTTACTAATGCCTCCGCCTCCTGCAACTCTGCCCGTCCTCTTTCGCAAGTAAAGCGGACGAGCTGCATGATAGCCTTGGAAGGAACTTCTTCATCTTTTTTTGGATGTATACACGCTCCTACATATTCAGTAAAGTATATATATTTTATAAATAGTTTTGTGAAAATGCATAAACTCAACTGCACGTTATTTATATAATTTAATAATTTCTAATATTGCACATGCATCACTTTTCTCTTCAAACATTTATTCATTAAGAAAAAAATTTATATAATTTAGTTTATAAAATGGTTTTTGTTATTATTGAAATCCAAATGAAAATTAAGAAAACATTGAATTACAATAAATTGATCAAGTTCTAGTGTACGTAGAAGTTAGTCGTACTTACTAAGTTGGCCATTATAGACTTGAGTCGTCCTTGGACGCGTCAAGTAGCCTCCGCAAGTCAGCTCGACTAGTTGCTTGCTGTCGCCAGTTGGTAGTGCAGAGCGCCCCCAAATCATTGGTCACCTGGTCCTTCCACCGAAGATACGGACGTCCTCTTCCATCTGCGGGTACCGAATCAAATACCTTTCTACCCGGAGCACTTTCTTTCATTCGCACGACATGACGAAGCCACTGAATTTTTATCCGCTTAACTATGTCAATGTCGTGGTATAGCTGATACAGCTCATCGTTGCATCTTATTAGATATTCGTCACCAACACGTAAGGGACTATAGATCTTCCAAATAATTTTTCTCGAATGCTCCTAACGCCTTCTCATCACTGTTGGTAATTGTCCAAGCTACTGCACCATACAGCATGACAGGAATGAAAACAGATTTGTAAAGCGTGATTTTTGTTTATCGAGAGAAGGCTTTATTTCTCAATTGCATACTTACCCCGAGGTAATAAGTCGTATTACATCGATTTATGGCAATCTTACGGCAGGACTAAAAAAGTGAAACTCAGTAATCGTTTTTTTTTTTAAATCAAAAAATGATTTTCTTTTTTCTGTCATTTCAGGTTCAACTTATTTATTTTTTATAAACAAACTCGGCAATTCTATTTTTCCAGAAATAGCTCAGGTACTTACTATTTACAATACTCTAACGAATTTTAAGCCACTAAAAGAGTGTTCAAGAAATTGACACAATTAATAAAATAATATGACATAGTAATTTAGGACTTATTGTAATGACGGTTCAGAATTTTTTACCCAAGGTCTCTCAGTCATTGTTGAGTTACGAAAGATGTTGTTAGCGTAGCATTGTGATATTGAAACATATTTTTTCTCTTGTTGGATTTCGGTTCTTTTTATCGAATTCTTCTTTCATCTGACGGTCCAAAAGGTAATCGTTTGGTGAAGCGATAATATATAATAATATAATATATAATGGTTAAAAGCTTTGCATTCTCAGGAAAGGCACATCACTTTTCTGTTTTCCAACTCTTAGCGGTGCCATTTTTTGTTTATTTTGACAAAAGTCAGTCCAAAATCCTCCACGAGTCGTCTGTACATTTTCCATGCCATCGTCCAAGCTAGTCCGAAACATCAAGTTGTAACAGTTTAAGCAGTTTTTGACCCTACATATACAATATTAAAGAAGTTCTCCCTCTTCCGCGATTTGCTGTAGATGGTATCGTTTGGAACGCTCTTTAGGTTAGGTTCGGAAGGTGCGTGCTGCCAATTGTCACCACTTTCACTCGGAGGCATATATTGCCCTCAAAAAATTTTGCCGGGAGAGGCGAGTTGCTAATCTTTATAATCCTTGTTAAACCATTTGGTTTTCCAGATGAAATTGGAACGCTCTTTAACTTGAGTTTCATTTTCTATATTCTTGATTTATCAGTGATATATCAGTGATTGTTTATATCAGTGATATAGTTTATTATTCAATTCGGAACCATAGATAAAACTATAGATTTTACGTAAAACATTTCTCTCGACATTTACTTTTGTTTTCGAAACCTCGATAAGTAAGAAAAAGCGATTTGTAGAAAGAGAGGTTGATTTTTCAATTGTCTACTGAATGTTCCATAGTAGTGCCTATTAACAAGAGTGATTGGCTTGATTTTCAGGCAGATATAATTGCTTTGTAAAATCTAATAAACTACTATTATTTTTATTCATAAAATTTTTATTTTATGAATTTAAAAACCCGTTAATAATAACGTAATAATATTAAATTAAGATTATTAATAACTATTTATTATTAAAACATTATTTTATGTGATTCACTTTCTATCACTTGTCACTATCAAATCACTTGATTTTGTTATCTTTTAACAGCAATTTATGGCCAATACTCCGGGTCATTAAACCGAACTTCTTTTTCTTATATGTAAATGGTTTATCCAAATAAACGGTGTCTTTTTAAATATCAATTGTTCATATTATTCTTATTACATTAGATTATATATAGTTCTGATTGTGTAGTATTTGTTTTTATTTTTATCTATATACTTATCAGTTTGCGGATGGAGGTAAAGTATACCACCAGATAGATTGTAGGACTAAATACATATCTTTTTGTTTTGGCGTTTTTCCGGTGACTAGCCTTCACCGCGTCCGGGTATTGTGATGAAGTATGGGTCGATAATCATTTATGTGTTTATGAAGCCAAGACAGTGACAGTGAGCTTTGTTATCCAGTTATCCAGCAGATAACTGAAGGTTTGGACACATAAATAAACAAACTCAGATTGAAGATAAGTCTAGTATTCTGCTAATTGTAATCGTAAGTTTTTGCGAATCTAGATGTACCAGATTTCTTCTATCTTTTATTTGTTATGTATGTTATGTTCCATTTGATGAGATCCTTCGACTAGGTACTTTTCTGCAACTACACAATCACTTCTATTTGTCAACTTATCACTTATACAACTTCTCTATATATTTCAATGTCTGGGAATCTATATTCGGTGAATATTGTAATGTTAAATTATTGTTTTAACGTATCTACGATATCTAGTCAATGTTTTTGATTTGATACTAGTAGTCTTATAGTTAATGCAATATATATGGACTATATCCTAAACACTAAGATATTACATTGATTCCTGCATTGCTATATTTATTTATTTATTTATTATTAAGAGGGGATGTGGCACTGCAACCATCGGGTCTTTTGTGCTCTCTTCTCGGGTTAATGTAAGTCTCTAAAACGTTTTATAACCTCTTCCGTAAGGATGTATCGTTATAAATTTTATCTGGTATGTTTATCTGATTTATATACTTATATATATGTATATACTTATGTATATATGTATATACTTTTGTTACTTATCCTAAGAGAATGAAAAGATTATTTTTTTCTCTTGAAAGCGGAAGCATATATACTCAGAAGTTTATGTTCTGTAAAATAAGGTCTATGATTAATTCCTAAATTTTTATTATGATAAATTTTCTCTTAAAATTCGTTAAGATTGCTAGATCGCTTATTGTTAGGAATGTAATATGATTGAAGTAGTATGGAATCGTAAAGTGGTTATCTGTCACAGATGAGAGAGAAATCTGTATTGTTTTACAATTTTTTACTGACGACAAAGTTAAGAATAAAAAGTTATAGAGAAATATTATTACTAATAAATTATATAGAATTTGCATTGCTGAAGTTGGATTTTATCATTGTTGGCGTCACAAACTTGAATCATTTTTCATAAAAAATTGCATGAGTTTTTCAAGCAAAATCAGAAAACATGGTAAAAAATTCTTCAAATAAAAGCTCAGAATCTCTAAAATGGACTTTAACCCAATTTTCGAAATTTTTACATTGCATGCAACTAAAATACAATTACAAACTATATAACGTAATTACGACGATTTAATTATTCCTCATCCATGTAGGAGCTAATTTTTATATGTTGAGCCAAAAAGTGAATATTATTGACCGCATATTTTCATAACGATGTAGTTTCTGTTGTGTTGAAGAGGTTATAGAGGTGATGTCAAAGTTGATTAAACTCCATTAACCTATGAAAAGTTATTAGAAGAATGAAGTGCAACCACAATTGACTCAGTGTTGCTCCGTTCGATGCGTTTTCCCCCCTCTTTAACACGTCAATAAAATGTAATATTTTACTTTACAAATGACGACATTTGTTACACTGAAATGACTGCTACACTGGAATATCACCCTAAAGTATCATTTCTATGTGTGTTCTGAAAATTTACTCGCAACATCTGTTGGATTATGGAACAATGAGCTCTTACAAATTTTATTAATTATATGTGTTTATAATGTGAGAGATAACTTTAATTAATTATCTTAATTAAAAACTTCTTACTGCAAGACTGAAAATTAAAAAGTGCCACAAATAAGCACTTTGTATGCTATATAGAGTTTTCTTTCATTAAAAATTTTTAGAGAGGTTTCGAAAAATTAATTAAAAATTATTAATTATGTAGAATCAAAAATTTTGTGATTATGTATATTTTTCAACTTCAAAAACAGTTCGAATTAATATTTAAAGTATTAAGAGTGATTTGTGTTTATTATAATACTTCATATATAATAAAAATATATAAAAAACAAACCACCTACTATATTAGTTAATACAAATATTTATATTATTTAAATTTTTATTGGATTACAACTGAACTCTATTATGTAGATTCAATAACTGAAATCTCTCCAAATTTTTTGCATTCTGACTATTGTTCAACCTTTCTATATATCGCTTGCTGTATTTTTGAACAGAGTAGTTTGATGGATACCACGGACCCTTGGCCCACGGTGCCTTTGTAGTATTTTTATACCGGAGACGCTTGTCGCACAACATAAGAAGGATCAACAGCTTCTGATGAATGGTGTAGTGTCGCAAAGTTGTAGGGCGTATGTCGAAACTTAATTGAGAATTTGTTCCAAACAGCCAATTTATTTTTTTTTTTTTTGGTTTTTAAGCTTGCTGCAGTTGCTTATATTTTGTGTGGTTTCTCCAGGTAAATCTGTGGTCCAAATCCAGTGCCAGTTATTTCATAGACTCTCATAGTGAGGGTGCAATATTTATTTGAGAAAAGCTTACCCTTCGAATAATAAATATAACTAAAACAGATATTTGCACTTTGTCCTAACTTTTCCATTTTAATAGTAGGTATTCAGCAGTTAATCTTTGCTGCAGATATTAAGATGCTCCAGCTAGAGAGCAAAGTAGTTTCATTACTAAATGGACGGGAGAATATTTTGTTACAGCTTTTATGATTGTTTAATGAAATATTTAAATGATGACAATAGCCAAGCGTATAAATATTAAAAATTTAAGTAAGAATCTCAACACTTAGCTTAGCTTTTATGGTTATAAAAATTTAATTAAAATTAGTAAAATTAGTTGGGAACAAAAATAATGTTCAAAAAATGATTAATAAAAATAAAATTTAGATATTTAGTGTCTTATTAAACATTTTTAATGTTTTCAGTATAAGAATTTTGTAACTCTTCTCATCTCCTCCGCATACTTTCCTAAATCTTATTATTGTAAGTTTGTTGTTGTTTTTGTTCTTGGTTAAGGTTATAAAAAGCTTGTCTAATATCTATTCGAATGTATTTCAGTAGGCACTTGGCCCGTACGACATTCTATGCCCATTATTAAAACATATTCAAATTTTTTTAAGCCGGTACCGGTTTATTTAGACTTAAATGGCCTAAGCATGGGCGAGCGCGACTTTAAGATAGTCAGCAAACGCTGGATACTACAGCGGGGCGGCTGTCAACGATAAAAACAATATGGGCAACATGTGGCTTAAAAAACGTTCAAATAACAATGACAACAAATAAAACGAAGAGAAATGGGCATAATAAAATGAATAAGAATAAAAGTAAAAATAAAAATAAAACAAACCAAATGAAAACATAATCCAAAATGCAAACGAAATACCGAATTGATTTCCAATAAAGTTGAATGCACAACGGCGCGGGGCTTGGCTTCGAGGGAAAACTCGAGTCAGCGAAAATCTGACGACGTGGCGACGTTTTATATGGCGAACGTGTACCCCTGAAATGTGTGGCTTTTGTGCACGAACAGAACGGAAAATATTAAGTAAATAATTTAGCTGTTCAAATATGCAAATATGGCAATTATTTAAATTTTATATATTTTTTATATGAAAAATTAATAACTCATTTGTTTTGTGAGGGTAAGTCGTCTCTGTGGCCGGCCGGTTCATTTGTGAACTGTGCCAAGTGTCAAGTCATTTGAATTGCAGTGATGACCAATATTGGAAACAATTGCAATACTTTTGAATTATCAAATCAAACACTATTACTCTCATTATCTTTATTTATTATTATATGTAATATAATAATTTGATTTTATTATAAAGTTTTGTTTCAATTTTGTTCAGCTATACTTGCTGAAGATAAACAGTGAGATAAGAAGAAAGAAGTATGCTAGGATTAGACACACACTGCGTAAGCCTTATGAAGATATCACGCATGCTGCACTTACTTGGAACCCCCAGGGGCCTAGGTGCTGAGGCAAACCAGCAATGACCTGGAGAAGCACAGTTCAGCAGGAGACGGGCAAGTTGTTTAACGAGTTAAGAGCAATAGCATAAAATAGGAACCAGTGGATAACTTTTGTAGACTGATTAAGCTCCTAATGGAGTATGGAAATAATAATAATGTAGGTGCTGAGATTATGAACTTCAGCTTGTGTGGAGTGTGATACCCGTAACATTCTAGAAATATCAACGAACCACAATGTTCTCTTAAAATGTATAGCAACTTAATAATATACGGGATTTCATAAAAAATAGAACAACATATTGTTTGAATCTTGCTTTCAGGTACAAAAAATACCATTCAAATATTTTAAACAGAACATCTCTGTCGGCACATAGATGGCAATAGCTAATAACAGCCATAACTTGGCAGACGTATTTTTATTTCAAAATGTCGAGAGTTGGCTGATTGTCCTTAAGAACACGAGTAATCTTAGAGTAATCCCACTCCGCGAGTCCACAAAAAAGTGAATTATACGTCTGGGAATTCTCTCGCACCGTCTTGTTGAAATTACATGTTTTGCCCCGCATATATGTTTCCAATATCCCTTCAAAAATTTGATAACTAAATAGCTGTCCTTCATTATTTTGGATAATTCACAAGCCTATGATGTCTTCAGACCAAATGCCAAATCATATAGGATTTGAACCATTTTATGGGTACAATGGTTTTTAATATTTACTTGTGAATTTTCATTCTCGTACTATTCTAGATGAGACAATGTTTTTTTGATCGATCCACGCAGATAATGATACATTTTTAAAATGTTCACATGTTCAGCGGTTGTTGAACGATTCATATTATAAAATAACAAACATGAAACTATTGAATATGTGCTTTATTTGATACATGTCACTGAAACAGTGCTACCAAATTAAAAGCATAAAATAAATAGCCCTATAAAGTGTGTGTAAAAAGTATGCGTAGTAGAACGCGTACGGTAATTTTATTTCATGGATTATAAGTTGTTAGTTCCGCGTTGTGTTGTCATCTGAGGTTGGAGTATGAACTCTTACTCAGTGCGTTTCCATCATCTAGTTGGCACAAGCAATTATTGTACAATTTGGGCCCGTGTGAAAGATGATTTTTAATTTTTTCCGATTAGATAATTGATTCGAAAGATAGTTGAGTAATGTATGTTTGGGTTAATGAAGTTCATTACAAATGTACTTAAGAAGGTATTGTGTTGATCTATAAAATTGTGAATATATAGCATGAAGAATTAAGAAGAAGATGGGAAAATAGGAAAAAGTATAATTGAATCACTTATCTTAAAGAACTTACTCTATTATCTTAATCAAGATAATATATCAAATATATATTTTACTTTTAAATAACGAATATAAAAATATAAATAATAAGTATCTGTAAACCTTAAATACTTCAAATTTGACTTTAACATTTAATAGTAATAATTTATTTTTGCCTTTTCAGGAAACTTTGATAAACCTAAGCTAAGTTCAAATCCACAAACATCTAATAATGACTACGTATTTCATTTTAAGGACGTGAGAAGCGTACAAGTTGTTATTTAAGATTTAAGAAAGAAACTAGTTCCCGCTGAAATTAAACTAGCGACTTCAACTATTGCAGCTGCTTAATAACTATAAGAAAGTAAGTGTTTGAAAAGTTTATTTAAAATATATGCTAAAATAAAATAGATTGGTCACTTAACACAAAATAAATTTCTTCTGAAATTCTATGACAGTTTTCAAGTTTCAAATATATTACAAAATTTCTTGGAATCACACCATTACTCACACCATTCTTCCAATGCAGTAAAATAGTACCTGTTCATTTATTAAACGTGATGTGATGGTTATTTCAAATCTCAAATTAATTAAACGCAATCCTTAATAGAGGAACTGCTCTACTAACTGACTATACCTCTATGGTACCAGAGTAGCCGCTCTCTCTACTGGTAAATGGCTATTTGTTGAGAACCAGTTGAATAAACATAGTTCATTTTGAGGTAATTTTTAATATTTTCCTTATTTCAAAATCTAAGCTGACAAGAAAAGTATCTCAAAGTTTCATATTGAAACGTTCCTGATATCGAATTTCCTCTGCCATCTAAACCACGTTAAAATTTTGTCTAATATCCGAATTGCTTGTAAGCTAAAGCAATCAAATCAACAAACTCTTCTTTTTTGTGGTGAATGTCTGTTATTTTGGTTATTCAGCTACATATATACTTACTGCTTACTCATGTACCTATATAGATACATTTGAATATCGTACATACATATGAGTTCTCATATACATGGCATATACACAGCGCATATTTTATGTGGCTTGCCCGCGGCTCTGAGGCTTTCGTTTGTTCTCTAGAGTTTTTCACTTTGTAAATAGAAATGATTTCTTGCTTTAGTATTAAGCAAATGTTTGCAAGTGTGCATATATGCACATATATACATACATATATACACATATTTCATATATATATGAAATATTTATTTTATACATTTTTGATCGTGTTTTTTATATAATAATATGTACGCATACATGTACTCGTTGGAGATACATCAATTTTCGATGGTATGCGTTTCGTATATTATCGCTTAAGTTGAACTTAAAATTACGTCATAGTTTGTTGAAACCGAGTTAGAAAAAACAAATTAAATGAAATGAAATGAAATATAACAAAATAAAATAAATTATGTGCTAACAAGTGAACACATTATTTTTTCTTCTTCGCACATATCCATATCGTCTGCCTCGCCATTCAAATGCCGTAGATTTGTGGAAGTGGGTAATAACTCAACGTAGAATGTATTACCAGCCAAATAATTATAAATATTTGCATAAATTTATTAATAAAAAAATGGAAAACATATATTTCATGATTTTTAATGGCAATATTTGATTTGGTGACTAAATTGATATTTTAA
The DNA here is from genome assembly GCF_002237135.1 of Teleopsis dalmanni. NCBI lineage: Eukaryota > Metazoa > Arthropoda > Insecta > Diptera > Diopsidae > Teleopsis > Teleopsis dalmanni. The sequence goes on from NC_051848.1 coordinate 14,589,050, forward strand.
ATATTTTGGCCATGGGCTCAGCAGCTCAGCTGGTAAATCAGCAGAACATGGCCGAAAGATGTACAAAAAAATTTTAGAGTACTATGTTAAATAATAATAATAAAAATTATAAATAAAAAAATTCACTCTAATAATGTACAGAAGGTTATCTATCTATTTTGTGATATGAGATTTTAATCTCATATCTGTTTATCTGTTTATTGCTTGGGCTTTACTATTAAGTTTAAAATAAAACATTATTACAGTTTCCTCTATGAGATGACCTGCGATCTGGATTGGATCTTTTTAAGGTAGTGAATGGATGATATTCGTTTTCAAAGCGTTAGAACTTTAAGATTGTACGTATAAACCTGATCGTTTGTACGAATAAACCTGAAATCACACATGTAAAAAATTTATTAGGCCACAAAAACAAAGCCGAAATATTACGTATTACGTATATTATGACACCGTTCTATTGGAACTATCTATCTTCAAGTTTATACTAAAGAAATTGATAATAATGTAGCCATAGCGATCATATTTAATGGCTTGTAGCTTATCTTCGACATTTTCAAAAAAAAAAACGCATTCTGGACAGTTAATTTCCCCATCTCACTACTACATACCCTAATAAAGCCTTTTTTGATCGACCGATTAATCAAGTAAATAACCGACCTTAACACTGAAGAAAATTCGCTGCTTCGTCAGTTTTGCTTCATTCAGCGGTTGTTTAACGAACTATATTCTAAAAGAACAAATCTCAAACTAAATATATATATAACAATGCTTCTAAAGCAAAACCAAGACAGCAATAACCCCTTTATTGATTACCTCGAATCAGACAGCTGAGCGATGCGAGAAACCATCGAATGGGTGTGTAATAATGCCGAATATAAAATACGAGTATAAACAGGGATATAATAAATAATATATGTTGTTAGATTACTGGCAAAAACTTGCTCGTGAAGCGATACTATTGCATTATTTGCTGAATTGCTTTATTGTAGCACTTTTTAATGACGCCCTTGCGTTATTAGTAGAAATTAAATTATAAAATTATTGTTTAAGCGCCATTTCATAATTATTCATTTACACTTTATTGTTGAACTGAATTGCATATTTAAATTCTATTGAAAATACAAGACTATTAAGTAATCATATGAGTTTCTGCAATCACTAAAAAATATGAGGTGTGGTTATGTGAAGCCGACCTAATTTCATCGATTCATGCTCAGAAATCTTATTAAAGAAAATGCATCTAAAAAATAGTATTAACTCTTCAATACACGGAAATGTCGCTCCCTTAAGCAATCATTTTTTATCTTTTTCAACCGCAGAGTAATTGGTAGTTCCCAGTTTTCATTTTTCATACAATATATTTACTAATTGACGAAACAACCCGTTATGGGATTTTAACCTAACGCAACGTACATTTCATACAATACACATTATTTTAAATAGAATAGTAAATAGAATAATAATGGAATAGTATTATCTATCTATCCATCAAGAGTCGATAACAAGCGAAAAGTGGTTTCACAGTCAAACATCTGTCATAGTGAGGAACTGCTGAACCGAAGATGTGAGGCTAAGTCAGACTTACACCCCAACTGAGTAGAATTGAATTTATAGGCTTCATTCAGTTGGAGAGATCCGAAAACGACTTCATCATGGCTTTGTTCGTTTATTTCAATCCCAAATCTGAGCTGTTACATTGACAGCAAGGTATGCACTTGATTTTTCAATGCTGCGGAATGCGTTTTGTTGTTGCACTTGGAATTGTTGTTGTTTTGTTTTAGCTTGTTGTTGTTGTTTGTATTGTATTTTTTTGTTTGTTTTTTATAAGTCATAGCTCTATAGAGTTTTCACCGTTTTCAGTGTTTTTGGTTTTTTTTACTAAATTTATTTTAATTTTACTCTTTTAATGTTTATGGTAGTCAACTGAAGTTCCGGCTGTGTTGTCTTGAACTTGAACTTTTGTGTTCAAAAACGATTTTCTGCCGAATTTGGTTTGATTGAAAATTCAGCCCAATACGAATTTTGAATGCGCTATCTTAAAATCTTAAAATGATAGCGCATTCGGATTCAAAAGTGATTTTATGGCGAACTTTAAAAAAGTGAAAACTCGGTCACAACTTCACTACGTGTATTCTAGTTTAAAGTTAAAGCTGAATTAATTGAAGTGTTTAACTTTTCTAATCCACTTCGAGACATTATTTGTTTAATCATTATTTTCCAAAGAGGTTTTTAGAACAGTATATAACAACAATAAATTTATTATTATTTTTTAATTAATTAAATTTTTGGCTGACCATACAGCTGTTACGAGTATTGCCAAATACCCATCATCAGTGATCTTGAAAATAATTCTTGTATTTAATTATTCATGACCAATTTTTTGAGACTGCAAGTACTAGGAATCGAACTCGTGCCCTGCCAAATTTAAAGCTCACAGTCAGCGCTCCTTAACTTTTATGTTCGCACATTTTTCTGGAGTTTTGTTAATTTGCTGTGATATATTTATATTAGAACGAAATCTTAAACCAGCTGTAGAATAATTAAATTAATTAATTAATTATATTTTTATTTTTATTTGTTAAATTTCAATGCTATTCTATTTGTAATTATTATTTTATTATTTTAGTTATACTATTACTGTCGATGTTGTTATTCAGCAGACGATATGCACTGATTGTTCAGTAATTTAAATTTAATTTTATTTTCGAATTTACACACTAATAGTTCCAGTCTTGTCTTTTCTTTGAAGTCTTAACTTTTAACTTTTTCACATTAAGTTCGATTTGAAGGTAAATATTTATTGGTTTTAAAGCACAGCCGATGCTCTCTAAGGATTTACTCAACTTCATGGGGCATCCTGCCAATTCCTTATGTTTTAAAAATTAATATTGTTGCTATTATCGTTTAAGTGTTAGTGTTCGCTTAGTTTAGTTATTAGTGTACGCTTAGTTTAGTTATTAGTGTTCGCTTAGTTTAGTTATTAGTGTACGCTTAGTTTAGTTATTAGTGTACGCTAAGTTTAGTTATTAGTGTACGCTAAGTTTAGTTATTAGTGTTCGCTTAGTTTATTTGTTGTTGTTGGTTTAGTTTTTTTGTTGTTTTGTGTTTTAAAGCGTTGTTGTAATTGGCTTAACTTTATTATTAGTTTTGCAGTGTGTTTTTGTTTCGGTTGGCTTAGTTTTTGTGCTGCCTTTAGTGTTTTTGTTGTGATTGGGTTACTTTTGTCGTAGTTCTTGAAGTGTGTTGTTGTTGTTGGTTTAGTTTATTTGTTGTCTTTTATATGGTGTTGTTATTGCCATTAGTTTAGTTTTGTTATTGCTTCGCACAGCCTTCTACTTCTTACTGGTACACATTTTGTTTTTATTTTTATTTTTTGTTATTAACAAATGATAGGAAAAGCATTAAATTTGATTATTTACAAGTTGGCTTTGGTTTATTATAAGTTTCTGTACTTGTTGTATTGCTATGGTAGAGCATCTCTGCTGATACTGTTATTTTAGCTGTTATTGTTTTTCAATACTGTAAATGTACAGCTGGTTCATCGCTACAGTCATGGTAAGGTATCCTTCTTCAGCAGAACAGAGTTACAGAGTTGAGGTTGCTGGTGGAATATTTAATGGGTCACCAAGGAATGCGTTATCACCTTAACAAAATGGGTCTGTTCGAAGAGATAGATTGTCGACTCTGCTTAGAAGCAGATGAGACTTCTAGTCACATTATCTGTGACTGCCTAGCCTTGATCTGAGCCAGTAGAAGGTCACTGGGTCGATAACTACTCTCGCCTTCTGACATTAGGAAGTTCTCAACGGCCGACATTCTGGTTTTCATTCGGAAGGTTGAATTTCTTCTGTTCGGTTAAGGTCGGTTGCAGCAAAAAACAGCAATCATGGTTGCAGTGCTCCGTTCCGTTGGGAGCTAGTACCCCGTTTATTTCTATTCCTATATACAGTAAGAACTGTATTACTGCAACGCTATTCATATTAACATCCTTACACTCTATCGATTTAAAACTACAACAAATTTAAAATTTCGATTTATGAAACTTATTTTATTTTTGTTATCTGCTTTACATTAAACGACAAATAAGAATAGAAGTATCTTGACCTAAAGTTGCATAAAATAGCTAGCGTGTTCCATAATTATGGTATTAGAAATGACCTGTATTATAATGAGCCGCATCTTTTACGAATCGAGTTTCTATTGTTATTTATCATCATCACCATCATATAGATAACCATTATTATCGTAATTACTAGAACCAAGTTTTGAAAATGGAAAGAACTCGAGGTTATTTTGAAATTTACCTATAAAAAGTAAATGGAGAATTGAATTATCCGTTGGCGCATGGGTATCGCTGCAGAAGGGAACTGCTTTGAAAGCCATGAAATAAATTTTGTTTATTAAATGAATATTTTTTGTTTCATATTTGAAAGAAACTTCTAACTTCGAACTTCTATTACACATAAGATGGCGTTGTTATTGTTACAAATTTGTTTTTTTTTTTCTTGTACATCGTATTTGCATTTGCATTAGTTGTGCTTCTTCAGAAAACCTCCAAATACACATTTTGGATGTTATAATATATTTGATAAATGCAAGTTGGTACTCACTGATTGTATTAAATCGTATGGTAAGTAGTTATCCATATCAAACTTTTGACGTCAAGGCAGAGTATAAGCATAGCACCAGATCTAGTAGCGGGATCTGAATGCAGTTTATACCGGTAAGAGTCTTAAATGACTAATAGAGATCCTAGTCCGAAGTAATATTAACATAGTCTCGTGTTAGGTAGGGTTAGGTTTCTAGAAATGTGAAAAAGGAGTTTAGTTTGTGCAAGTCAGCCACTCACTTTCGGGACCACTGGATTGTGATCAATGTGTATGAATTCTCCTCCTTCCCGCCGCACACGGTATTTTGCTTTTTTTTTCTTATTCTGACATTTATGTCATTAGTTTACTAGTTGCTACTTTTTTTGTTTATCTAGGCATACACAGATTTATATATAATATGCGTAAATTATAAATATTTTTATTATTTAATAGTTTATTATTATATATATAAGTTATATGTTGTTGTTGTTGTTGTTATTGTAGTTTCGTATTCTGATCAGAGCATTATTTAATTTTGTTTATTCTTACTGTATTCATATCAATATGTTTATGCCTCTTGTTTGCCCTTTTGCTATATCTATAGCCTTTGTTGTTATTATTTCTATTGTTTTTACTTTCATTATATTGTTATAATGTTGTTGTTGTTGTTGGTGTTGTTGTTGTTATAGTTATTGTAATCACATTATCGTATTTAAAGTCATCAATTAAGTGCTATTAAATTGGAATTACTCATAATACATATGTGTAAATATTCACGGCTACACTTTGGGTGTTAAGTATTTATAAATATTTGTGCCATATTCACTATTAAACGATAGTAGTCATACGACGAGTGTAGGTAAGGAAGGAGAGGAGTGTGTTTATATTGTATATATTGTACATTTATGTATGTGGTAGCGAGAGCAATGACAATATTAATGGCCATAAATCGTTACAATATTAACGCATAAAATATTAAATAGTAATAATAATAATAATAACAACAACAACAACAAAATGTTAGTATTTTCCATGAAAATATCGGGTAAGACTAAAATTATTACCAAAAATAAATACAGAAATACTGGCATATCTGCCATACAAATGCTAATTAGCGAGTTTGTAGATGATGGGTGGTGAAGGTAGGCGGAGGGGCGGTATTCTGAAAATGAAAATGTTGTATAATAAATTGTTTTTGTTATATAAGATCTAAATCCATAAATTGTTTAGCCATCAATCATGCGTCAGGCTGCAGCTGATTGAAGCGCTCACAGCAAAATGAATGCCTGATTGGCTGAATGAGTGAATGGGTAAATCAATGAACGCACAAGTTTGAATTCCAAAAAAGTAATTAATTAAAACTAAAAAAAAAAAAAATAATAATAGTAATAAAAAATAAACCAAAAATATTTATTCCGGAATAGAACGAACATTAACGCCTGCCGCCTTGCTAATCTTTTCAATGGGCTATTTAAAATATTATCGTCGAACTATCATAAAATTATCATAAATGAGATAGGAAAAGTTTTTTTTCTGGGTTTAAGTTGAAATATTGCAGATTTAGCAAATTAATTATTTAGTAAATTTTAAATTGAATTTTCGATTTTTGGTTTTTGGCTTTTGGCTGTTGGCTTTGACTGGCTGTCATCTCGAGTGAAACTTTAGTCTTTAGGCTGAGTGCAAACATATTTTCTTTCAAACTCTAACATATATAAAAAGTTGTTTTTTACTGATCCATACAAAATGTTTTTACTGACCTCAACATGGCAGAGACAGGATGCCAAAAAGTTTTTGAAGGACAGACAATGCATAAAGTGAGAGAAATTAATTTCTTATGTGCAAGCAACACTTGCTTATGAACTAATTTTGAGTCGTACGGTATTAGATTATTTACGAATGTCGAGCAAATATAAATTAAGTGGGGCAATACGGCACATAATGTCCGGAACAAACATGCTGACGCTGTGTCTGACACTGAAACGGAGACGGAAACGGAGACGAAGACGAAGGCGCAGATTGTTACAGTGACGGTAACTTAAAATGTCATAAAGCCACAGTTTACAGTAAATAAGCAAAACACATAAATGATGTGGTACTTAAGTCAGGAGCAGTAAATATTTGCACGGATTAAAGCACAAGAGAATGAAAACATAAAACAGATGGATAGATAGGTAGGCAAGCTGGCTGGCGTTCAAACAACTAGGGTAACAGGGTAACAGTCAAGCAAGCTCAGTTTATTCGAGAAAGTGACAATTCAAGTCAAGCACAGCAATGAATATGAAGTGTCTGTTGTTTTTAATTAATTTCCCTCGTTGCAATTTATAGCTGCAACTATTGCCAGCCACAACAACAACAAGAATTAGTAAACACAACGAAATATAGTTTCTTTGTTTTAATTTAAATATCACACCCCCCTCTCGTAATCATTCTTCATTCCATCCTCTTATCAGCCTCTTCAGTCTATTCACTCTCCCTAAATGGTCCCTTCAACCATTTAGATACTCAATCACTCAATCGCACATTCACTCATTCATTAAGAAAATAGTGTAAACCAAACGTTCCGTTAGATACTTTATACTTGTTTCTTTTGTATCTTAAAAACTTTTCCTATTAAAATGCCGAATGAAATATTTAAGCACATTTTGCTAAAATAGAGGCAGTGGCATGCTTCAGAGGTGTACGTGCACTTGATTACGCTCCACTTAATGCACTGAAAATTTTAGCATTGCTGCTAATAGCATGGATACGGACTAAAATTTTTAGAAATGCCAAATGCCACTAACGCCAACGCATGATTTTCAGCTACATTACGTGATTTACATAAAATGTTTTTCTTTTAATAATTTTTAATTATTTTTGTAATATATTTGAAATTAGACTAAATAAATATTTTTGGTACTTAAAATCACCTTTTTTTTCTACAAAAAGTAGTGCAAATGTAATATGATACAATATATGTGGAAACAATTGCTAGCAAATATTACTTCTAATCTAAATATAATTCTCATTAAGTATAAACAGTTAAGTGTATATAAGAACAAAGACTAAATGAAGTCAATTATTCATTTTAATATATATGTGTTTTGAATAAATGATACAAGGACTTAATACTCACGTAGCTGAGAATATTTCTACTGTTTTTATTTTGTAAAAATTATATATAACTATAAATAATAATAATTTAAATATAAATAAAATGCTTTTCATTTATTTTTGTAACATTTGTTATGAAAAAACTATACATATATCCGCCAGTATAATTTGGTTGTATTGTAAATGTTACTTGGAAGCTAATTATAATTCTCATTTAGTATAAACAGTTGAGTGCATATAACAACAAGCAGTAGAAGAATAAAGTCAGTTATTGATTTTAATATAAATGTTCTTTTATTATATCTAACATGATCTGTATGCATCCCCCTAAGGATATTTCTAGTGTTTTATTTCCTTAATAATAAACACAACTTTAAAATGCGGTTTAAAATAATTTTAAATTAATTAAAAATTATTATATACGTGCACTTGTAGTATAGTTCGGTTTTCGCTATTGCAAATGCTGCTTGGAAGTTAACTATAATTCTCATTGAGTATAAACAAGATGGATTTGAATGCAAATTTTCTTATTAAATATTATATTAATAAATAACAATTTTTCGGTACACAAAAAAATGATTATTGCTTCTACAAGAAGTGCTGTAGAAATGTAATATGAGAAGATCTATCATATGGAGAAAATTGTGTGGAATAGTTTATAAAAAAGCCACTGGTCAACTTTAATATACGTGTGCTTTAATTAAATTTTGCATTCAATAACAATAATCAGAAAAATAATTTAACTCTACAAATCCAACAATGGATTTATAATTTTGGAGCCTGGAACCTAATGGCTTTTCTTTTCTAATAGATAAATTTATTTTAACAACGTTTAATAGATTGAAATTTTTTTAATACTATTTATCAATTAATATGAAGTGTTTTATTATGTAGCACGAATTTACCTGAACCCATACAACATATTTAAAATGTCTATAAGTCGCCTACGCGAAACCTTTGCGTTTCACCTAGAGTTCTTTGTCTACTTGGGCAGACCAACTACAGAGGTTACTTTTTAAATCCTTTCATGTCTTCTATCTGCCTTTATGTTCAAGTAAAAGTTTTAATTACTTTTAGCGCTGATATCCCTCTTTGAAGTGTCTAATCCTTTTGGCATTTCGCTACACACATTCCATTGAGCTAATAGACACCCTACTGTGTTGCTTATTAAATATTTATGCTGTAATTTTATTTGTACTTAATTGGACCTTAATTATTGTTGCTTAACTATGATATACTCGTACACGGTGCGAAATCATTGTAAAAATTTTATTATTTCACTTCGTTGAACTGAAATATGGATTTTCAATTTCAGAAACTTTTTTAATATTTCAATTGTTTAAGAAACTTGTACGTCTTCATATCGGACACTTTAAATTGCACCATGCGAGTTTATGCAGATGTTGCGAAATTGCTTGGTTCAACTATATTATTACTATATGTATGAAAAACACAATAACCCGATTAAAAGATGTTGAATTATATATGAAAAGATAAATAATATAGCAGTACTTTGGAAGTTTAAGAGGAGCACATCACAAAAACGTATGTCGTTTCTATATATGTGTTTTGTCATCATATTCGGATTATTTGTTTATAATGCCATCTTAATATTTTTTTCGACATACTGGATGATAACAAAAAGTAACGAGAATTTCGAAATTGCCGACCCTAGACCTTATTTAGCGAACCAAGTATTTTTTTCTATATTGGTTGCACTATTGGATGCGTTTGGATGTGACCTATAAATCAATTACGATACTTAGTTTGTGTTTGCCAAATGAAAGAGCAATATGGTATATCGCTTTATGATTATAGCTGTGATTATGAGTAACGCTGCTGAGCACATAAGCAAGGTAAATGTTTGGTGACTTTTTACATGCCAAAATGTCAGATCAGAGAAATGTGATTGAGTGATGCAAAGCAATGACATATTGAAAAAGAAAGGTATTGGGTAACAATGCTATGTCAGACCCATTCTTTAATGGATGGTGGAAATGAAAAAACATTGAAGATGATTCATGGTCCAGGGCACAAAAAATCAAAAAATTAAATTGAATATGGTCTATAATAGCAGAAGTACAATTAGAGCAGTTGCTGAAGAAATATTAATTATTACGATACATTCCAATCGATTTTTATAAATGCATTGGACACGAAATTAATGGTGGCAAAGTTTGTACCGATAGTCGAGCGCCGAAGTTAATTTTTTATGATTATTCATAATTTATTCATAATTATAAAGTAATTAAGGTACAACGTTTTTCGACAAATAAAACGTTGTTGAATGAGATTAAAATGAAATCGGTGATGAACTGAAGACAATCTTAATCCGACGGTTCAAAGATGTTTCTCAAACTTGAACCTACGAGAGACTACTTTTTTATAAGGACAGGAATTAACATTACAAATAGAAATATATAGTTCTCGTTAATTTTTGTTTACTTCAAGTCTTATTCATATAGGTATATATTTGCATCAAAAATCTATTTAATTTGTTTTCTTTCATTTTTTTTAAAGAAAACTTGCATTTCTGTTTTTTTGCACTTTAATTTGTTGGTCGTTAGAAATTACTATAGAAAAATGTTTCCTTTAGAGTCAACGATTTACGGAACTTAAGATTTTATATAAATTTTTCATTTAATAATCCTCTTAAGAGAATTTTCCTATCTAATTTTAGTTTTTTTTTTTTTTGCGTTATCTTCTTAACTTTTTTCTTAAAGTATCTGTAAGATATTTGCCAGCAAACTTCCTTCAACAAGTAACTCAACAACTGCAATTCCCTTAGTTCATTTTATTCTTCGTTTGTGGTCATTACCGCCATTTTTCATGTTAATGTGCTCATCCCTGTTTTTTATGACTATTTTGTTTTTGTACTTTAAATAAATATTACGACAATTTTATATCTTTTTCATGTTCATTATATTTTGTATTTAAAACATACAACGAATTATTCATTTGTTTGTTGGATTGTTAGATTGTTGGATTGTTGAAATGTTGAGCTGTTGAGCTGTTGAGCTGTAGAGTTCTTGGTTTGTTTGGTCAGTGCGTGCTCGATTCAATTACCTTCAATACGTCATTAATTTGTGCCCGTTTAACTTCTGGGGCGGACATAAAATGGTCTAGGAGAAGTTTATGGCGTCGCACGCAACAGTTTATGGCGAGTTTTCCGAGATACATCCTGTAGTTTTGTACATTCTTGTAGCATTAACAACCATTGGCCCCTCCATATGTACTTTAAATAACTCAAAAACTGCTTCTGATTTGCTCCAATGCACTTTTATTGCTCGCCAATTTAAAGGCGTTTTTATTGCATTTTGGTGAAAAAATATGTGTTGTAATATTTAATTGAGTTTTATACCATAAAGTATTATTTAGCAAATAATGAAATAATGTAAATGAAAATTTTTGTGAAAAAGTTTTAACTACACGCGATCTGCGTTAATAATTTTCCCACTAAAAAAATACTCATACGCAGCGTTGGACCCAACAAACCATTTTTCATGTTTAACGCCATGTTTTCAAATGTTTTTTTTGTATATATATTTTTAATATATTAAATCCATGTTTGCTCTTTAAAATTTCTCTTGCTACTGTTATTATGTATACAATTTTTTAATAATATTGCAGTCATAAATATCTTTTTTCACAGTTTCACATTTGCACAATTGTTTTTGATTAAAAATCGCTTTTTATTCAGTATATTTAAAAAAAATTTTTAAAAAAATTTAATTTTAAATATTTATTAAATATTCACATTTCTTGTTTTCTAAATAAACAAAGCGTATATTTTCAAAATATTTTGTATTTGGGTTAAACGCAGATATTGTGCTCAAGTGCAGTACATGTGCATTTTTTCATTGAGTTCATATTTTTAGTAGCTTTTGAAATTTTTTGATTTTTGTAAAATAAATTTGAAATAAATTTATTTTTAGTATCCTTTGTACTTACACAGTTAGTAATATTAATTAAAAATTTATTCAAACAAGAAAAAAGTATCATAAAAACTGCACTTAACCCTTACATGTTATTTATAAATGGGTGTTTAGCTTTTACTTTCTTACTTGACTTTACTTCTTTGGAAATCAGTAATATTTTATTTTGTAAGATCAAAGTATCATATAATCTAAGTATATAACTACTTAACCACCAGCTGCAATACAAGTATTAAAAACTTTTGATGAAACTCAATAAGTTATGACTTAAATGACTTATGCCATCGATGCTATCTAATAAAACACCACGACAAAATGTATATGAGGCACAGAAATGGACTAATTTTATTAGTCCATTTTATATCTACTCAGTGTGTATAAGATTATTTTATAGAAAACCGATACGTTATTTAATAACCCTAAGAGATTCTTCTAAGCTTAGACTGACTGCGAGAACGTAACTTGCTCGAGAAGCAAGAAGATGTTTCTTTAAAGTAATAGAAATATTTTCAGATGCTCTAAAAATATGTTACTCTGTAATGGTTTTCATATAGACTAACATCCAGTTTAAATTATAAACTAGTTTATTTCTTTTAGAAAAACCTTTAAGGAAAATAATTATTTTTTTTAAATGTTATTTGTTCTTTTTTTTCTAGTTTTTATGCTCATATCATTGAAGTAATGTCATAATTTTAGTCATTTATGAAAATAACATTTTCGTGACCGCATTTTTAAGGATCGTCTCGTAAATTTTATTGCTGTGGCTGAAATTGTTAATATACTACAATATGACGATAATCATAATAATTATTAATATTTCTTCTAGGATTGCCATCCTCGAGCGTGAACTCGTCACAGTCATGCACGCGTTCATCGCTCTTCACACTTCAAATACTCATAATACTCATAGCAATTTTAATTCATTATCTACTCCAGGTACCTGTTTATGCACACCAGAATACCAGAATGCCAGAATACGTACAGATAGACACATATACTCCGACATTGGAATACCCAGCTCGGAATAGTTACGTTTTATGGCAATTTCAATTTCAATTCAACATTATGCTATGAAAAATGCCACTTACTAATTTAATAGTGCTAAAACGCGTTTGTGTAATTGAGTGCTGAAGACACAGTTACACGATAGCGCAAATACACAATTACACGAATTCACCATTCGGTGTTGAGGCTTTTGTTGCTTTGAACGCCTTTTATGGTTCGTTGAAGAGGCGTGTGCGTATGCGTAAGCGCGTGTAAATGGTGAGTTGTCCTTTTTGGCGTTGAGAAATGTAATGCAAAGGATGTAAGATAATGGAAAAAATTGTAATGCCAAACGGAGTAATGCCAAATGGCATTCATGGATGTACAAGCGCGGCGTGGAGTGTAGTTCACGTTTATTCGCTAATTTGAATCCAAGAAGTGCGTGTGCAAATGACGTTTTTAATAAACCAAATGTGCTCAGTTTCTTTTTTTTTTGCTTGTTTCAAGTTAAAGTTCAATTTTAAATACGGGTTTAGTACAATTTTTGTAAACATTTTTTTGACATGTGAGTACGTGTGCAATTTACGCCACTGCGCGTAAGAGGACATGAGTGCAAAGTAACGGATGGAGTCACGTATGTGATACGTTGAACTGCTTCTGCAATTGTGCATTTCTTATCAAACACATTTTATTTATGGCATCTTCCTGATCACTTTTAAAAACCTTTTATCCAAATTCAATTTCACGTCATCTTTTCCTAATCAACACGAATTTGTGATGCTACACGAAAAGGATGGAGAAGACTTTTTGAGTAAAGGTTAATTGGAAAAAGTCTTCTATTTATTTTTGTACTCAAACCTACAGTCTCTCAAATCTCTCAGAGATTTGTCACTGTCATACCTTCATAACCAAATATTGATTACAAAGCCATGCCCACAATATATCGCTAAGTAGCAATACTGCAAAAATAGTGACGGCTATGCTCTACACCGGGGTATGTGCAGAGCTACCTGGACTCATAAAGTCCAGTCATATTGGATAATTTGGAGACTATCTTACATGCCGGGAAACAGAAATATAATTAAGCAAAAGAATATTGATTAATTAATTGGTTTGATCATGTTAAAGAAGAATATATATGCATTCTCTGTATGATAAAAAATCGCTTTTAAAGTTTTGGATGAAAAAAACAGTTATAGTAAAAATATTTTACTTGCAACTTACTTTCTTTCTGTTCTAAGTATTGATATGCATTGATTATAAATACTACTTCTACTATAAGTAGTAGTTCGCAAGTATTTGGCAAATACAAATGTTAAAAATATCGTTATATGTGTTAAAGAATGGAGCGCCCAATACCTTAAGTCTGGTTCTGGACAAAGCTGGATATAAACATGGCAGGTGCTCTGATGCCTTTTCTTCTAACGTCGGTAAACATGTACTACAGACCGAGTGTAACTTTATGACGTCTTATAGTACAGTGTCCTCTTATGACAGATATTAATCTAGATATTTCCGATTTAATTTGGTGTCCAAAGTCGATGGTTCTACATTTGGAATGAAGAGACCATGCAGCTCTTGACAGCTCTTGACTACTAAGAAAGTATGAACCCACTCTTTAAATACAGGAGTATTTACCTGTCTCAAAAAATTGTCACAAATCAACCTTCGGCTGTGGCAGTGTTAGGTATTGGAGCTCAAACTAGAATTGCCTTGGAAATGCTGCTTGGTACGTTAAAACGTCTTCTACAATTTGGAACTATTCTAGAGGAAATGCAGACTGTTGAAATAGCTTTAATAACTACCTGACTATCAGTTAGAATATACACTTCCTTTCATGCGCAAAGTAAAATATTGAGGTAAAGTCGTAAAGGTGGTAGGATTTACTAATTTCTAGGTTGGCTGAATAGATTTTGGCTATTATGATGTTATCTGTTTTTAGCCCAACAATTTAAATTGCTTTCTTCCTTTGCGTTGTAATGAACCCTGCCTTCCAATCTTATCTTGAGGGAAGTTCTGACAGCAAAACTATTTTCAAACTTGTTGGTGTACTTGTTGCTATTATTACAATATTCAATATTACAATATATAAATATTAAAAATAAATAAATAATAATAGTAAAAATAATAATAATAATTAAAATAATAATAATACGGAATATAGAATTTAAAGAGTTGTTATTGTCAGTATTGTATTCTAGGTAACCATGCTAGGAGGCTAAATCTCCCTTTCAACCATATCTGCCGCAGTTGTGGTGTTTGCTTCTTTCCGGCATATGCGCGGCGCCTTTAAGACTTTAGGGACTTTCTTTTTTAAGGATCTTTCGGAACTTCAGGACCTCTGTTTGCATAGCATCAAACACTTTGTCAAAGGTTCTAGATGATATTAACTCTTGGGTTTTAAATAACACGGTAGCACAATGGGTCTTTTAGGCCTAAGTGGATCTCCCTGAGATCGCCGGTATAACCTAATCTCACCTATTGTCAGTATTCTTTTTAACATTTTCACTGTTTAAAATCAAATCTGATTTTTTTTTATTAGATTACTACAGATCACATCTATAAAATACTTAAGATAGACATCTTTGATATAAAACACTTATTTTTTTATAATTTTTAATTATATTTACACTTTTTTGCTCTCGTTAAAGAAGAAAGATTATTTAATTGTTGCTGCATTTGTCGAGCGTTTCCGTTTAGTTGTAATTACTTCCTGTAATTATTCATTCACTCAACGTGTCACTTACTCTCGAGACTCGAGACTCACACCAACACACTCACACTTACCTAGCTTAATACAAGCTTAAGTAGGGCACATGCTGTGCCTTATTGTTGTCTTGTATTTAACGGCTAAGAAATATAAAAAACAAAACAGTAGAAGAAAAAAAGAAAAAAAAACAAAGCACAGAACAATTAGCCCATCCCTACTTGCCTGCCCCACCTAAAAGCACAGCAGATGGCAGCCAGCGCAACACGAAAATAGCGCAGCAGGTTTCTTTGTTTGTTTACTACTTGTTCATGCTGATTTGTTGATATGCTGCCGCTGTCGCTGTTGTTGTTGTTATTGTTGTTGCTGCTGCTGATGTTGCGTTTCGATTCTCACTTTCAAAGTCACTTACTAAAGCGCCCACGGATCCTTTACGCTTGCAAAACACTAAGCGAGAATAGCCTAGCCATTGCAATATCAACAAAAAGCGAAACCACAGAATAACAACAACAACAACAACAACAACTCTACAAAGCAAACAGTAAACAGGCGTGTCAGTGACTTTTAATGCTGTTAAGTGACGTTTCATAGACTTTTTGTTTCTCAATTGTAATTAAAAGTATGTCAAGTTGAAAAGACGAGGGATGTTTCTGAAATTTTATGCTGGAGTTCACAAACCTTTTTTTACATTTTGACACAATTTCAACAGTTTCAACAGTTAAAAGAATTAAAATTTATTAATTTGAAGTAATGAAGGTAATGAGGAGTAATGAAGTTATGTGCAGTCCACAACGCAGCGTCGGTACTCATAATGAGCGGCTGCAGAGGCGTCTGTTCTCCAGGTTAGGAACGGCCTTTTTAAAAGTGAGATGTCACTACGTACAAAGCTTACAGAACTGACATTGCGCTTATAACTCATTGTCAGGGCTTTGCTCCCTTCTTTAACTATTTACTGGAAATAAAACATGAGTCTTAACCGGATGGAATTTCAGTCTCCAAGTGGTACCTGTACATAAACGGCGAATCCACCTGCTTCAGGTGCACGCACAATAGATTTGGAGGTGCGAAACTCACGTTTAAACAGAATCTCTTCGTTAGGTACAACTGTAACTACATGGTTTCCTGCGGAGAGGGGAAAAGAATTCTCCCGCGGTTAGGATTGCCTGTCGTAAGAGGCGACTAAAATCCCCCAGTGCTAGTCTGGCACTAATGTAGAAAGTGCAAATGGTAGTGAGTTGTGGGCGGCAACTTGCGACATCTGACCAGAGATGATGCTATCTGGTACTTCGGGGGTCAGTGGCCCGACAGCTTCGGCTGTACTGACCATTGGTGTTGGCTTCGAAGTGGTTGTGATTAATACCCACACATACGCGGGAAGATTGTTTTGCTTGTCATTCATTCGCCGTGATGTGCGTTTCAAACCGGGTGCTGCAGCCCAAATTGTAGCAGAGATAGTAGGTGGGCCTCGCATCTTACCAAGGTGGAAGTTATGACTTGCATGATTTTTTTCATTGGTACCGGCGGAATAAGGAGTGATATTCCAATGGGGCGTTGATTGACGCTTAAATTAGGACGTGTGTTAAGAGCACCGTTGAGCCATCCTGGCAGGAAATCACGTAAAACATATAGAGACATCTGTAACCACATGGCTACAGTTCCAATGTTCCTTTGGGAACTCAATGGAATGAAGAAAAAGTATTTAAAGTAAATTATTTCAATAAAAATGATAAAAATAATATATTTTTATTTATAATTTTAAGTTTGTGTTTCGACATAGAAAGAAACTTATTTAAATGTTTTTTTTTTTGTTTGTTTAACTCTTTAACTATTTTTTAGCTCCTCTAAATTACGGATTGCGTTTAAAGTTATTAAAAGTCTATTCATGATTAATCATCACTTAATTATTTAGCGATTTTTTTTTTGCCCCAAACTGTTTATTTATTGAAGACAGTCTTCATGTACTTTAAAACACTTTTACTTTTTCAACCATTTATTTTGATTATTCTTTAGTTTCCAGAGTGAGGTAGTGGATGCACATTCATCAACAGTCTCAAAAATATTCAAGTAATTCCATTTCTGATCAATGTTCCCAAAATACAGATTAAACGTTCATGCCTAAATCAATGTTCAATTATCTAAGATACAATCTTAAACAAAAACTTGTGTCATAACAAAGGCTTTTTATTGTAATAATTTTAATTTGAGTTGTGTTAAATTCAGTGTAAATGCATAATAAATAAGTATTTATAGCATTGAGTTAAGTAAAAAAAGCAATAGTGTCTTTATTTTCTATAGACAACAGTGTTCAAATTAAGAAAAACAGTAATTCTTAGTTAAGTATAGCTGTGGTTTATGCGTTTATTTCTAATTATAGCACAGTAGCTTCTAATTTGAACAAAGCGACTTAAGTGTGACATTGTGACGTTAGTGTGGTTGCTTAAGTCTATGTTTCAGTTTGAACAGTGTTCAATATATAGGGCTCGCAATTGCAAAATTGCAAAAAATACAAACTATTAAACCAATAGATTTTTCCAAACAAAACATTTGTTGATGGGTATTTTCCAATATCTGAAGGACTTGTATGGTCATATGATTTTATTTCTAAATTTAAAATTTGATTTTTAAAATTAAAAGAGGATAATTAATAGTGCTTTATCTATTTACTGATCAAAATGACTTTCTTGCTATAAAAATAAAAATTTTAATATTAAATATAAAGCAAATTTCGATTATTATAATAAATCGAAATAAGCAGTTTAAGAACTTATTTACAAAAAGAAACTTATAATAAACCATTTTATGCAACTGAAATTTGTTATATGAATATGACTGTATATTATGCTATTGTATATAGGTTTTATTTTTATTTTTTAAATTTGTATGCAGGTGTCCGTCCATAATAATCAATACATAAGTTTTAAAAAAACTTTAAACTACGCAATAGCAATTCCAAGAATTAAAAATTGCCAACGAGTCGCAATTTCACCAACTATTATTAATTTTAGCACACCTCCCACGACTGTAGGCGTTTTCGTATGTGTCGCAGCCTTACTGACAATAGGTTTAATTTATTAAATTGCAGATATAAGTTGAAGTGGGCCGAAATGCTGACTACATGTGCAAGGCCCTAGTATCATGCGCCCTCCTTTTCTTCTACTTGTCATTATCTGGTACGCTTTCTAATTTTTTTTAATTCTTTCAATTATTTATTAATTCATTCATTCCTTATGTACATGTTTGGCTTTGGAGTCGCCGGTACCGCCTGCATTTTAAATGTCATATATCAGCAAACATCGTCAGGCGTGCTCCGTGCGGCAGTTTCCACGCTGCCACCGGCCCACGACCCACCCGCCCACCAGCACGGACACTGACTGGCTGCGTTTAATAGCCTTTATGTTTATTTTCGCTATTATTTTGCATGCATGCGTTTTTTATGCACTTCAACATTTTTGCTCTATAATTTCTCAGTTTAGCCTTTTTGCCATTCTGTTCCCGTTTTTTGCAGGGCATTTCATTTAAAACGGCAACTTAAATTGCAGACGCGCCATTAAGTTGTCAACATTTTCACTTAACCTGCAATTTCAGCGCAAACCCAGAACGAATGGCTCCGGCTGCGCTTATGTTGGAAAAGGACGAGCGCGAGTGCCATGCAACATGTCGACTTGACATACGTAATTCAGCATTCTTCTCCCCCAATCCAATCTCTAGGCTGTCTTGCGAGTTGCATAAACATTAAAACCATTTCGAGTGCATTAAGTTTTTCCGCGTTTCGCGTCGCTCTTCTCACGTTTCCATTATCATGACACATTTTCATTTATTTATTGCAACTGCTTGGCCTTGAACCACGTCAAAATAGCGTTGAAAAAATTGGTCCTGATTTGTTCAAAATTTTTGTTCCTTTTAGTAAAGTAATTTGGATTTTAAAATTTATTTCAGCAGCACTTCAAAGTATTTATATGCTTACACATTTCCACAATGCAACCAAAGTCGAAACCACAGAGAGTTTCTCTTATAAGAACCCATATCTGTACCATCAACCTACATGCGAATTATCGATATCGATATGTATTCGAATTGATTGTGATTGAAAAAAATGAATAATAAAGTTTATCTAATATAAGATAAACCTACATGTGATAATATAGTATACGGAAGGCTCACTGACTGATGAAAAAGACGCTGCAAGAATCTTTGGGTCTGGAACAAGACCCGAAAATCCTCTGCAATCCTCGGAATTTCTAAAACAAAAGCATTATCATATTTCCTATGCAAATAGACACAATTGATATATGTGCTTATTTTAATCCTAAACAGAATACCAAAATCAAAGGACGGTCATCTTGACTGATAATCGAGCAGAAGAACGTTTAAATCTTCTCATCAAGTATGGAGTCAATAAGTTCCGAGACATGTTCATTTGATGGTAAGATAAAGAAAAAAAACTTAAAGCAACATTCTTGCTAGTACGCCGAAAGAAAAAGAGAATAAAGAAGACTACCTGCTTTATGAAATTCCAGATCGGTTAGGTGGACCTATAAGCTAAGTCAATATAAGGATTGTTGAGATTTGATAAGAAGAACAACTTAAGAATTACAACTTAAATTCAATGTGATTAAGTAAGCAAAATAAAAATTGCCTGGAATGAAGTTTTATAGTTTCTGCAAAGAAGAAGAGGGACTAAAGCCTCCCCTTAAAGCATCCTGAGGTAGTTCTCTACACTGATGCGTAAACAAAAAACTCTCAAGAATGAATATATTTCAACCGACGATGACAAACTCCGAAAAAACAACAAATACTACCACTTTTATGGAAGTGGAATATAAAATATTAGTTTTAGCCCATAAAGGGAGTTTAATTACATTTCATGGTGTTGATTTCTCTCTTATTTAATAATATTAAAATAATAATATTGGCACTTATAAAGCCAAGCTTTTGCTGTCACGGTCTTCTTTCCCAACAGAAAACAATAATAAATCAAGATACGAAATTGCTTTGAATCCAATATCAAAGAATGGTCAGGAAATAAAAAAAATTAGCTCCAATAACACAGCTCTAACTAAAGGGGTAATCGTTTAAATTGCATGACAGGTTCAAATTTCGACGGGTATTATTCGTAAGTTGTCACTTTTTAAAATTTGAATGGATGTTTCATTAGCGGCGTTGCCTTGCCAGTGTGTCAACCTGCGAAAATTTCGTAGGACGGTTAATTAGCTAAAGCCAATAAAGCCGATGTGTTAATCATGAAATCCACTTACTACTCTGTCTCCATCCTTTGTGATTAATTTAATCAAATGGTATTTCTGATCACATCAATTGCAGTTCTTGCTGTATCCTTTCCTTCTCACCCCATCTTCGGTTACTGATGGAAAAATGAGTTTATTAAATTTATTCAAATCAGCCAAATCGCGTCAGTCCCTTTATAATCCTGCGTGTTTGCGCTGCTTAGTTTGGCTTTCGTCCCAAAAATGAAAAATATTTTTAAATGATAAATATTTTGGTTGGTTCTTGTACATTTAATTGCTGTGCTCTCGAAATGTCAGAAGTGAGTTTGGAAGTAGCTGCAGCCTTCAGCCTTCAGCCTGCCAAAAAAGTTGCCTTAGACAACGGCTGCCATTGTTTTTGTTATAAAATACACTGAACAAATCAAATGTTAGTCAAGTTCAGTAGTTGCAGAATGTATTTTTTAACGAAGGGAACTGAAGGGAACTGAAGGGAAAAAAATGTCTTTGCTTTTTTTACTGATTTTATGTTAATTTACGACGTTAACCTCGTAAAGCAAACAAAATGAGCTGTCAATTTGTGTACGTGACCAGGAAAACATTGCATGTTTGCACTTACGGAATTCGACAGTGAATATGCTTGGTTACGGATGCACCAGCTTTCCTTGTCGAAAAGGATTTTCCTTTTCTTAGTTGCTAGTCATAAAATTCTGGTACAAGGATTACTGTCCTTGTGTACTTTCTTCATAGATTTACTGTGACAAAATTTTTAATTTTTTATTTTATTTTCATTTCTTTTTTTTCTATTTTCAGCATTTTTTGTACGCATAATTTTAGTAAGTAAGACAAATAAAAAAGGCAGCAGCAACAAGAAACACAACAACACCTAACTAATATTTGAAGCAGCAACACCGACAACAACGTCAGCAGCAACAGCAACAACAACAACAACTGGAAGCTCGTGACCAAAATTTTAATAGAAAAATAATTTGAAAAAATATATATACAAAATGAGTAGAGTCACAGCAATCTGTTTTTCACTACAACGGATATTGATACCCGCAGTGCTGGTCATAGGTGAGTTGAGTTACTACTTCTACCCCTTAAATAAAACAAACCACATTTTTGTTTAATTCTGTTTAATTTATTCAAATAAGTTTTAAATTTGCTCAAACTTTAATTGTTTCAAAGCATATTTACACTGTGATTTCGCAAACGTGTCATGTGCTTGAAAAATAATTGTTG
This sequence comes from Teleopsis dalmanni, assembly GCF_002237135.1. Taxonomy (NCBI): domain Eukaryota; kingdom Metazoa; phylum Arthropoda; class Insecta; order Diptera; family Diopsidae; genus Teleopsis; species Teleopsis dalmanni. The sequence goes on from NC_051848.1 coordinate 14,610,822, forward strand.
CATGCTTTTAGGCAATTAGCCTATTGCCTGCCTAACTAGCAGCATCAAAATCCATTTTATCACGTACGGAGTATAACGCGTGTGCTTGGTCCTCCTTAAGAAGAGAGAAGAGCTTAAATCACGCGCCTGTTAGCAAAATTAGTAAAATCACCACAACTTGAAATGTTCACATAACGTTAGCATAATTAATTACTTAACCCAGTAATTGGAAAGCCAGTGGTTTAATAATTATAATTCTCTAATTATACCGAAATCAGTGCTGGATGTGAGTCTTGGGGTTGGTTTTATGTTGAGACAATAACCATGCATAAATGATGTCACTGTAGTAGAAACTTAAACAGATGAAGTAATGCAAGGCATTCAAAAATTAAATATTTTGTGTATCAGCCTTAGGGTCAAATGAATTGATGGCGTTTACATCATTTTAATAGAGTTATATATATAGTTCAATGGCAAATAAGGAATATGTTCTAAAGTTTCATTTATGTAAAGTTAAAAAAGAGCCAATTAAGATTAAAAAGTGTAAAAATTTTATATTGTGTGGCATGTAAATCTGGTCGGCGATTATACGAGTAAACTCTGTCGTTCTTCATCTAAATTAAGTCATTTTGTAAGCAAGTAATTGCATTCATTTTCACACACTTTAATTTCCTTCTTTATTCTTTCACTGTCTCTTTCTTTTCTTTTATCTTCTTTCTTTATTCTTTTACTGTCTCTTTCTTTTCTCCATATTTCTTTGTAGAGTCAACTTTTTTTAATGTAAGGCGCAAAGATTTTTTTATCCTGTGTCCCTCAATATCGTAACCATTCAGGTTATTATTTTATTATTAAATTTTTGAAGTATAATCGCTCAACAGCCGGTACTACAGCCAGAAGAGTCCTATTGTATCAATTTCAATATTAATTACACAAAGCCCTTTAAAGCTTTCTGAACAAAATCCAGAACTAAATCTAGAGAAGAGCTCTTAATCTGTTCTGGAAACAGAAATTCCAAATGAAACAAGTTTTTTCCTTTTTCTTCTTTTTTTCAAGGCATAATCTGTATTCAGGTTACTTGCGGTCATCTTCTGTTCCCTAACAGCTTTGTCAACATCAGAAATACCTAGTCGCTAAAATACTGAATATGGTTTTAGAGGATCATCTAATAATGCAATACAAATATAATCGAGTGCGACCTCATCGGTAAAAACATTTGTAGCATTTTATAAAATAATAAAATGGATTTTATTTACGATTGTATTGTAGGCTTTGAAGATGGAAATCACTGTTAGAGAGGTGCATCGAAATGAAAAAGTGAAGTTTTAGAGCACATGCTGTAAGGAAGTAGAAACAAACAATTTTGAGGGCCTTTTATTGAAAAGGTTGTCAGATGTGACAGTTTACAAATCAGCTACACATTTATAATTATTCACACACTCCATAAGTCTAAACAAAGATCCGACAATAGTTATGGAACAATCCATAACATAGTTATCGTTATATAGTAAAACCAAAAATTCAAAATGACCGTACATAACATCCGATATTGACTTATTGATTGAACTGATACATTTCAGATAAGTAAGAAATGTAAAAAATTCTTAGAAACCAATTCGCAACTTTTTTTTTTTTGAATTTATTCTCTTTTATTGCGATCTATCAATTCAGAATAGACAATGAATAATATTAATTAAGAGTAAGTGAGCTTGAATGGACTGTCACAGATCACAGATTGGTCACAGATCAAAGCTTCAGTGGCATTTGTTTGCGGAGACGTTTGAACTTCTAACATTTTATTCAAACTAATTTTTTTTTATTCTAAGCTCTATTAGGAATTTAATAAATATATTATAATTTAATGAATTATTAAAAACTTTTTTAAATATTTTATTATTATCTCTTTTTTAGCTGCGCTTATACGTCCGGTCGGAATCTCCTATATTTATATGTTAATGTTTTTTATAGCGCCATTTGTTCCCATAGCCACACATAAAAAGCGGAGAAGACCTATTAATGCCAATTTATTTATACTATTAACAATATCTGTAATCATATTATTAACGCATCTGATATTACAATTATTAATAATATTTCACGATCTGAAAAATGATTTCGGTGCTTGTTCACTGACTGAACAAATATTTCGACATATTGGTTTTATAGATTTTCGAAATGTAGGGTAAGTAATATACAAATAAAACTTAAACTGTACTTAATTCTTTGACTTCTCTATAAGAACAACGACTTAGAATGTAAAACATAAAAATTTAATATATTTATAGAGTCCTAGCTATAATTGAGTGGTTATCACCGGAAGTACTTGTATTTTTAACATCCATTATTGTGTTTATTATTATCAAACAGTTAACTGCTAAAACCGATCATACTTTAGTAGAAAATGGAGATGTAGTACCCAGCGAAGGTAATCCAGAAGTTAGCAGCACAATCCAACAGGGATTAGGGAGAATAACTCAAATATGTAAGTTTTTATATAAATTTGTATCACTCTTCTTTTATTACTATGCTTTTTACTATTCTATAGTAGGTATACTATAGAATAGATATATTATAGAGTATACTACAGACTACAATTGATTGCTGATAATCAAGATTTATGTATCCTTTTTTGAAAAGTTTCGCAATTGGATCAATGAAAACTTGTTCATTATTTCTTATTGATCAATTAACCCATCATTACATAAATCATTTATTTAATAATTATGTAGATCTGAATTTTTAATAGATTTTTTTTATTAATGATATTTAAATTTCAATTGGATATTATATTAGTATTTTGATAAAATTTATAAATTAATATAAAATATTAATATATTTCAGCACCTGTTTTCTGTATGACCACATTATTTTTTTCTGCCATTTTACGCCCATCCGTACCGGGTGGTTTCTATTTTTTGATATTTCTGATATGTGGAACGTATTGGGCAACATATCGCTCACTATTATCGTAAGTCAATTAGAAAATAATATTTCGAATTATAATTTTAAATTTTTATCCATTCTGTAGGCGAGGTTTCGCGATGTTAATGCGGCTGATGCTTGTAGTGCTGGCACTGCACATACTGCTTTTTGTTGGCTATCAGACGCCATGGTTACAGCAGACAATACCACAAGATAGTTTACTAGCTAGATTATTGGGCTTGGAGCCTTTAATTATTTCAAGTTGTGAAAAGGATATACGCTTTATTATATATAACTTGGATTTGAATATTGTGTCCTTCATCAATCCTATCGTAATGTTCTTTTCATACTATGCAATAGCGTTGACTTCTAGGAATATACTTAAGAAGAATATGGTAAGCATTATTAATAAAAAAAATAAAAATACATAAATTATAGGGTAACACTCTATATAAAAGTGTAAAGAAAAGCTTAACTGGAGCACAATATCTATCTTTGTGAATATATAAATTTTTGTTTTACTAATCAAAGCAATAAAAGCAATAAAAGCTTTAAAAATGTATTTAAAGCCATTCTATCGCTATTATAGTGGATAATACTTTCTTAAAGGATTCTATGTAAACACATAAAATATATATCTATTGTACACTGTACAAAATTGTGACTTAAAATTCATAAACTAACACTGGAATTGTTGCTAACCTTACGTATATATTTTTTTCTTCTTTGTTTGTTTCTTTTGTTATATTTTTATCTATTTTTATCTATTTTCTTTACTGAATGCTGCTTAATGCTGCGCTAATAACAATAAAATATTTAAAAAAAATGAAAATTTAATAATTTATATAACTAAATGCAATAACTAATGTTAAAACAATTTGAACTGGCACGCATACCCATTGTTGACTTACATGCATACCCTACCCCCACACAACATACATCCAAACAAACACAAATACATTCTAAAAAATAATTGCTCATACGCCATGGTGCACCACACATTTCAACACAAAATCAATTCTCATTTGCTACTGTTGTGTTAATGAAGCTGCAGAATGTTGCAAAGGCCAGTGATGCAACAGATTTTGGACCTGTACAGCAACAGCAACAGCAACCGCAACAGCTGCAACGACTACAACAACCACACCCACTACAACTACAGCCACAACAACAGCTTCAACTCGAAAACGGTAGTAAAAAATTAACCCGTCAATTCTCATTGGTAACACAACCGTCGCGTGGTAGTAAAAAGGATAATTGGACTAAAACACAACGTTTAAGCGTAAGCGATTTTCCAAATTTTCACCTCTTTTGTTGTTTTTGCTTTTTCGATATAGAAAGGCACAAATACAAATTAGTTTTGAAGGAAGAAATTGCATTTTCTTGTATTTTTGTATTTTTGTAATTTTGAAATATTGATTTTGCAGAAAAATTTTATTTTTATTTTAAATTTAAATTTAAATTTTTTATTTTATAATTAAATGAACACACCACTTAAAGGTAATCAACTTAAACGCTCTCTTCCATACATACTCTTCAGTGAGAAATAATAGAAAACTTTCTAATAATATGTTAACTCTTCTGGCTTTTTGTTTTTCTTCTTTTATACAATAAAAACACAAATAAATATATATATCTAGAATATGAAATCGTTTAAGCAAGAGACACAAGGGACATCACTGAAAAGTGATTCAGTTGGTAAACCACATGTCCTCGTTGGCGTTTCTCAAACTTTTTCAATAATATTTTTTCCTTTACGTCGAATGTATGTCCCACTGACACGCAAAGAACGGTCTAGAGTCTAGACTTATTTGTTGCAAGTCAGAAAAGAGATTTGCATATGCCATGATCTTAGTTTAATATTATAAATAAATAAATATGTTATCTGTTTATTGCATACGTCAATAAAATGTTTACAAAATTGATCCTTTTTTAATTAAAAAAATATATATGAAATGCTTATATAGAGTGAAAATGATAAATTATAATAGAGTCATAATAAGTAAGAGTTGACATAAAAAATAAAAAAAAAAAACACTAATAGAATAACAATTGACATTAACGATAGATAGAAAACATGACCGACCATTGGCTCATATTAACACTGGAGTGTTACTCTAAAAAGTGAAAAAAGTTGAGAGCTGAAACAAGTTTTAAAACGCTAAGAAACGTTTTGGACCTGAGTTTGGTTAGGTTAATCTGGTTGACCTCATGCAATGCATACACGTGTCAATTCCTACCGATATCCGATAGATCTCTATGTAATCTCTATGTAGTAGATATTTTTTTCAAATTTAAAAAGTGATTGGAACCTTTTTATCTTAGTTAAAGCCACTAACAATATTTAAAGATTCTATTAAAGTACGTTCTTACATCAGACCTTTCAACGCAGACCCTATGCGAAGTAATTGTAGTAGTTTTAAATTTAAATAGTTCACATTTTCGTGTGAGCAGTATATTTCTATATTGGAAAAATATTATCTTATATAATGTAAAAATTTTAAAAGATTTTTTAAAGTCCTTTCTTATACCAGACCTTAATGGGATTTTAACACAGACCCTATGCGAAGTAATTATAGTAGTTTTAAATTAAATTAGCAGTATACATTCTATATTGAAAAAACATTGTCTTATTTAATGTAGAACTATAATTTATGCATATTGCAAACATACTTTCCAGACGTATATATATAATATGAACAGCAAATATAAAACTATGTCGGGTTGAAATAAAAAAAATTTTATTTCTAATAAAGCTGTCAATAATAAAGCTTCGCTACTACCAGATATCAAGTAATTCGGATTTTCCTGTCATCCAAACAATGTATGGTTTGAATCAACTATTGATTCCCTTATACAGGAATAGAACAGAAATACTATAGCATGTCTGTTCGATGTCCAGTGAAATATTATGTATTACATATGTACATAATATGCCTATACATAAACAGAACATATGGAATAAATCACAAGTCACGTAGTCACGGGCGGACGGGTAATAACTGTTTAATAAAATAATAACTATTTTTTAAATTACGTAAATAATCTGAAAGCCCGTTTCGAAGTAAACTTCTGTCTATGGTCCAGAACACTAGCTATTAGAAATGAAAATCAGAACATTTTAATTTGATCGTTTATATGGCCTCGGCTTCGTTTAATGAGTATTGGATTGTTTGTTTAGTTTTTATTGATTCCCTGTTTTAAAATATGTATATATGTACACATTAATGAGTGACAAAGGGTAACTAGGGATCACCGCAGAGTCCATCAAATCTGTGCTTGAAGTTATCAAGGATCAGCCAGAATATTCACTAAAATCGATGAAATTGGAGTTAAATTTCTTCGAAACTTATGGTTTGATTTAAGCAAGTTGACAAACGACTGGAAAATGATTAGAATTTAGTATGCAAAGGACAGTATCTTTTTTTTGATTTATATCATTTCTGTCATCAACAGATACTTGTGATAGATTTTTAACTAAAATCACATTTCAACTGTCAATCATTTCCAATATTCGCCTATTTCGGAACCATATGACTTTTTTCTTTTCCGAAACATGTGACGAAGAAACGCTGTTTAACAGCACTTCAGTGCATGATAACCTTGCTGATGCATATAATTGTTAGCAGATGCCCTCACTGCTAATACTTACTTACTCGTCTATTTGAAAGATGTTTTTTACGTACAGTTTAACAGGTGATATATTTATTATAGTTCATGATTGCTGATAATAATTCATTGATATGTTGTTGGCTTACTGAAAAGTTTAGATATAACATCTAATAAATATTATAAAAGTTATTTTGAGTAATGATGGTATTAAGAATAGTTATTTATGATATATATAAGCTATATAAATATAAATAATAATCTAATTAAATATATAGTCATGGTTTGGTTAAAAATTTGTGACCATCGTTTAAGGTCGTAAGCGATTTTATTCTATGGCTAAAATGGATTAAAAATTACCTAATAAAAATAAAAAAGAATTTACCTAATAACGTCCATAGCCAATTTCGCTTATATCATTATTTTTTTTTTTTTGATTATAATACAATATTTTTATCTTGCTATTAAATTATTTTACATCTTAAAACTTTACTAGTATTAAGTATTATGTATAAGACATACTTATATTTAATATTAAATATGTAAAATATTCCATAATTTGCCTTTAATTTGATTTTTTTTATTATAAATGTATAAATTTATATAATTAATTTTATTTGTTTTTATTAAAAGAATACCTTATATAATTTATTTACATTTCATTTGTTCTTTTCTTATATATATGTATATATATATATATATTACTTATTATAATATTATTACTTATTAAAATTATATACTTACAAATATGTGTACTATATTGTTTAATTTTATAATTTCACAATTTGCATTAATTTAATTTAATTTATTAACAATTCTTTAATTCTTTCTAAACTCAGACTTTTTACATAAAATTTAGGTTGGTTTAGGTAGATACAACGAATGCTAAATCCAGAACAGTTAGACCAATAAGATCCATTGCGATATTCTGTAATCCTAGTGAACTTTAAACTCTTTGCTAAATAATTAGTATATAAAGCGAAATTAGGACTCTATACGTTTATTTAGATTCTCTAGAAAACTGACATGCAAAACGCTACCATCCCTCATCTTCTACTCAAATACACCACATATATGATACGGTCCTATGTTAGATGATTTATTGCATATCGCAGAAATATTTTAAAAGTAGAATTAACGTTCTATATATTAATTAAAAAAAACAATATAAATTTTTATATAAAGGACCTCTACAATTTAATAGGTTCTATAAAGACCAAAAAGTATAAAGTAATAAAATAAATTTGTTAGTTGTCTCTGAAATATATAATATTTAATGGTTTTTTATATATTTTTAATGTGGCTGTAGGTCCTTTCTTGTTAAATTAAATTAAACTTTTAATATTTTTTGTTATACATATAATGTATAGATAGAGTATATTATACATATAGAGTAGAGAGTTCGCCTCTCCTTGAGTGTCATCATCAGGATTATGATACGTCATCCTCTTTATTCTATCCTTTATAGTGTACTGATGTTTAATTTATCGGAGGAGAAAATTTTTTTTGTATTACCTGATATTTTGATTTATATATAGTAAATCATTTTAATAAAATCGCAATACGAAATAGATCACTTTTTCTTGAAATGTTCACTTTATTCAAATTTTAAATTTTTTTTCAAAGCAAAAACTATCTCTTCCTCTTTTAAAGTAAAGCAACTCTAATGCATAAGATTGTTTCATAATAAGTTATAACATAAGATATATACTCGTTCTTGTCTAACGGATAAAGGAAAATAGCTTCAGAACTGCAGCAATTCCATTTAATTTATTTTTGTTATTATTTTTTTAAATCTTCATATAGTTTTTTTATTAATATTTTTGATTTTTGATTTTTTTATTATTATTATTTTTTGGCATATTTTTTGTTTTGCATTTTCTTTTATTATACCTTTATGCTCTTTTACTTCCGCTTTAGGTCTCGTTACGCCGACCTGAAAATCGTCCACAGATAACTCTTGAACCGACTGAAACGACGCCTGTACGTAAACTAACCTTTTGTGTGCAGTCATCTACTACTCGTAATCATAGTCTATTCTGTATCCAAATATAATATATATGCAATTGGGTTCGATCTAGATCTTCATGTTCTGTTCCATTCATTTGTTTACTAACATATGTAAAGCTTACCCTTATATCTATCACCTATATATCCAATATAATATTGCTCGTTTTAATTGTAATTCGATTCTATTGTTGTACGAGTATAGAATAACTATTTATCTAACTAGTTTAATTAAACGAACTAATTTAGCATAAGTTAGCATTACTAACCATAAAAATAATTTTCAATGTACATATTTATTGTATCGTCTAATCGTCATCATTCAATCGCTGTGCTCGTCTAGCAAAATAAACCTATACTCCAGCATTATTTTTATCCAGATTTAAAATTTGAAAACTAATTAGTAATTATTGCAGAGATTACACTTTTAGTATCCACACTGTATGTTGGTTAACATATAAATACACTAAGAAAAATTAAACACAAAAAATGTACAATTTTCAATTGGCAAACGCACTAAGCAATTTTATAAAACTACACTAAAAAAATATGTTTAATAAAAAATTAATACTAAATTAGTGTGTGAATTTGTATTGCATACTTAAAACTTAACTTAATTTTCAGTTTGGGCTCATTTTTTTTTCTGTGCAGTTACTTTAATTACTTTATTGACTTAGCTATTTTGTATTGAAGTTGTTTTTATTTTTAGCGAATTAATATTAACAATCACATTTAATAAATTTTATAAATATTTATAAATATTAAAATAGCAAAAAAAGAAAAATAATAATAATTTTGACTTCATTGCATATCGTTTGAAATTCACCTCAACATGTGTCGTCTCCATTTCGTTATGTTCTCATAAAATCATTCAACGAAAATCGAAAATCTTTTCAGTGTATACAACATTTACATTCACAATTCGTTTTAGTGCATTTCACATTGTTCTCTCATACACTAAAAAAAAACCCGTAATTAACTAATTTAGATTTAAAACTAATCCGATCTTTCTCTTAATATATAAATCAATTCTCTAGCTAATGCGGGCTAACCTGAAAAAACAAGGTTCTAGACTTAGTGGCGAAAATTCTAGAGTAATTGGTGACGCTGATATACCATTGGACACTATACAATCTCAAGAAGCGGAAGAGAGATCAAATGTTGGAAATGAAGACAATTCATCCATTTTCGAGCATTTTTGGTATGGCATTGTCAGTGTCGGTGGTTTTATATATCAAAACAGCTACATATTCACCAATATCCTAATGATGGTGAGTTAACAGTTTTTATGCTTATATGTACGATATACAAAAATATTTATACAATATATATAAATATATATGCAATATTTATACTTTTACTGGAAAAGAAGATAACACAAGTACAAAAATATACAGGGTTTTCTATTTTGTGGTTCCGGAAGTAAAGACTTCTGATTGGGGTTTCGATAAAATTTCTATTGAAATAGATGTAATGTAAACATTTAGCAGTACTGGATCCTTTGGTAATAATTTTCGATGACTTATCGGCACGTAACTGTCAGTAGTCGAGAATTTAAACATATTTTACTGTAGACACATCCAGTAAACTAAAAATAAACTAAATAATCATTAAACAATATTTGATGCAAAAACTTTTCACAAGTTTTCACAATTTAAATGTGCTCAGCGGCTGTTAAACGATCCATACGATCGCAGCTAAACAAATGGTGTCTTAAATGACAGCTCTGATAATATATGTTTAATATACAAGAAAATTTTTGCCAAATTAGAACCACGACATGGATAACCCTTTATATATAGATATTTATTTATTGTGCATTAATTTTATATAATATTTTTTCAGACTTGGGCTATTGTTTATCACAGTTGGTTAACATTCGTTCTACTCCTATGGGCTAATTTGCTCTGGATGATACCCAATCAACGCGCCTCTATGATGCGTTCAAGTCCTTTAGTGACCCTATACGCTGAACTACTAGTGGTTGCTCAATATATTTATGGCATGAATTTAAACAATAATGAATTGCCAACGAAAGTTGATGTAAGTATATAATTGATTTGATTAATCATTTTAGGTATATTACAAAAAATATGAACGACATTTCTCAAACCATATTTAGTAGTAATATAAATTATTTTTTATAGGTATGCTCTAAAGTTATTATATTCTTTGTATTAAAAGTACAAATATATATGCTATATATGTGATCTACGATTATAGATCCTGACGAGATCTATGATCTAGGAGGCATTTGTCAAGCTGTAAATAAGACCAAGTCTTGATACATCACAAAAAGAGAAATAAGAAAAGATGAATGATTAGATCTGCATTTAGAGCAGTTGATTTATGCGTGACATGTAATTTTATAGAACGTGACTATATTTCTATCTTACCTATACTTTTTCAGAATACTTTTTGTTTCATGAGAAACTGATTGTTTTTCCGAAGCGATGTTATTCGAAACTCCGATGAGAACGATTTATTATATGATCCAAGATAACTTTAGATTATATTGTTAGATATAACATTTATATATTGAAAAAATTTTTAGAAATAGTTTTTAGTACTCGGTACTTTATACAATCATTGTGCTGAAATTAATTCTTTAAAGTAATGAGTTGAAAAAGTAGTCTGCTTTTTATTCTAAAAATAATGTCTTTATCGACCTGCTTTATTAATACTATATACATGTTTTTACTAAATTTGTCTTTTAATAATCCAAAACATAGTCCAGAACTTTGTTTATTTCTGGTCATAGTTCTGGAATATAAAGCTATATGTTTTATATTTGTTTATAAAACATTCCAATAAGTCATTCTTTCCAATTCCAATAAATCAGTTTCTTACACGTATAAACACGGTTATTGGCAGTTTGTGCCCCAACTGTAGCTCTAGTCCTTATAACAGTGCCAATCTGACTTCATATTCAACCCACACGCCAATTTGAACTCTATCGATTTGTGGCTACGCTCTACCGAGGGTGTTAAGTTATTTTATTGGGTCTATCCTGCTCCAAAGGTTCTCCGGGCTATAACAATATAGCACTATATATATGTTATATATATGCAGTACTTCTGATTTTATAGTAAATACGATATATTCTTGTCCAATATTAAAATTCTAAGAAACCAGGGTTAAAATTATTCTGGTTTTATACATTTTCAAATATAATTTTTTTATATTTATTGTAATAATATTATTGGACACAGTAAGGTCTCAGTAGGACAAAACAAAAATCGATTTAAAACTCATTGTAAAGAACTTATTCATGTGTAACTACACGATCTTCAGCAGACTCACTACTTATGATTATAGAAAACCACTAATAATGGTGTAATTTCCACAGCTACAACCTTCAATTACTTTCTATCAAAGATTTGTGTAGCAATCAATAATAATAGCATTAATTTATAATAAATAATAATATATTAATGTTTTTTTAAATTATTAAAGATTACTGGAATTAACTTAGCACAAATTGGTTTTGAACGACCGCAGGAGCATGATACTCAGCCGTGTGTGCCACTTATCGTTAAAACATTGTTTTTACTTATGTTCTGGGTGACATTGCGACAGTTCAGCAAAGAAAAGAAATATCGGAAAATGGGTCAAAAACTCTCGCATATCAGTTTCTCCTCCTCAAAATACGAATCAAAGAAAACTTCAAAGTTCCTAAAACAAGCTGGTTCAGTTATTAAAAATTTACTTGTGCGTCTATGGATGTGGCTATTGGTGCTGGTGATATTTTTATGTGCTATATCAGGCAAACAAATGACAGGCTTTCGTATATGTTATATGGGACTGTTTCTATTTTTCCTGCTAGTCTTTCAGTCTTCGTCACAAGCTTGGATTAAAATCATGTATGGTTTTTGGCTGTTTCTAATTTTCTACTCAATGTCAATATTAATACTTATATACACCTATCAATTTGATAAATTCGATCAATATTGGAATGATTACTTGAATATATCTAAAACGCTGTAAGTAAAAAAGTATATGTAACAATTTATATATTTACCTATTATTATTTGTAAGTAATTTATCTATATCTATTATTTACTAATAATTGATGTATTTTTTATATCATTAGACAAACCGATATAGGTCTCCTACGTTATAAAACAAAAGACCTATTCTTACATCTAGTTTCACCAACAGTCATTGTAATACTTACCGTTATTCAAGTTCATTACTTTCATAAACGCTTCATAACAGCACTAGAACACCGTACTATACAAGATCGTGGAACTAACTTGCAAAGGATTCGATCGGCGAGTTTTATGAGGGCGAGTAGAAAAAGTTATCGGCTGTCAGAATCAGACTTCCAGCAGTCTTTTATGGATCTCATGCGACATGGCTTAAAGAAAATGAAAGCCAATTCAAAGTATTTATTTGTTAATACGAAGAAACTATTTTGGCGTCTAATGGAACTACATGCCATTAAATTGGTGTATTTGTTTGCATTTCTTTGCTGCGTTAGTGAGGTTTGTATATAATTAATTCACTCCATAATGAATTTATGATATTATGACTAGCTAATATTTTGCTCTAAATATCGCTGTAGGTATGCTTGCTACACATAATTCTGGTGGCTTTATGTTTAATCGGTGTTATGGCCCGTTCGTTCTTGCACATATTCATCAGTCGGGTGATCTCGCTGGTCGTTACTGTGATTGTCATCATCAGAATGATATATCAGATTGCGTATTTGGATCATAATCGTTATAATGTAACATGTGTAAGTTGAAATGAAGTTTTATTTTATTTAAAAACTACTCGTCAGTTAATTGCTCTAGTAAACTTATTATTAATACGAAATAATAATCGACTTTCTCGAAATTGTTGTCTGGCTTGAAGACTATTTGGAGCCATTATCTCATGCAATATTATCTAATTTTCCTTTAATTCCCAGGACTCAAATAACCAAACTGTTTATAATAATGCTTTCTGGTTTGGTGTCGCAAAAGCTTCTAAAGAAACCGGCAACCTCATTGGTCTCTTGAAAATGCACATAATATATATGATGATGGTTACTTTGCATGCTGTGGTAACATTGCGGCATCAAAAATCACGAGATCAAAGAAGTAATGAAGCCTATTTCAAGAAAGTACTCTTTCCTGGTATAACTCGTGCAGACGCAGAAAAGAATTTCAAAGGCATGATAAAGTTTCTGTGCAATTATGGTTTCTATAAATTTGGTCTGGAAATATCGTTAATTATGCTTGTGTGTAACATTGCATTCAGACGTGATATTGTTGCTTTGATTTATGTATCGTGGTTAATTATATTCATACTATGTGATCGAACAAAGTGTTCGAGAATATGGATTATTTATCAATGGTTCCTGGTATCGTCTATCATGATACAATACATTATTTTGGTTGGATTACCACCAAGCTTATGTTTAAGTAAGTTTACTTTTGTTTTTATATGTATGAGTAAAAGCATTAAAATTTTATAAATGTAATCCACTTTACAGATTATCCATGGACAAATTCATCATTTGCGGAGAAAATACAACGTTGGGCTATGCTACCTGGCAATTATTCCTATAATCACTTACCAAAGCTTATATTCGATTTTATAGTCCTCTATATTGCAAAACGTCAGCACCGTGTCTTTGTAATTGAAAAACACTATGAACAGCATAACATAGCATACCCTGGTGGAAGTAATAACAACGTTGTTTCCGATATAGCGAAGTTGGGTGTAGAGCCTTTCGTCAATCCAACACGAGACTTTTTAACAAATATACGTAACTATTTAGATATTTGCAAAAATATTGTGCTCTGCAGTTTCTACTGGGTAACATTGGCAGTAGTGTTTTATGCAGGCACTTGTATAACAGATTTCCTAGCGTTGGGATATTTAATTGGTGCATTTATATTTCTGTGGCAGGGCTCAGATTTCTTTTTGCTTCCCATTAATACAATCATCAAGCGATGGCAATATCTGTTAGCCTTTAACGTTGGAAGTATAGCTGTAAAGACTGCATTGCAAATGGCGGGATGTCTATTTTTCAAAGAACTGACAGAAAATTGTTGTTGGCTTGTCCACATATTCGGTATTACATGCGCAATTAGTAGAACTTCAACCCAAGTCGACGAATTCGATGCTTTTACTTCTGAAGAATGCCCAGCGCCAACAAAACAAGTAGTACTGTTATGGGATGCGATCTGTTTTGCTTTTATATTGTTGCAATTGCGAATATTCAAATCATATTACTTCTGTCACATAATTGCCGATGCTAAAGCTAATAGTTTACTAGCTTCCAGGTAAGCTAAATTGCTAATAGAGAGATGCTTTAACATAAATATAATCTCTGTATGCTCTTCTTAACAGGGGGGCTGAAATAATTGAGGACTTGCGACAGAAGCAAATAGCACATCGACATGAACATGAAATCTTAGTGCTACATAAAATCAAGCGGAAGATGGAAAAGATACGTGCTACACAACAGAAAATCAAACCGGCTGATAAAACCACACATTTTGATGGTAAGTTCAAGTGCTTTGGGCAAACTATCGTATATTTTAGGGAATATGTGCTTCGTTCAAGCAGAAATAAGACGTAAGGCGTTCACTTTTTATTTAAGAGTATTAACCATTTCAGGTGTTATTAAGATTTTTGAAAATATCATTTATAATAATATATACGACAATAGAGAGTGAAGCAGGCGTAATGGATAAGTACGAAGTAAATTTTTATAAGAAATGTAATTTTAATACAATTTATAATTTATAATTTGTTTATATAAAAACTGAGTTGTGTTGCGACTCAATCCTTATATAAAAATAACCAGAGTCGATAGAGTTATTATTTAGTTAAACGACAGATTTTTGGTTTGGTTTAAGTCTGAATTTAAAGTTGAATGGGAAGTATTTATATTGTGGCGCTCTTCATTTTTTGAGCGCATTTTTTTTTGAAAAAAAAAAAAAATTTTTAACAGTTTTTCAATTCGATTTTTGACTGAAAAACTTGAACTGTTTTTTTTATTATGAATATTGTCATAATTTTGAGTGTGTTTCGTTATTGTGAAAAAAAAAATATAAGAAACATATTTTAAAACAAAAACCCAGATGCAGATGAGGAAGTTGTGATAAAAATGGCACCACTGGCGCGCCATAGCAGCTTTTCATCTTGTCAAGGCTCTGATTATTGTACACCAGATGATGCTGACGCGGATGCAGATGCAGATGCAGAAGACGATGTAGTTGAAGAAGATGAATCTCAGCACTCAGTTTGCACAACCGATTCCAGTCGTGCAGACACTAACAGTTCTGAGGATCGAGCACAATTAATTGATAGTCCAATACCCAAGCATCGAATACATATACAAAATGTTGATGATTATGATTCGGATGCACAAACCGACTTTGCCGATGTGCATTCATTGAGTGAAGGTAGTAACAATGTCAGTCCCCGCGCCGGTATTAAACGCCTCAAAATACCCATGGGTAGTTTGCAAACAAAACCACAGGTAATTTAATGAAAGTATTAAAAACAACCGGATCAATTGTCAGAAAATATATATACAACTTTTTTTTCGTGGTTTCGTACTTGAAGCAACTGTCTCCAAGTTCCGATATGTTGACATTACCGTTGGATGGTTTTCTGGACACAAAGCGCATATCCTTGGGTTCAACTGTGTATTCAGATTTAATTGCACCACAAGCGGACAACGTATCTATGGAATCGAATGAAGTGTTCGCACCCTCCACCAGCGTAATTTCATATATACTTCACATATATTTTCATCTCTAATATGTTATAATATTTACCTATACTATTCTTTGCTGCTCTAGTACTCAGCACAGCCAACTAACATGCGCAAGTTATTGGCACCACCTCCAGTAGGGGGACTTACTTCATGCAGCTTAGCTGTTAATGTTAGCGGTGCCAGTTCAGTTATTTCTTCGAATGTAACTACAAATGGCGGCATGACTGGTCGTCATCGTCGACAATCTTCAATTAATGCAGTATCCTGGAATGAAACAGTTTCTATAAAATGCCCTACTGAGGAAAATTTACTAGCCGCGGAAGTATGTGCTGCATAGTTTGAATAACTTTTCATTTAAAATTTAAACAATATGAACAGCAGATTTCGAGATTGTGGAGCATTTATTTCAAATTGATTTTTAATCTTTACTATTTATGTTTTTATTTATTAATGCACCTTGACTAAATGGTCCCATGCACAAGTTTGCTTTTTAAATAGACAGTTCGAACCGTACCATTTGCGTTTATATATGTACACATAATGAAATCATTTCGCAAGAATCACTGATTTGACAATATCTGAAAGAGACCATATATCCGGTTCAGGTGTTATTTTTTCCTAACAATAAAAACTATAACAGAAACTCTGAAAACAGAAATTTAATGTGAATGCACTATTTTGATTTTTTGTCGTAAGAACTATGTCGGTTGAAGTTTTCCTCAAAGCTTCTATTAGATTGCTATGACACGCTGCATCAGCTGGCAAGCAAAAACAAAGTGGTGCTTTACTGGGTGCCTGGTCACACAGAAATCAATGGTACTGAGCCTGCCAACAATCTTGCGAGGTCAGAATCTGCCACTCAAATCTGTGGTTCGGAACCATATTGTGGATTAAGTTGATCTACAACAAGGTCTCTGATTGATAAATGGTTTTCAGTCGGGAGAAGTCGCTACTGGCGCGACATTCCAGGTATTCATCAGGCTAAAGAACTGGTTCATCACTACAGTTATGTTGAGATCTCCTTCTTCAGCAGAACAGAGTTGAGGTTGCAGGTGGGATATTTAACGGGTCACCTTAGCAAAATGGGTCTATCCAAAGAGATTGATTGTCGACTCTGCTTAGATGCAGACGAGACTTCCAGTGACTTGATCTGGGCCAGGAGGGGTCTGGGTCGAGAACTACTCTCCCTTTCTGAAAGTAGTAGGTCCTCAATGGCCGACATTCTAGTTCTTATTCGGAAGGCGCAATGTCTTCTGTACGGTTAAGGTCTGTTGCAGCACAAAAAATCAACTATGGTCACTGTGCTTCGCACCGTTAGGAGCTGGTACCCCGTTTATTCCTATTCCTATGTCGGTTGAAAAGCATCCAGATGTTTTTGTTTGTTTATTTTTTTAATTATAGCGAAGATTCTATGATTTATTTATTCTTTCAACAATACGCTGAGATTTATATGTATATGTTTTGTTGTCTTATCCGATTTGTTGTTCATATTGGTAAACATTTTATTAATCGAAACTATTCAAGAAATAAATATTTCTGGTATTAATATAAAATATAACATCAAAAGGAATCTGATGACTTGCCAGTGACATTACGCCAAAAATCGCTGCATAGACGACATCTCAGTGTGGGCAACGCGTCCTACTCAATGGGTGAGGGTGTACGTCGTCGATATAGTAACATATCCGGTGTACGAGACGAAACCTACTTACAAAGTGCGACACGTCCACAAAGTTGGGGTCCAGTTGGTACGGCCTATTATTTGGAATCGTTGATGTTTGAAGTACCCGAAACTACGCTGCATGGACAATGTATTTGGAGCTACTCAATGTTTTATTTGTTGTGTCTTTTTTGCTATACTACATAACAATTAAGAAAACTTTGTAAAAATAAACAAACAAAAAATACAACATTCAAACTATTTCGAAATGAAACATTTTTATTATAATTCCATAATATAATTTTTACTATAGCTAGAAAGGTAGTGCACTAAGTTTTGATATGTAAATATCACCGCATTAAAGTAACCTAAAGTATGAAATGAAATTTCTATGTATATAATTATAAATAACATGAATATGTCTATATTCTGAGTATCCTAATATGCAATTGATTAGGACTTTTTTTAAATAAAATAATAAGTACTTATACACTCGTATAACTAATGACGAAAAATATCACTTATATTTTGTAAATATTGAGAAGTGATAATTTTTAATATTTTAAAAAGATTCGAGTATATAAAAAGTATGCAATTACTTTAAATATTTTTATTTAATACCATAATTATGAAATACTAAAATCCTGCAAAAATAAAGTACCTAATTTATGCAAGAATCGTGGCTAAAATGTAACTGACTAATTCCAATAGTCACTAACTTTGCAGCCACATTGCATTATAAATCATTTTTAAGAATTTGTAAATTTTATATTGTTTAAGTTAATTTTTTTATATTGTCTTTTTTATATTTCTCTAATATCGTACTCTCTAAATGCATATATCTGACCCACCTTTCTATGTTAGGTGAAGATGAAATATTATTCTAAATTTTTTTATGAGCTACATAAATATTTAATATGGTTAATATTTATTAATAATAATCATAATTTGCTTATTTGCATTTTAATTTTAATATTTATATTTTTGCTTTTTACAGTTTTTATTTCTATATCTTTTCTTATATATATTTTTAGAATATGGTAATCAAATACCTGGACCAAGAGCGCACAAAAGGCAAACGCATCCAGAGGGTAAAACTCTTTTATTTATTATTATTTATAAATTAATTTATTTTACAAGAACTTATTTTACAAAAGACTTATAAACATATTAGGGGGGGACGGGGTATACACGATTTCGGACAACGAGCTCAATAATCGTAATCAAAAGTAACGTAGTCACAATGCAGCGCGAAATGTGTCTTTACCTTTAATCGGAATCGAAATCGAAATTTATCTTGATGTTGTCGCTTTGTGGTGTTATTATATTACTCGGTTATGGAGTTCTTTTGTTGAGATCGTGATATCTACTATTTTATCCAATAATTGGGTTTTTATAAATATATTTCAAAAATCCTTTTTAAACTCCTGTGTTAAATTAATGAATGTGTTAATACTTCATGTCGATTTATGTATACTTTTTTTATATCTTATGTATTTTATGATTGGTTTTTATATTCCTCTTTAACACAATAGATCACCTAAACTATGTTACACAGCATTCCTCAATTAATATATATTATTATTAGTTGGCATGTTTGTGTAATTAATTATATCTAGCTTATAATACTAGCTATTATTTATGTTATATATAGTAACAGTATTTTTTATTAATCTAAAATTTCTAGCAAACTCATGCATTCCTACATTTTGCTAAGAAAGGTAGAAAAGGTTAGATTCGGGCCCATCTGTTTTACTCACTTACTTATTGTTGTCCTCTTCTCCTCGTGGAGCATAGGGCCTCTGCCATAGATCTGAATCTAACTCTATTGGGTGCTTCGCGGCATATATCATTTCAGTTATAATTTGCATTATTAAGTTCTCTGTCTACAGTTCTGCGCCACGTTTGTGCTGGTGCATCAGATCTTCTAGAGTTTTAGGGGTTCCATCTGATTGCTGTTTTTACAATATTGTTGGCAGGTCTTCGAAGTGTGTGGCCAATCCATCGCCATTTGCGTCGACCAATCTGAACTGGAACGGTTCAAGTCTTCATTTATTATTTTTTCAGGGTATCTTATACCAAGTATTCTGCGCAAGCACTTGTTTATGAAAGTCTGAAAGTCATAATTTGATTTAGTATTACAACGCAGTAAGCTTGTGCAACTAATTGCATCTTGTTAAACAGCCACGATTTATTAATAATTAATGTACATATGTATAAATATAGTCTTTCAATTTATTTTAGGGGCTTTCAGTTCTTCAAGCACCTTTCTCTGGCTACGCGTCTGCAACATCGATTAAGCCTTAGTATCCTTGTCAGAATGCTTCCATCTTTTACTACCGAATTATATTGTAATCCAATTGGTAACTTTTGTGGTTTTTCATAGATAAATTGCAACTATTTAAATTACATAAAGGATCCAATGTAACAGCTGCATTATTGTTGTCCCAAAGTTGCTCATTAATAATTGTGGTAAGCTGTGAAGATGTATATGGCAGACAACATGAAAGAAATTATAAATATGAATACATAAATCAGGATATTATGAAACCTAGCCATTTTAGTGGGACAGTGCCGAGAATTAATTGTAGTCAAAGTGAAGTGGTGTGTACATCTGAAAATAGATGGGGGACATCATGGGATGTAGGGCTACAGTTAAGGCGAAAATTAGGAACTGATATATTGATGCGTGTCAAGTAATTGTTTATATATTGCACATATATCCATATATATTCTGACCTTAATTGAGCAATGACAGTTTTTGTTGCATTGGGAACGGCGTCACTCATCTTTGCAGATATTTGGCGGAGTCTTATCAAGAACTTTGTTGCTATGCAACTGTGGTCTCGAGGAGGAAACTCCATGTATGTTGAGTACTATAGGTTTTTTATTTGATTCTTACGTATTGCTCTTCCTAAAGCGTTAGTTTTGTGTATTGTTGTTTTGAAACTTGTCCTGATAAACGTGATTTAAGTTATTAGATATGAACAAAATGTATTCTATTAGATGTGATCACTTGTATCACTTGTATGAAGTATCTAAAAATAACTTTCAGAAAACCTAAAAAAAACCCGTCGTCGTCTGGCATGGGGGTGAATCTGTGCTGAATTTACGAATTAAAAATTAGTGATTTAAGTGATTTAATTTATCAGATATTCGTAACAGTACTGATCAACATACTAGTATCCTTCCTGTTCATACCTAGGTATATAAACTTATGCACAAAAAAATAAAGTAACTCAATATTTTATTATTAATTTTATTAAAATAAATAGTTATTTATGATTACTAATTATATATATTATATAAAGTATATATGTGATACACATTCATTAGAAAATATTATAATTATGCTACTATTTTGTTAACAGCATGACAATATTTAAAGTTACTTTCAATTCATTATAGTATAAATTTATATTTATATATACATATATTTATAAGTGATTATTTTATATATACTTGTATATATTCTTTTATTGTATATAATATATATTTTTTGCCTTGTTCAACAGATTTTGTTAATAATATTTTTGAATGATATTTTTATACCCAAATGTATTCCATATAAATTATATGTACATGTTAATTTTTATTTAAAATGTATAAAGTTGTTTGTATATGATATTTTTATTTTATTTTAATTTTTTAAATATTAATTTATTTGATATAAAATCGTATTGTGTTTGATTCAGATGCAACCATACTTTGGCTTGAAAATGTTAAATTCACATTAATTGGTTCGGGTATAAAAGGTTTTTAATTTCCATTCAATGCCTTGTATAAATGTGTAAATATTGTAACATTAAGTGTATATATAGTGTAAATATATATACATATATAATTAAATATTATATATTGTGTATGTTATTTAATATAGCTCAACTGTGTGTGCAATTTAACTATCGAATAACTAATAATTTGATGCCTTTCGTGGGGTATATACCAACAAATTAAAATACCTAACTTGCATGCTCGAGTCCAGAAACTTAGGAGCTTCTAAATACTTTTCTATATATATATATATATATATGCCTATAATTTGAATGCATATAATAAAGCTACTTTTATCTATTAAATCCTTTAACGCTACTATTTTCTTAAGCTGGACTAATTTTACTATCATTAGTTAAATTTTTTACCATTTTCATACTTTTTCCATACTTTTGTACTCTACTCTAAGCTTTTCTTATAAACAATATAGTCCTTAAAACCGACAATGCTGCTTGAATGTGCTATAAATAGTTTTTAATTATCTATAATGCAAACATTTAAATCCATTATGTACACTTATATTTATTTACCTATATATATAGCTATACATACTATTTGTGCTCGTCCTTATATACATAATTTATATGACAAATATACACTTTATACATTATTTTATAAAAACATAAATACACAATATCGTATCTTGATATCGTGAACTGGTGTTTATGTGTCTTAGTATCTATTTTATATAATAAATATATTCTTTATATAATCCATTTACATTCTATACAAATCGTTGCAATACCAATGTTCAACTTCTCAATATTAATAAAAATTTTATTTGTTCGTTATTCAACGAATAGCTGTACGTGCGGGCGACTACTATATGTTCGAAGATATGGACAAGAAATTCGAATTGGATCTCATAGAAGATGAGGTTGATTTTCTTGATGACCAAGATAATATGACGCCGGGTGAGAAGCGCATAAACCGCCGGAAAGCCCTTTACGATGTAAGTACAGATATTTTCACATCTTACAAAAGACAAAGAAAATTTTAATTTGAGCATGGTAACACTGCATTTTTTACTGAATATCGCTCGAAGATCGTTATCTCTAATTTCTAAATAATTAAAGTTTTATTAAATTATTCTGTTTGAAAACTGCATGCATTGGAATTATTTATAATAAAAAAAAAACGACATTAAAATTTTTACACAAAAAACAATCGCATATGACAAAAATTTGAAAGCCAGGTTTGGAAAGATATTCACGCGGTTGATTATCGTCATCAGCTTTATGTGCGCCAACTTTCTTGTGTCTCAGCCCCCGGTTCACGTATTGGCATTAAAGTAGACGAAGAATTAGATGTTAAAGGTGGAATCGGTGTGCGCACCTCAACCCTCTCTGAACCGCTCGATTTGGCGTGTTGCTCAACGAGCGAACAGTTTGTGAGTTCCCAGCACGAAATTTTGTAAAATTCACCCAAAATTATTTTTGATGAAAGGCACTGCGTTTGTAATTCCACATAAATTTATATTAACTATTTTAAAATGTATTTTATACATTCAATTCATATTTTTTTATTAAATTATATGTAAATATTTTTAATATTATATATCTTTAATTTTACACAAATCTACTTCATAAAAATGTAAACTCATAAAATTTGAGAGCAATCTAAAAGAAAAATTTACATTCAGTTTATTTGACTATATTATTACAATATTTTTTTCCTTCTTATTAGGACTTAAAAAGTGAAATATAAAAAAATTAGGAAAAATATTAGATATTACAATTATTTATCAAAATATATTATCCGTCAAAATTTCATCATAGTTGCATATAATTCTATTAAAGCTCAAATTAGATCATCTATAATATAAATGTTAGCCACCTTCATAACTAGTTCGGTTCTCCAAGTCTAAATCTAATCTATAAAAATTAGATCATCTATAATATTAATGTTAGCCAAATACGTTTTTGGCTTAAGATATATAACTTTACAGGTTAGTTTTATCTCTCCGTATCTCCTCGTGTTACTTCTGTTTAAATAAATTGACAGCTTTAGCAACGGAATAACTATTTCTGTTGATGATTACCAATAACGACCTTCATAACTTCCTAACAAGTTCGGTTCTCCAAATCTAAATTTAATGTTTGTCATTTAGAAAGACAAATCTCTAGAGCAGAGAAAAATACTTTATCCAAGCTAAGATCTGCATCAGTTAAAGCGTTATTTGAGCTTGGGTCCTTGTAGTAATATATCTATAATTATAATTTCGTCAGTTAAATAATAATAATAATCACCATTAAATAAGGGCTTACTTGTTACTTTTAAAATAATATATTCTTGATTTTTGTCCAAACTTTGGCTCTACAACTCAGGGCAGCGTCGATCTGATTTACATTCAAACAATCCATAGCTTCACGTATAGTAATAATATCGTTTTAAGTCACGATTTGTCAGTCCAAAACACTTGAATAATTTGAATTTTTAACCAATAAAAAAAATATTACGCCTTTATGTATCGTCTGTGTCTACTTTAAAAGCTTCATCTACAGGAGGTTCAACTGATATATGAACTCTAAAATGGAGAGATATAAATGTAATACAGTCCGTATTTCTTAGAAAAATATTTGAAAATTCTGGGTACAAAACTATGATCATAGTTATACAATTTTCATTAGGTGGATGTAGAGACTGTCATAGGCTCGCTGTTAAGAGAAAGTGATGGTAAATGATATATTATAATATATCATTTAATATATAGTTTAATACTACTTTAATTTAATTTAGCAGTGAACATACAGCAATCATGAAATTAAATGATATACTTAGTATACCACGTCGTTCTCTTTCCTTGTCCTACGTTGGTAAATTTGTTTTCCGGGATCCGATGAGCTACTATAACAACAATATATCTGAACAAAATCCTTCAAAAGTGCTGATTTTAAGTTCCTATTCAATGAGCAACACTTAACTATCCTACATAGTACAATCACTTATATTACAATATTAGCAAATTTTTGACTGTTTTCTTTTTTTTGGAACTATTTTATAACGTTAAATTATTGTATAATATTCTGCTGATTTTTTTTACGTTAAAATTTTATATAAATTCTTATTAATTATTGTTCCTTTTGTTAAAAAGATAAGATTAGTCAAAGTCCCATCGAATGATCTGGAAATGAAGGAACAAGATCAAGATCAAGATCAAGATCAAGATCAAGATCAAGATCAAGATGATCAAAGCTTTTATAAAGATTTGGAACCAGAGGAGTCCTCAACAGTTATACGTCCAAGCACAAGTAAAGAAGGAGCTTCTACATCATCAGCTACTGATGAGACAAAAAAAACACGTGGACCTGTGGAATTGACTGAAAAGGAATCAGATGATGGTAAATACAATGATAATACACATTAACTTTAATTATATTATTATTTATGATATATCTTCACCTATCGCTAGATTCTTAACTAAACTTATTTAGTTTACTTATTTTTTGATATTTTTTTAATATTGTTTTGATTTTTAACAAATCAGATCTGGAAGGAAACCCTATCGTACGTTTACTTGAAGGTTTCTTAGTCTCGCTATCACTACGTCTAAATCGTTTCTCACGTAATTATCGCTATGTGAATAAGATCTTAACTGAAGAAAAGAAGGCCGTAAAGGTATGTACTTTTTATTATAAGTGAATTATTAATTTTGCTGTTAATTTAAATTTAAAATAATAAAATTTGCTATATGCAGGAATCTCCCAGTCTCTATCAAGCCAGAGGATCTGCCGTGATTCAGCTTATTAAGAAGCTTGACAGGTATTTATATGTCAAAATAAACAGAATATAAAGCTAAAGAAAAATAAATTGTATGAAGTACTTGAT
Organism: Teleopsis dalmanni; assembly: GCF_002237135.1. Taxonomy (NCBI): domain Eukaryota; kingdom Metazoa; phylum Arthropoda; class Insecta; order Diptera; family Diopsidae; genus Teleopsis; species Teleopsis dalmanni. The sequence continues at coordinate 14,636,321 of NC_051848.1, forward strand.
TAGTCGAGACATTCGACATTCATAACCGACTATCTCGGTATTTTTTAAGCCAGCAACTGAAATTGGCATTGTTTAAATTAATAGTATTTATGAAACAAATTCTTTGACAACTATTAGTATAAGCTTTTTTATTGTTTGTTGTATATTTAAATTTCTAACTATTGTTATGAATTCCTTCTACTATTATTTTTCTTTGAATTTCAATTATTTATTATTTTTAATTTATTTTATTAAATTAATTTTATTTTTTGCATATGTTTACGTTTCCTCCTTTCCTTCACCTTTGTTTGTTCTCAAAACTAAATCACAAAAATAAAAATCAAAAAAAAAAAAAAAACACATCGTCACATTTGCTGTTATCTGCCACATTTGATTTGTTTAGAGATGATAAGGATGAACCTCCTTCCTCATTCACTGCAAGGAGTGCACAAAATAATCAAAACATATCACCACAATATCAAACAAATACCACAACTCCACAAAACACCCCACCAATCACCAATACCAACACCAACACCACCACCAACTCCACAAATCAAACATTAGATTCAGATTCTCAAACGCAATCACAACCAAATCTGCAAGATCAAAGTAGTCAATCAAGTAATATCACTCACGACAATCAAAACACTCAAGAAAGCCAAACAACCCAATCAAGTCGAGAAATCCAAGCAAGTCAAGCAGGTCAAGACAGTCGCACAAGTAAAACAAGTAAAGCAAGTCAGCCACAAAATCCAGACGCAATCATCGAAATTCCAGTAGACACAGTCGATACAACCAAACATAGGTAAAAATTAAATTAATTAAATATTTAATTAAATTATTAATTTAATTAATTCAATAATTTAATTAATTAAGTAAACAAAATTAAATATTAGTTATAAAGATACAAAACCAATGCTAAAGGCTTCTCCAGACATTTTAACTTAACATATTGTATATTCTTATTTAAGTTCTAAGTTCTAAGTTCTATTAAAAAATTACTAATTAAATTTTTTGTTTATAAATTAATTAAGTTTTAATTTAGTCACTGTTATGGCTTCAACGTTTTTATTTACTAATTTTAAAAATCATTTAATGCATTTCTCATATTTTTAGAAGTGAACTGCAATCAAATTTAGCGTCGGCTCGGAGGTAAGTTGTGATTTGCTCAAAAATTTTTTTGTTTTTTATTAGTTGTGCAAATTAAATTTTTAAATAAAATAACTTTAAGAATTAGGATATACGATAGTGAATCTTCTCACTGTAGCTTAAATCAATACAACTTCTTTATCTCATACTTTTTACAAGAGTTCTTTGCATTTTAAGTTTATTTTTAAATTGAAAAAATTGAAAAAAGAAGATTAGGGAAAAAACACAGAAGATGTACCTACGTATTCCATATATGTAGATTTTTATTCTTGTTTCTCTCCATTCTTGTTCTTCTTTCAGCCTCATTTCCCATCGAATTAATTATGTGAGATAGTTGATAGTTAAAATGTCGTCTTGACTTTGTTGAAAAGTTTGGGTTATCGGAACAACACAAATCAGAAGAAACAGATATTAGAAATTAGAACCTTTTTTAATAATACTAACTCCGATACTTAACTACATTAGATGTACTTCTCTAACTATTCTTCTAAGTTAAAATATTTTTTAATAAATAAGAGTTTCTACCCTTCTTGTGTGTAAACATGTATTAATAGCAAGTTTTCTAGTCTAGGATCAAATTTAATAAACACCATAAATGAATTATAAGAGTTTGTATATATATAAGACCTCTACCTAATAGTGTAGGATCATATCGTGTCTAAGTAATTTAATTGACCTGTGTAAGTAAGGCTACAAGTAAGGCTACGTGATCTACAAGATCACTCCAAATGAGAATCCACTACTATTGCTTATAGCAGATTTTTTAGTCTAGTATTCCGTTTACTTAACAGTAAATCTTTCAGACAAATTTGGTTGAAATTTTAAACCCAAAAAACTATTCGGAAACAATAGAACATGGATAGTTGTAATTGTAACTGGTTTCAAAAGTAAGAATCTTATTTATTCTTAAAAAATCTTACTTAAAGTTAACTTAAATTTAAACCCGAAATAAAAGTCAGTGTAAAATTGTTTTTAGTTAAAGTTACAAATGTCATTTTTTCGTTACACCTATGAACTCAAGTGCTTCGGACTCTATTTTTCTATCCCAATAAAATTTTCCATAAATGTGATCTCTTAATAAATTTTACATCAACTTCTTACTTACTTACTTACTTACTTAGGTAGTTGGCCATTACAGACGTAAGTTATTCTTAGCCGAGTCGAGTAGCCTCCGCAAGCCAACCCGATCAAATCTTAACTTCTGATTTTCTATATATATTCTTCAACTTCTGTTCTTCTCTATTTTTATTAATTTTTTTTGGCTTACTAGATTTGTGAAGGAACCACGGACATTTATAGCAACAGTAATAATAGTAATATCCTTTAGTTGGAATCAAGGCCTTTGTTCACAATTTTTGGACTTTCTATTATCCTAACAATCCTATTAAGCTTGTTTTCTACTAAAGTGATCTATTGAAAATATTGTATTCTATTAAAAGAAAATGTCTTACGTTCTTAGAAGGTTTATAGTCCAGTTACTTCGACCAAACTTCGCAATGACCCAGCAAAAAAATTGCTAAAAGAGTCTGAAAATGGCCAGTTTGAGCTTATATGAAAGCTTTAATAAAGTTTTCAATTGAATTTGATCTGCATTTCTGAAATTTGGTGAAATTTAATAAAAATGCAAACTCCAGTGTCATTTGCTAATTCACAAAAGCAAAATTTTGACCCCTCCTTCACATACACTATTTTCTCATTTACGCTTATTCCACAAATACCATGTGTTCTCTAACATTCAATTCAAATCCTTTTCTTATTTTTTATTTTTCATCCATGAGATGAAAAAGCTTTCAGCTATCTGACCTATCTGTTGACCTAATTTCTTAAAACAATTTTTGAAAAATAATTAGCTTTCACTTTTGGCACTTTGCAGATTAATCTAGCACTCACAAAAATAGCAATTTATTTGGTAATAAAATATTTAGATGCTTTAGTCTATCATACAATATGTTTCCGCACAAAATTTTTTAGGTTTTTAGAATTGTTATATATCGATTTAATTTAATTTTAAGATAATTAATTTTAATGGTTTTATTTCGATTTCAATAGTATGTTGACGCATCTATTTTTCACATTTACCAATAACCTTAATTTTGATCATTAGTTTCACTCGAATCAAAACTCCATTTTTATTTGAAATATTACATTATTTTCATGCCATTGAACAGTAAGTCTTCCTCAGTTCTACCTAGTTCCTTATAATATAAATTTTTGTTATACTTTTCTGTTATATTTTGCACAGACGTAAATTAGCGGGTTTGCCCGAAATTCGTATACGGGCACCCTCTTTCGATCGCAGTTATAATGGCTCGGGTTATATAAGTAGACACCGGTCCTGTGAGTGCGTTGACAGGTAGCAAAAAAATACTATATTTTATTCGTTAATTATAATATCTCGAATGTATACATTTCGTTTGCATATCAATTTACATACATATGAGTTGATCATTACCTATGCCTCAGATCAATTGGCAGTTAATTTTTACTTAATCATCTGGATGGAACATATGTATTTTTGCTCTTGTTTGGTCAAAGAATGCATAATTTCTTCTTATTTATTATCATTTTAATCCGTGTTTTTGTAGTCCAGCTGTTATTTGTTGCATGCCTAGCTTTCACTCCAGTAATTAGAGAACAAAGCTAAGATTATATTTATTTACATTTTCGAAATTGTAACAATTCGTTGGCATTTTTATCATACGCATCCATTTATTTCATTTTATTCATTTTTGTTTGCTTTCCGAGTTGTACTTAGTTATTCTACATATGTATTTTGTTTATATCTCTTAAAAGCATGCGAGTTCCAGCTTTTATATATTTAAGTTTGAAAACGCTAAAATAGTTAGCGTTTAGTGAAATTATGTGATTTAAATATGTTTGTATTACAATTTCAAAAACAACGAGATTTTCATATAAATCTTTGATCCACTAGTTTAAGACTAGAAGTTTCATCCCTCTTCGCTTTGCTTGCTGAAAATGTTCTCTCCTCTTCCGGTAATAATTTTTATTTATTCTTTATTTGTGCAAGCAAAATATTATGCTAAATATTTTTGTTTCCATTTTTACGTCCCTAAAAATATGCAATTTAATTAAAATCTTAGAGAATCTTAGAGATTTTTTTTACTTTTGTAAAGAAATTGTCAATAAAAAAATAATTGTTAGTAATAAATATATCATAAAATATATATATGGGACTATATAGCAGGGTTCGTATTTATTCACTCATGAGCAGCTCAGGCTCATAAGCAAGAGCCAATTGTTTGTCATGAGTGTGAGCCCAAATTTACTCATATTGAGAGCTGCTCATCAGCATGAGCCTTCCATTTGCTCATATTAAAGAACAGCTCATGAGATCTCACGAGCTCAATTTTTTGATTTGCGATTCTCAATAAAAAGCGATTTATTTTTGATTAGTTTACTTGCTTTATTTATTTTTATATACGTTACTTGTTATGTGAAAATATATAATTTAAAATTAACTTAGCTTATAACTATTTATATTAAAACAATATAATGAAACAATAGGTCTGTTTCACCAGCTACTCGTAGTAACTCAAGTAAAACACAAGTAAAGTTCAAACTGAGCACGTAACACAAATAAAATGCCAAATAACATTCTTTACACAGATTTTCATGGAACAGCTTTGTATAAAATCTGGTGAGAAGACCAGTGCCGCGGAATATACATTGTTTCCGAGAAGTTTTTTGATGACTTGTTTTAACAAAGAAAAAGTATTATATCTTAAATTTAGAGCATGAGATCTCATGAGCCTCAGCTCGTCGTACTCTTGCTCACGTGCGTGATTCAATTTATAACTTAATAGCGGTTCTTGAGCGTGAACTCTACAATTGGACTCACTCGTGAGCGTAAGCAATCATATGAAAAGAGTTTCTTGCCTGCTCATGAGCTGTGAGCAGAATGAGGAGAAAAGAGCCACTCATGGATACGCAAATACGAACTTTGCTATATAATAAAAATAACACATATAATATAATTACATATAATAAGTCTAATAATTGTCATAAGTAAACTAAAAAGTTACAACCTGAATCATATTTTTAACAGACCACTGTTTGGAGCTCTTTCCTGCCTTCTGCTTCCACTTATAGGAAACAAATAAATACATGTGATAAGCAATCATAACATAGAATATTCATTTCTAATGCATAATAAAAAGCTTTTTTCAAATTTTTTTAATAGAAAATTGAATTTTTCATAATCTCAAAATATCAAGAATATATAATTCAATCCACACTTTCAATCTAAAATTCCAGTACAGCTGCAATTAAACTGCTCGGTTTTCTATATAAGAATTAATATTATGTATTATGTTTTCTACCATTATCAGAAGTGGCTAATTGGCACTACATCATAAAGTAAATAGATTCTGTGCCATACTTTTAGACATTCATTAAAAGTATTCACTTCTGATTTTACTTATGCGCTTAAGTTTGAAGACACATTGGTTGGTTTCTCATTATCCCTTTATCACTGTCTGTGTAGTTAAAATTTATAAGTTTTGTGTAACTATATTTGGGCTTTTTGTGTAGCTCATTTACATAACCGAATCGGTTCTTTCTGAACAGATATAGTTCAATATATTCAAACTTAATTTTTATATAACTTTTATTGCATGATATCTATATTACAGTCACGCCGATTTTGCTTTTGAGGACGAAGATTTCATTACTCGTGATCATCATGTTGTAATAGAGGTTTTGATATCAGCCTGGTATGCTCTACTAGCTAATACGGATTTGATATGTTATATTGTTATTTTTATAAATCAGGTAAAACATTATTATTATGAAAATTGATTTAAATAGTCTTATATATATACTTACATTATCTATGTGTTTGTAGGTTGTCAATGCTAGCGTCATTGCATTGCCAATTCCACTAATGGTCTTCCTTTGGGGTACTCTCTCGCTGCCACGTCCAACCAAAACTTTCTGGGTTACACTTATTGGCTACACGGAATTGGTTGTACTTATAAAATGTGTCTTCCAGTACAAACTTATTTGGGCGAATTACACCAGCATTGGCCAACCATTGGCACCGGCCAAAATAATTGGAGTGCAATGGAATCCAAATTATGCTACTTATGACTTAATGGTACTGTTAGCATTATTTTTCCACAGGTTTGTATAAATGATAACTTAATGTGGATGAAGCCGTTTATATATATTATTTTTCCTTTATATTATAACAGGTTTATTTTGAAATCGCAAGGTCTTTGGAAATCAGACTATGAGTTATCAACAAAACCTGCAAATAGCCCACCACACGAGTAAGTATTTTGTAGTGTTTTAACAAATAATATTGCTAATGCATTGGGTAAATGGGTTTCTAAATAACATATGCCATAAATAACTCGATGAGGTGAAATAAAGTTTGTGTTTTGGGGTGCTGATTGTAACTTCGACCTAAGTCATATTACCTTACCACTTCGACGGAACGAACCCATAAATTAATATAGTTCGTCCCATATTAATTTATGTCTGAGTTGGGACATAAAAACATAAGGGCGTCATCATAAGGAAAATGACTGCAGTTTAGGTACACATTTGAAATAAACAAATACTTAAAACGTTGCTAGGTTCTGACATGAATACGACAACAATAGTTCACGCTTCACAAAGGAACCGTGAAGAAATCAGGTGGAGACTTTTTAGAAGACCTCTACTTCGGTGTAGAGGACGGTGTTCTCTTGTCAATTGTCAACCTTAATAATGTTGTCTCCCTTGAAATGTGTCGCAATATTTATAATATGAAATACCCTTCAGCGTCACGTGCAAGGGAAAATTGTTTTCGCCGCAAGTGATTGTGGTCTTGCAAGAGATTCGTTTTGGACTTCATATGAAAGTGATCAATATGCATCATGCAATGACAGGCAGTCTAAATGTGCCTGTCGACGAAGTTGTAACATTATTGGATGTTACTTTATCTTCACTTCGGTACATATAATGCGTATTACTTTTTGATTATTAATTTGTCATCTCTTTATCTAAAAAAAGTATTAAACTTACAAATCCATTTTCATATAGTCGTGGCGCAATATAAAAAAAATTTAAATAAGACCAAATTTATTTTTCCTAAATCTTACCTACACGATCTTCTATTAAAGAAGAACTTACGCTATATTAAACATTCAAGGTGATTTCTAACTCTTCGATGTTTACACAGGGACACGTTTTACCATTAGTTCTGAGTAGATTCCTTCAATTGTCGTAATTATCTTATCAATTCTATATAAATGTCCTTGTCATCTATTTTTTTTTTACTTGTTTTCAGCAAAACATCAGTTCAGCTTTGCAAATTTCTAATATCTATTTTTATGTTTTTTTAATTGTGTTCACTTTTTTGTATACTTAGACGAAATCGTGCGGGAGTCGAGGAATCCCCAACAGAGCCAACTGGATCAATATCATTACCTTCGCGCGTTCGTAATGCAACAAAAAAAATACTTATTATTTCTAAAAGTCGCGATGAAGCTATGAGTTTGCAAGGAGTTGATGGTAATGAGCAGCACGATAGGGACTCCACCAATAGCCCTCATTCTAGTGTGCAAATAAAGTAAATATAGCAGAGTAAAAAACATAAATCAACATTTATTTAATAATTAATTTAAATTCTTTTTTGTTAATTTCGAAAAAGACGATCCAAATACTTTTCATCATCGGGAACGTTTTTCTACTCTTTGCTTCATAAGTCCAGACTGCCTACTGATGTGTATGCGCTTATGTTCCTTTGTGACTTCATAAACTTCTTTGTATTACTGTTTGGATTTACCGCATTCGGTGTAAGGCTGTCTTGCATTTCCACAACTTAATATCACACTTAAATATATACTTTTAGGCGCAACAACCTGAAGGCGGCGGAGGTGTGCAAAAGTATCTCAGTGAAGACAAAGTACCTATACCGTTTCTAATCATGTTGCTTATACAGTTTATATTGATCGTCATAGATCGAGCACTTTACTTACGTAAAGCTCTGTTCTATAAGATAATTTTTCACTTTTTGTCTGTAATTGGCATACATATTTGGATGTTCTTTGTGGTACCTGCAGTGACGGAACGCAGTTTTTACGCGTCCGCCCCACCAGTCATTTTCTACATAATCAAATGTTTTTATATGCTGCTGTCTTCATATCAGATCAAATGTGGCTATCCTAAGCGTATTTTGGGTAATTTCCTCACTAAGAACTTTTCTCTCGTGAATATGATAACTTTTAAAGTGTAAGTTGAAGGCTTAATATTATGTTGCATTTGTTTGAGAAATCATTACTCCTTTATAGTTACATGCTTGTGCCTTTCCTTTATGAATTGCGTACAATATTGGATTGGGTGTCCATAGACACGACTATGACGCTATTTGATTGGTTGAAAATGGAAGATATTTTCTCCGACATATTCTTTATAAAGTGTAGTCGTCAAATGGAGAGCGATTTTCCAGCAATGCGTGCAGAGAAAAAACCTCTTTTTAACAAACTTCTTATGGGCGGCACGATTATACTAATTATAGTCATATCGATCTGGGGTCCGTTGTGTTTATTTGCCCTAGGCAATGCTGTTGGTCAACCGAATGTTCCATCTGAAGTGTCAGTTAATATACGCATTGGATCTTATGACCCCATATATTCATCAAATAGTCGTGAAAGTATATACACTTTTAATCACGAAATGTTTAGTGATATGCAGAGTACATATATACGCCAGAAGGGCGCACTCACCTTTTTAAATAGCTATGATGCCGAAGATATAGCAGTTGTTAAATTAGCTTCAAATTCACCATCAATGTGGAATATATCGCCTCCAGACAGAGACCGACTGCTAGATGAATTAGAAGCAGGCATGCAATATGATTAAGTAGTTAGAAGTATTTTATTTTTAACATATTTATATTCTCCACAGGTTCCACCTTAAAAGTACGTTTAACATACTCCTTCACGCGGATTCCTGTGGCAAAAGCAGCGAGTGGCGTTTCGACGGAAGAAGTAACTTTCGATATTGGACCCGAATTCAAGGATAAAGAGCAGTTGATAAAAATGCTAAAGGGTACCGCAAGTCCAACTGATGTCGTTGTGATACCTAAAATGGTACCAAAGTTTATAAAAGTCCTTAACAATGGTGGACCAAGCATTGTTCATGTCTTAATGCCACCGGAACACCGTAAGCTAAATGTTTATAAATAACTAACATTCATAATATCTGATATTTTTTAAATTACTTAAATTTCCAGTTTATCGACCATTGATTTTAAAAATGCATGCACCATCAGAAGATAGCATCTGGTGGGAGATTATGGATTTCACCGATGATGAGTTCTATACCAATACTTTGAGTAAATTACCTATGGCTAAAGAAAAGGCAGGCGTCCTGATGTATACTTTCAACGATAAGAAATTTCCATCTACTTTTAGTTTTCTAACAGCAAGCGGGTATGTTTATGCGACGTAACGATTAGTAAAAATTGAGTTAAAATAATTTTTCTTATGTTTACAGTATTATTGGTCTATATACTACATTTGTGTTATTGGCTTCTCGTTTACTTAAGTCATTTATGTCTGGACTAAATCGTCATATTATGTTTGAAGATCTTCCATATGTAGATAGAGTGCTACAACTATGTCTAGATATATATTTGGTAAATTATATATATTTTTTAAATATTATAAATAGTTTTTATTCGTTTTATTAGCGTAAACAATAATAAGATATGAAATAATATCTGTCTATTATAGTTGAATGGACTACTTCTTTGTTAAAATTCAACTAAACCCATAAAGCACGGTTATTACTTAGCGTAGTAACTAGATTAACAAAACAGAGATTTTTATAAAAATATTTTATTTTTATTTTGTTGTTTTTATAATCCCTAAATATGATAAAAATTCAACGACACCGTGCCGTCTTAGAAAACTGACTTTGGAAAACAGATCTAACGAGTTCTAAAATTTTAGTTTTTGTGACATTTCAAATAGTTACAAACATCCAAGTATGTCTCTAAATTGCAGACTTACCATTTATGTCGTTAACTGTTAACCTGTTATTGATTGATACACAAAAAAAGTAGTAACGTCTAAGTTCCACTAGTCAAAAAACTAGTGAAGTTCTAGTTTCAAAAAACTTATGTCAGTATTTAAATTTAACTTACTATCCTCTCATTTTAACATATTACTTAGACTTAACTTTTCTACTTATTTCATTATTTCAGCGATAATTCCTTAACCTCTTTATTTAGATCATTTTGTTTCTCTTTTTTTTTTTAATATTTTTTTTTTTTTAATATTTTTTCTTAATTTTTTTTTTTAATTTTTATTTTATCTAATTCTTGTAATGACAAAAATTTCTTAAATATTTTTGCAGGTACGAGAAGCTCATGAATTCGCGCTTGAAGAAGATTTATTTGCTAAACTGCTATTCTTGTATCGTTCGCCTGAGACGATGATCAAGTGGACACGTCCAAAAGAAGAAACAGCTGAGGACGAAACTGACACGGAGTCGATGCGCAGTCGGAGCAGTGCGCGCCGCCATGAAAATCCACAATAACTTAATTTTTTCCATAATTGAATCTAATTCTTTCATAAGTCTTTTCACTTTTATACTGTAAATGTTAAATTTTCTAGATTATTTTAATGGGTTAAGCTTAACGCTTAAGTATATATGATATATCTCAGTTTTTGCCGCAATTTATTCAATTATATTTTTTATACATTTTTTATTATTTTTGTTTTTTTTTTTTTCAATTTTATCGTTTGAAAAAAATTGCTTAAAGTACACATACACACACAAATAGGAACTGCCGAAATTTGTAGAATTATAAAATTGATTTTATTTTTATATTGAATTATAAATATTATTTATATATCCGAATCAATTTTAATTTAAAGAGAAATACTTCTTATTTATTTATATATATAAATAAAACCTAAACTACAGCATAATATTGAAGAAAATAACAATAGTAAAAAAAAATATTAAAAATTGTTTCTAACAAAAACGAAAAAAAAAATAAAGAAATTTTATATGTAATAATTTATTACAAATTGTTATGAAATAATATATAAAAAAATAATTATTAAATATAAGAAGCCATATTCAGGGATTTTTAGCATTTTATACCTACAATAAATAAATATTTATTTAAAATCTTAAATAGCTAAATAAATTGTTTCAAGAAAACTATATTACATAAGTCCAAACAAAAGATTTAAATTAATGATTTATGTGAACAATAAAATACAAGAAATAAATTAAAGTTTTGTAAAATATAAACAATAAGTAAAAAAAAAATATATTTCAAGCAATTTAGGTCATTTTAAAATAAAAAGCTTTACACTACAGAAAAGGTTCTTAAACGAAAGATTATACTTGCATTCTCACGATGTTCTTAAGTTTCAAGTAACATTCAAAAATCACACTAAAAATATACGAAATTCTATATGTAAAAATGTAAAAACATTATTTCATTAAATCCCTTCATTTTAGAATAATTACTTAAATAACATGAATTCCTTTTTCAATGATCTATATGATAGAGATATACAGAATTTCTTAAATGTTCTGTCTGATTCTTACTCAGACACAATAACATGAGCATGAGCGATTGGGATCTTCTCTTAAAATGCGATCTCTAAGCATAGATCAGATATAATACTGAATCGACTATACTTTTCTTGAACAGTCGTTCATATGCTTTGATGATGCATTATTAATAAATAAATAATTCAGGAGAACGAACTTGAAGTTCCCATTGGACTACGTGCCCGTTCAACCGTCTTTATAAAACCTGGAAGTATTGTAAGAACAATACAAACTCTTAGATTAATTTAATGTATTGAATTTATTCAGAATCCTGCAAAGAATGATAACTTTCGTAAGTTACGATATCGTATATCGTCACTAATGTGTGTAAATTTAATTTAATTCTATATTTAGTAGTATAAAATGAATTTCCACGACTTCGATGTTCCGCGCATGTCCATTTCGCAACGGACTTTAATAAGAACTACTACAAGTGTACGTACTAATCGCCACTAGATGGTATATGTAGCTTTTAATAGTATAATCAATATGAAAAGTTGATTCAAACCACGATATCTCAAGGCGTAAGCTATAACAGTATAAAACGTAGTGAAGTAGTGCTATAACTTGCTTATCAGCGTGTCCGGATATTCGTATTCGTGCCAAGGTTTTAATAATTTAAAATTGATTTTAAAATCAATTTTCATATTAAAACCAACAACCTACAGTAGTAATATCATTAAACTTAAAATTATTTATTTGAGTTGGATTTATGTTAATATTTTGAATATATACTGAAGTTGATATTATTAATAATTAAGTTATTAACCTGCTTTGCTGTTATAATGTTTTGCAATGTACTTTTTGGATATTTTGTGCTAATTTAGTTGTCATCAAAAGTAAAATAGAATACTTGTGTAGCTAATATACATATAGGCTCTACCTCCAGAAAATGTTATATACTTTTTAAACATGCCTTACTCTGTATATTCTCCGATACCACACTATATAATGGGTAGCAAAATGAAACCGTTCGAAATATTTTACTTTTATAAGCAACAAAGTCAGCAACTAGTAGATAAATTAATAATATTTTTAAATATTTGTATAAAAAATTCACTTTCCATGTATGAACATTATTTATCAATCATTTATTGTGCTAAAAGTGTTGTTTCAATAATATTATCTATAACATCTATATGCTTTAAAAATTATTTAATTTTTACTTAAATTTCAATTTTGATATAAATAATTTTCTCATATCAAAAAAAAATTGTACCGATAATGCCTGGTGAATGTAGTAGTAATATATTATTTAATTTTAAACAGTTTTTTATTTTTCACAACATTATAAATATAATTCACAATATATATATTTTACTTTCATCCAATAAAATTTGTTTCCTCTTATTTTAAAATTAATGTTAATTGTTTAAAATATTACAACACTACAGAACCATAAGATAATCTAATTATTACATTTTTTAATTATAAAATAATAGATAACTATAGATAACAATAATTATTTAATTTAAAATAGATTATAAATACCTAGTTATGCATATGTATAATTTAATTAATATTAGTTTTGAAATACAGCGACTTCTCATATAGTTTTAAAAAATATTTCTTTCAAAATTTTCCTTTTAGCTGAGCTGTTGCCAATTTCTATAAATTTATAAATAAATTATAAAGAAAAATAAATTAATAAAAAAATGAATTAAATGATTATCTTAATGAAGCTGGCATTATCAAGTAGTACCGGAAAAAAACAATTATTTTTTATCTTGCAAAATGTCTGTATATTTTAATTTAAAACTATTTGTTTTAAACTTTATATTAATATAAAATAATGAAATTTATGAAATCCCTCTATTTCGCTTAGATCGTATTAGCTAGCAACGACCGTTATAAATGATAAATGATAAATGATAAACGATTATTAAATTAATAAAAATGTATCCTTTTTTATATACGCGTTTGCCTTAAATAACATATTTAAAATTGTTTAATTCGTTATAAATAATTGAAATCTTATATAAAAATCGTTATAAATAAATATTTATTATATTGATTTATTAATAGAAATAAGTATTAAATTTTGCTAATTTTTGCAGGATTGTTATTACTTTTACAACAAATCATGTTCATATCAAAATATTTTTTAACTTCATTACTGTATAAAAATATTATATATATATATAAATATGTATATATATATATATATATATATATATGTTTGCATAAATAAAAAACAATAACTAATTTTTTTTAATAAATTATTAATATAACAAGTTTTTACAATATTTAAATGTATGAGAAATAAAATTTGTATATTTGAAAATATATATTTAGTTTTTTATTTGATAAAATTATTAATTATTTCTAAATATATAATTTATAACAAAAAATTTATAATATAATTAAAACGAAATTATAGTAAAATTTAATTATTTTTGGCATCGTTTCTTAGTTCTGCTGTGAATATGATTTTACAAACATTTCTTATGGAACGATGTATATATATATATATATATATAGCTTTACTATACCTTGTAAGTTATTAAGTATTGATACCGCGAAGACTTGCTTAAAATAGCTGGCGCTATTAAAATCTGGGTCAAATCAGCATGCCTGGAAAATCGGGTGTGTACAAAAAAGGGGAAAATTTAAGCTTCATACTATAAATCCTAGGAAATCCATTATTATTTAGAAACGCAATAATAACATTGCCAGCAAACCCATATGTGGAATCCCAGTGGTAATTGGTGGAAATTAATACAATATGAAGAGTTATAAACTGAATTTTAATATCTATGAGGGAAGATAAGAAAATTGAATTGGTCAATATTCGTATTTATTACGGCGCCATAAATAAAATGTGACCGAATTGGAATATTTTTTAAAGGTTTAATAGAAAAAATAAAATACGTTGTGTGAAATAAAATTGCAATTACAGTACACATTCAGAGTTCTTGAGGTGTAGGGTAAGGCCACACAATCTAACCCATGTCAAAATAGTTTTCGCTGTGATAAGTATTTATATATTTTATTCAAAATTTAAAGTGGTAGTCCTTCAAGTACATTCTCGAATCCCATTACATCCGAATAGTTCCACCATTCACACGACTATACCTTACTTTTTTTTCTGGTTTTTGCTTTACATGGCCTTTTCGGGATAAGGAACACAAAGCTGCGATACTTGTGCATACTTATAGAGGTCCGAATATTTTTCTCTGAGGCACACCTAGTGCTTTACAATACCAGATTTTGTTACTAGAGATGGAACTTTACAGCTTAGTTGCCTGCTGACAGCGTTCTCACAATGATAATTATTCGTTAGAAATCTTGGCTGAGATTATTGTTATTGTTTATGTGGCTCAACAGGTTTTTTCAGTAAAAATTGAACTGGACATCTGTTGATATCGTTTTGAGAAAGGTATATTTATTCGTTCTATTTTGTCAGCAGAAAAATTACTTGAGAGTTTCAAAAATAGAATTGCAAATAGCAGAACACTATATTCAAGATGCATATTTCTACTAGTAGTTGGCATAAATCTTAGTGAAGTTCTGACATATTCTTATCTGAATTCAAATTAATACTTTATTACTTTATAAATGGTCTTCTTAGTTAAGAAATCCGCAAAGAAGTTTCAATTGTAAATTAAGATAAAGTTGCATTGATAAATCAAAAGAGTGAATCTTCTCTTAAAACATAGTCACGATTCTTATTATCTTAAGCGAACCTCAAGTGAAAAAAATGAAAAAATCATATTAAGGTTAAAATATTAGCCATACCAAAAATTTATAAACATTTATAAACTATTGTAAACATATAACTTTTAATTTTTTGTTATTTCTTCATAAAACTATTATATGGATAATTAGAGTTCAATAAACTGAGGAGTGACTCATCAGATTTAGAGAGCTTTGAACAAACGCAGGGTATGCGATGTTGGGAACCTGCTGCCGGAGCACTGCGAGCACGTCGAAATGTACTGCTTACCGACATACGAGATACTGAACGGGAACGCAACATAGGCATAACTACTTCAAGTTTCGGTATTATATGTTCGAATTCCTGAACCATAAAATCAACATGACAGTCACAAGTGCGGGTTTGTAGATTCCACTTATGCATAAAACTTGGAGTAACGACAATTGAGTCCGAACAACAAGAGTCTGAAGTATGTGTCTCAACCACACTTTCGTTATCTGAAAATGTGCTATCTGAGTTCGTGTCAATTGAAGTTGTTGATATGTTTAATGTTGACACTGTGCTCGTTGGCGTTTCGCCTGAAGAATCAGCAAATAACATTTTGTCGGGCATTTGAGTTCCTGCGTACTCGTTAGAGTCCATATTGGCTTCGCTCGTACTAAGTTCACTTGAGCTAGAAACATCTGATATGATATTGGAAAAATATAATTCTGTTCTGCGAACGGTTGCTATTGGTATAGGTAACCCAAAGTAAACATAATCATTAATATTAACGTTTTCATTAGAGCCCATATTTAGTAATAATTCAGCTGAATTCAAATTATCATAGGCACGTCTACGAAAGTTGACGTCAGCAACCCCATAGCCCTCAGTTCTAATAATATCTGTAGCGAATATTTCTGTCTTTGGTAGATTAATACTACTATTTTCAATGCATTCTTCAGAATGAGTGTTCTGAATGAGTGTTAACGATTTGGAACTTTTGGTGATTTCTTTGTGGTCATTTGTCTCGCCGCCATCTAGCCTATGGTCTTCTACTAGTTGCTTACTTGTTTTACATTTTAAATTTTCTTTCACAATTGAATCTGGTGGTATATCACATTTACCGAGCAGTCCAATAGTGGACCTACGTGCCATCATCTCTTGTCCATTTGATTCATTTTCACTATTCTCCTCGGAAGTGTTCGGGTAAACAAGAGCTGTGTGAGAACTTTGATTTCCATTATCCGATTGCATGACATTTTGAACATTGTCATGAATTCCATGAATATTATGTATACCTTTAAAACTCATTGCATCTAGTGGCTCAGCGATATCTTTGCGCATTTTATCAACGGCTTTTTTTAACAACCTGGTGGCTTCCATAACTCGATTGCGACGTCTCTGATATAGCATGGTTACTTTTGCCAGCAAATAAATCGTATATAAGAACACCGACAGATAAACAATCCAGAATATCAATTTGAATTTATCGAAACCAATCTTGTCTTCAACCAACGGTTTTTTGTCGAAACGAGGTTCACTAAAGTATCCCCATAACTGGTTCAACTTCATAACAAGAAAAACAAGTAAGCGGCCAAACATTTTCTGATTAAATTTTGCTTATTTTAAATGGAAAACTGGTGAAAGGAATACAAACTTTCTAGAAAAAATGTTTTTATTTAAGGTATATATTTTTTTTAACATTTTTTTGACAGTTAAAAATTATAAAAAGCATAGCTTGGTTTGTTCGTTAATCGATGAGCTTTTACGCGGAAAGAACACCGTAACAGAATTAGAAGAGTGTGAAGCATTTCGTTTCTGGATAAGGACTTAAATGACTGTGGTAAGTACATCGTTTTAACGGTGGCAACTCTTCCCCATAAACACCATTGTTGCTTAAACTAACATATATTAAGGAAAATACACATTATACATTTTACTGGGTTATGCAAAGTTGTATTTAGTGGTGCTGGGGGTTCGTACCACACCTAGTGACATCATCTCAGAGTGGTGGCATCTAAGAGATCACACAGTAACAGTGGGAAAATTAAAATAATATAAGTGTTCCTTGGATTTTACTCATAAGTTGAAGAAGTAATAAACTTATGATAATGTGCAGAACTCAAGATGATGATAATACTACTATAATGTCTGGAATTTTGTGGATTTTCAGGCCATACCTAAAAGAAAGAAAAACACGCGTTTGCTAAGATTATTTCACATCTAAAATGTTTTACCGCTCTGAATAGAAAATGTATAGTGTAAGCTAATGGATGGGATGAGTGTTCATAAAAAAAGTTGCAAGTCTTTGAAAAGGTATATATAAGTAGTTAAATATGATGATAGATGTTTATGGCTACAATTTGAGCTCTATGTGATCGCAAACACAATTCAAGACACAAGTAATATTGGATATGATATTTTACATATTGTCTGCGATTTCATGTATATTTGCTACCTTTATCCTTGTGTGAATCTGCATAAGAAAGTTCATATTATATAGCAGTTATTGTCGACTGAGTGCTTAACATTTAATAAAATTGTGGCTTAGTTAGAGACCTTATGACCTTATGATTATTTCTGTCAAGGAAGCATAGTCACTGCTCAAAGCATGTGATTGAAAAACAGTTTTAAAAAGGAAACCAGTATGGAACTTTGGTTGAGAAAAGGTCAACAATCAAAAATTAAATAGCTAACGAATAATAAAACATTCTGGGCTCTGTTAGTAATAGAAAACCCGCAGGCAGATCTGGAATATATAATGAAGCATTATTTCCAATCCTGCATGTGAAAGTCAAGGTTTAGGACTTGGATCTACTATTTGACAACGTATTGAATCTTGTTTTGGCTTTAATATTGTTAAGTAACCGCAGCCATTAATTATATTACTGTGTAAAAGTTATTTTATGCTATATTATTCTATTCTTGTCAGTCTTATTTTTTCAATAAATTTTATAAGAATAATTTTTTTTAAGAATAACAATCAATATGTTTTTCTTTGCAACAAAGTCGATCAGCTTTAGACTGTTGTTCAAGGAGACTAAATTTTCCAACTATTGGACTTCAAACTCTTTCTCTTCAGATGTAATGGAAGTCATCATATCGTTTAATCGTATAGCCATTTCCTTGCATTGGTTCTTTCACGAAAATTACTATCTGTTTACTACTGTGATCTATATTAAATTCAAATTCTATTCATTGAGTCACTTTCACATAAAACTTCTATCATTTGGGTCTAGGCATTCAAGATAACGATTTTCTTTAACTCCTAATGCAGCATAGGGCCTCCAGAAAACATATCCAGCTCGTCTTATTGTTTGCTAATCGCTTGACTTCATTACACGATTTGTCAGATTGCTGTGTTTCTTTTTTGGGATTTCCTGCAGTCTTGAGGGTCCCAATCCTATGCTTTTCAACATATGTTTTTATAGTTTTTGCGCAAAATATGACCGATCTTGAGTATAAATCGTTATATGAAATTGTGCTGCGCTACTTAATCTCGGAAAAAACATAAAAAACTAAAATAATCTTTTCTACTTTTAGGCAGGATATTATATTCTATCAGTCACTATGACGGTATTTCAAATTTCAACTATTGTAGATTGTAATCTCTACCATTAATAATAGTTAGACAGTTAAAACGTTAGTTAGGTTAAAGGTATTTTTAGTAGGTTGTCACCATTATGTAAGGCAACTTCAAGACATAGCCTTTACAACGTGTTTGCTTTACAATAGCTCATGTTTCTAGATGTCTTAATCTTTGGAAGAAAAGATCTAAATAATTTAAAAATACTTTCATATCGGTATGAAAACTTCATATTAAGTTTAATACTTTTGTAGCTTTCAAGAGTTTTAATAAGTTACAGAACTCATTGTACACTTTGCGTACTCTTAAATGATTAGATGTCAACTGGATTTGGTCATTCGCACAGACCCTAACTAATAATGGCTGTAGGAGAAAGCTTAATTTGCTAAGTTATGTTAGCAATTTTTGATAAGTTTCCCATTCCATTTTCAACTTCGGATAAAATTTGAGAACCTTTTCGAAATTTAATTAACACTTATTTATTTTCAAATATATTACTTTTAATGGTATAAGTACATTAATTGACTATTCTACTTAATTACAACAATATATAAATATGTATAAAATATTATATTAAATTTTCCTGCTAATACGAAGGAGTAACACATTCAGAAATCTTAAATCATTAAATTTGTCTTTTTCTTTTCTTTAGAGTCTATGTTAATCTTGTCGAACAATTGCGGTAAAATACAAACTTTTTATTGACTTCATTGGTAGGGCTTAGTTCGTCACTATTAACACGGCTAAATTTCACTACCGGATACACTTCTTCCCATTCAGATGGAGTACGGCTTAGCACACCTCTGGGTCTAGTAGACGTTTCATGATGTATAGAATGAGTTGCAGTGCTGCCAATTTGATGCACAACTGGCAATGGATTATTTAGCATTTGTGTAACACTTCTTGACAATAATATAGGTTGTATGCGATTATAACCACTGCCAGTTGGCTTATATCTTTCGAATTTCAAGGAGAGACGCTCCATTTCACCTGTCATCCATTTATGCATCGACTTTGAACGCATTTCTGCTCCGTACTCCGTACTCCGTATTGGTATTGATTATATTTCAAATTTAGATTCTTGTAAATAAAATTCTTTGTTTGTCTAAATTATCCGACGCGCTCGCTTGACTACGGTGAACTAAGTTTTTCCATATACAATACATGGACTTTTATACTTCACCACCTTTGTGCGCCGTTAAACATTGTCGGGGTTCCATTTCACCTCATGCCTTCCCTGTGCACAACCCCACCGACTGTGTTGAATTTTATAATGGACCTAGTGCTATAAATAAAATTACCCGTAATCAATTTTATGTCATTAAAAGTAAACTTACTGAAAAGTCTAAAGCAATTAACGACGTTCAAAGAGCGGAAGAGGGGAAAAAATTTATACACTGTTGGAATAGGTAAGACGACATTAAAGATAAAAGTATTGATTTATCTTGAACTCTTTAAATGTACTTAGGAGCATGTAACAGGTTTACATCAACCAAATAGATCTGTATGGTATTACCACAGTTGTGCAATGTTTTAATGGGGTTACGCAGCCGAAAATAATACAGAGGGTAAAAACAATTACGTTGTATAAAAATTTCAAATCACTACTTTATCTATTTATCCAATAAGGGAAATATATCAATTAAAATAACATCAAATAATTACAGTTATCGAATATAATTATTAGATCCTATATTTATAATCCCATATTTACCTATTATAAAATACAATATTATTATTTAATTTCTCTTTCTGAGCTTGGGAGTTCACAGAAACGTTACACCGTTTTTTTCTGAAAACACATTCTCAATTTTATACTCTTTCTCTCACTTTCCCTAGTTCAAGCCGGATTTCGGCGATGGATGGCAATTATAAGTGTAACATGTCTCCAATACACGAGACTTTAGACCAGGTCACAGCATAAATTAATAGAGTACATTTTTCAACGATCTACTATCAAAAAAATAGAGAACATAACAAATCAGTATACTCTCATAGCTCTCTTACATTCGTGTGAGAGCATGTTAACTAGACCTACATGATAATTTCATTTCTCCTAATGTAAGTAACCCCAATGCAATCGGATCCGAAAATGACCATAAATAAAATTCGTTATTGTTTTCCCTTTTGTTTTTATTTTTGTTTTTATTTTGTTTATTCGAATTCTGCATTGCCAGCATGGCTGAGACATTCTATCGAAGTTCTTGTACTACTTTGAGTGCCTAGGGTCAGCGTGTTCAGCAAAAAGTCTTATCATCATCAATTACCACTTTGACGCGTAAGGTCATATATGTTTGCGTCGTATGCGTTTTTCCAAATAAACAACTTAAGCCTTTATCGACCATTTCGGTAGACAATAGACTGATGGGTCTCACATACACTTTATCAGGGTTACTCAATAGTATTGCATCAGTTTTGCGTAAGGTTCATGGGTAGCAATTGGGCCAATTCGTGTGCAATGTCTACATATTTTCGCTTTTCCATCCGCCACCTTCTATTATTATATTATTTTTTTATTTAAGTCCATCGATTTTGTAGATAACAATTTATTTTTATTTTCTCTTTTACGGCCTTCAGCAATAGCATAAAACGCAAAAACAATATTAGATAATATTGGGTCATTGCAGTTGCGGTCGATGTAATAATGTAAATCTGGAGAATAATGAATAGATATTTAAACTATTTAGAGAGCAGTTTTTAATAGTAATATTATCGTAGTTAGTATAATTACATTAATTCTTTTAGTTTACAAACTGAGGAATTAACAACCTAGCAAATCTGCTGTTGTTGCCAATTCAAAGTCAGTTACCTAGAACATTACTTTTTTTTTTGTAAAATGGTATCCATGCTTAACTTATTCAAGATTCTAAGAGAAGTTTCGGCATTTCATTCCAATTAACTAATAAGTCTAGATAGTAAATCGATTATTACCGAATTTAAAGATCATATAAGACTTTCCTGCTATGTACTCGTAATGCCGTTTCCGATTGATGAATCTAGGGTAAGTTTTTCAATTGAGATTCACTTTTAATGCAATCGGTAATGTTTCAACTTCATGATATTATATGAATATTTGATATAGTTTGGTCATTTGATGATTTTATATGAAATGGAAAAATTTGAATATCGTTCAGTAATAAACTATATAATAAAATATATATAATAAAATAATAAAATGCTTATATTTCAAAATTAAAGATGCGTTCGAAAAGTTTTGCTAATTAAATAATAACCAAGCTTTATAGTTTTCTTTCTTCTTTTCTAAATTTGGACATATTGGACATTTCCACTATACTCGAAATATTATTTTTATCACTGTTTCAACTTCTTCAACTCCACTTTTTTAATCTGTTTTTTATTTCTGTTTGCAAAAAAGTTATATAATAAACTATAATAACATTTCAGTGGAAATATTCCCTAAAAATTTTAAAAACTCTTCATTCTCTTCCGAATCGCGCCAACATTTATTTCTCTATATACGATTCAGAAACAACAAGTATATTATATCTATTGAGACGGCATATTATCTTTCTAGAATCTTTAGAAATGGAATCCTTATGTATTTATTATTTGTGAAAAGAATTTTCTTTAAACTATTTAGAAAAAAAATTTCCGTTAAATATTAATTTTTTCTGCTTCTTGAATAAAACGCAAGTTTTCTGTCAACTGTCCAATTTGGAAATTTTTATTCTAAGTCATATATCAGATTTAGTCCATTGTTAATTTATATAGTAAAATTTTGAATTTTGAATTTTGAATTTCGAATTTTGAATTTTGAATTTCGAATTTTAAATTTTGAATTTCGAGTTTTGAATTTTAAATTTTGATTAATTTATGTCCTAAACATTATAAATCCAATAAGTAGTTAATGCTGCCAAAAAAGTAAATGGTTGCCAAAATCTAATCAAAAAATTTGGTGGAGGTATATCCACAATAGGCTGTGCCACCTCCGGCATCCGTATGTCACTGTCGGTATCCTGTACGATTTATTAAAAACAAAATATTGTATTTAAAAACATTAAAAAAATTTTTTTTTCTAACTTACGCTTGGTATTCGAACACGGGCACGAACCCGCTTATGCTTATTCATTCCTTTTCGCTTACCTCCTTTACGTACCGGAGGTGCACGGCGCTTAACAATACGGCGGCGAGTCCCCTTCCGCTTTCCTCGACGCTTTGGCGGTTTTCTTGGTCGTTTGCTTTTACCTGTAGACGCCACCTTATTTGCTCGGCCACGAACAGCACCGCGACGAGCACCGCGACGGGCACCGGGACGTTTTATTGCTTTACGCACTGCGCGTGCCGCGCGCTTGTGCTGTCCGCGACCGACTTTTGCACGTTTTTGTGGCTGCTTGACGCCGCCAAATTCCGCCTTTCCGATAATTGCCAATTTTTCCTGTGTCGGTGTTAGGACCGCCGATTTAACTTTCTTTGCGCCTGAAGAAGAATGAAAGCGTTATTTCTGTTTGCGTGTCTTAAGAAACATTCAACTCACCTCTAGTCATGTTTACGCACAAGTTTAAAATACAAAATATATTGTTAAGATGTAAAACTATCTCTGGCGTAAAAAATATAAGCAAATTAAACTTTCAAAATCTATAACAAAATATAAGAGAGTTTTTGAAACTAACTCCAGAAAAAAAAAATTTATAATGAAAACAGTTTAAATAACATTCCATTTACAATTCATAAACAGAGAATTATGATTATTGAAACATGTGACAATGCTAACGTGATAATGATATATCATATATATCACCTATAGATTTAGGTGATGCCACTTATCGACTTGTCTAATAGCCATTTTAGGAAGTAGTTGTGGTTGTTTCATGAACTTTGGTCTCTCCGGTTGGTCTTATCTGCTACAGAATGTGTCTACTAAGTTTTGAAAGCTATATTACATCCAACTATGTCCAACTATACTCATGTTTAAACTGTCTATACTTTATGTATAGCCTACCTAGTATTTTAAAATATATTTTATTCCATGGTACCAACATTTTACTCGCTATATAAGTCAGTATCATTATACTGTCTTTGCGATTGCTGAAATTCTGACGGAAGTGCTAACCGGCATTTGTTCTTCAAGATGAGGGGCTGCAGATATGGACTACTGCCTTTGGAAACCAATTAAAAATGTGCTTGCACCGTTTCGGTCCATTCGAATAAAATAGATTGAGCTTAATTTCTATTCACTGTGTCATAACGAAAGGGTATACAATGCTAAAGTAGGGAATGAACTTATGGCCTCTTTTATAAGTTGCTAGTGCTTAACATGAAAAAAAATCGGAAATACGAACCAGTTTTTTCGCGGCGCACAGTGCGGCCGATTGCCGAAAAGCTGGCCAAAAATCAAGAAGTGAGGAAAATGATCTTAAAATTTCTGTTTTATAGCTTTTGGAGTCGCTAATTAAGAATTTTGAATCAGACTTAATATTCTCGAAATGGTTTACGCAATTCCACTACATATGGTATATACATATGTATATATGTATATTAATTGAATCATATTGAATCATATTGAATCATATTGAATCATATTGAATCATAATAATAAATAATTAAATTAATAAATAAATTAAATTAAGCTAGCTAGCTTTACGGCAATCGGCTGCACTGTGCAACATGTCGATTGAGGGAAAATATGTTCAAAGCAAAATGTTGCTGCGACTTAAGCAAATAGCAACAAAATACTTAACACAATTGTCGCTTAACGCTTTAGCAACAAAGCAATAGCAATTCGCTTCTATGGGAAGAGAACAACAACAAAACTACTTGCGCCCAAGTAAAGTATCGAAGAAGAAGCATGTGCAAGCAACATTTGCTTCGTGTGTCAACAGACGTACATTCAGTCAAGACGCAATTTTGTTGTTATTTTTTCTTTGGTGTTTCTTGTTTGGCTAATGCAGCGTGAGTTTAAAGCGATATTGTGAGGGTCACGCACACAAACATAGCCCTTGCTTTGTGTATGTCCATATGTTTGAAATTGCTTATACGTATAAGTAAGTACGTTATTATGTATGCAGTGTATGTGTGTGATATCAAGCAGTGTAATGAATCGGTTTTGTTGGTATTTTTTGTGCATTCTCGTATTCGTCATATTATTTACTTCACCTTTTCGCTTATAATTCTCATGGAGTTGAAACTTTTTTTTGGTAACACTGTTCGCATGTGCACAGACATTTATAATTGGATGAAATATTATCTCTTTAATATTTCTCGTGGTGGGACCCTTTGCGCAGCATTGAGTGTCCCGAGATATTATATACATTCATTTGGTTTAAGTAGAAAGGATTTTCGTTTGTTGGAAATGTTTATATAGAATGTCCTGCAATCGGACTGATTCGTTGTCGAGTCAAAATAAGAAATGCAAATACAGTCAGTAATGATATGTGGTTCGGATCAACCACTTATTCGTTAATCTGGGTCAGAAGTTATTTATGGTTTTGTAGGTGGCTATTTGCTTGCTTATGCACTTTATCATAAATATGGAGAATTTGTCATTTAAATTGTGGGTTACACAGATGGATTTCAAACTGATTATAGTAGTCATTGCCGCCCTATTTGACGTTAAAATTCAATTTATCTGTGAATTATATCAATAAGCAGTGGATTATTATTCAAATTTCATTAAGTTTCTGTAGTTAAAACATATATATAAACGCATATAAGACTTTCCTGGATTTCAGACAAGCTGTCGTCTAATAAAAGAAACTCTCAACTCACTATATCAAGGTCTTAATCTTATAACAATGTATTAACTCAATTTGATTACTACAAATTGATTATAGTTTTGAAATAATTGACATAACCTTTTAGTTGCAAACTAAATAAAATGACCAAAGTTGCCCATGACGTCGCCTATCTGTTTACCTGTCCTATCGCACACACAAACCTTCGTCCAATTGACCTCTGGACCTACCCCATTAAATTGGCCAGGTTCCTTTGGCTGAATCCAGGTTAACGTTCAATATTATTCCACCCACCCAATTCTCCCTATTCTCTTCCCCCTCCATCTCCCCTAACCACTACCCACCCACTTCCTTACCCATGTAATCGTCTTGTACATCATTTCATGCTATCTGCTTACAGGTCTCAGCGGGTTACAACAACAATAACAACAACCAAATTTGCAGCTTAGATTCGTTTAGGAATCCTTTGCATCAAAGCTCACTTGAACCCAAATAATGACACGTTCTGTTACCACTAATGAGCAAATGTTAGAATGCCGAACCTGAAGGACTACGTTAAATCTACAAGTCAGAAGCATCTAGCAAGTGAGTAGCGTCAGTTTAAGAAGGTGCCGGTTCCCACATTCAAGTTGAAAACCAAAGTTCTAAGAGTGAACAAAACATTTTGATAAGCCCATTTTTTCTAGAAAATACTACATAATATATAATACATTATAAAGTACTCACTCAAAGCTTAGACAAATAACTTTTAAAATTTTAAATAATATCTCTCTCGATTTTATTAATCAATTCAATTTATATAATTAATACAATAACAAAATTAGTGTAAAGATTATAATAGCAAATGAAACTAATAACAAAACAAATTATGATATTAAAAATCGATTTTAAAGATTATTGATGTTGCAACTAAAGTAAAAACTTGAAGTAATTCAGTGTCACAATTGAGATTACTTAACACTAAAACAATAGAAATTATAACTACAGGTGCGTTTAAGAACTTTAAAAAATATATCATTAAGTAATGAAGCTATGCTTTCTTAAAAGGATACCAGCAAACTTATAAAACTTAGGAGACTTTGCAGGTCTCGTCGTGAACATGATCAACATTGGCATCGGTTTCATCGTCTTGTGCAGAGAGCGCTCCGCCTTGTAAAACCTTGTTTACAGCGGCACGCGCTAAGTAACCTGTTGTTTCAGTGAAGATTAATGAATAGAATGGTGACAAATCTTCCTTGTGTTCTATGCCATTATCCTATGAAAGGAAAATAAAATGAAAATTTATTCAATAGCAAAACAATTGTGATAAATAAGCACACTTACCTTGCAATACATCGAAAAGGCTTCACATAATATGTCGTCCAAGTCCAAGGCTTGTTTGAAGTGTAATTCTGGATTGCTACAATAATTTTAAAGTTCTTAATTAGTTTTTTTTTATTTAACTAATGCCTGAGAAGAAATTGCACTATATATTGATCAAGAACATTGACAATAAGATTATAAAATAGATTGAGCATACGCTCTGATAATACGAGTAATAATAATAATATTGCAAATATGTTCCTCCATAGAAAAGAAGGAAGACCCAAAATTACACGAATGAGAATGAGAATGGAGAATGATTATTTCCGCTATATGTTATTATTGTTTGTAGTCATGACTTTATCATGAACATAATAATAACATATAAATTAATATATAAATAAATAATAAAATAGAACATAATTAACACACTAACCGACTTAAAATTGTCGCAATAATTCGTAATAGTTCTACAGTTATTTGGCGCCGTTCCGGTTTGTCAATACAAATCAATGTTTCTTCCACGAGTAGGGAGAACGTCAATTCTCCACGACTCATATTAGTGAGCGTGGGTGATGCAGGTAGTAAATGGCCCTGCGTAGATATACCTTGCGGTGTACGTTGTAATATCTCCCAAATTAAATTATAAAAATGTTTTGGCACACGACATAAACAGCCTTCCAATTGACGTCTTTGTAGGGTTGTAAGCCTGCCAATAGATCAATTAATACGCACATTAATTTACTTTATCAATTCTAGAAAATTTTCTCTTACTTTTCTTCGACTGCCCATTCGCTAACCGTTAGCACCTTTTGCAGCAATATGCGTACTTGGTATGGTGACAAATTATCTAAATCGATTTGTTGCTGACCTGAGATTTGTAAATATATGCGCATAGCTTCCAAAACCCAACCAATGCGTATCTAAAAATACAAAAAAAAATTGAATATGAAATTAATTTATATAAGTTAAAACATGAGCAAGCATTATTTTTTTTGTGTCACCCAAGAGGATCTGCTGGTCCTCGCTATGTGCTGCTGGAAGGGATACACGGAACTTAATTGTTGAGGTAGACGACGCCGTTTTTTTAAAACCCCACCCATCCCCAATTCACCTCTACTCCCTAACATAATTTATAGAATAATTTACAAGACTATATCCCAGACGATTGAATGCGAAAATAGAAAAATGACTTATGAATATATCCGGGATGTAAAATTCGTTAAGGATAAATCAAACTTTGGTTTCGGATTAAGTTTTGGCTATCTCCTGACGAGCCATGGGTTCGTTACTTGGAAGATTGTATGCATGTTCTTTGTGAGTGTCCGTTGTAAGAGAATGTAGGAGACTTGGATGTGATGGATGTTAGAAGAACAGCAGATGGGTATAATGTTAGTAGGGTATTTAAAAGTTTTAACAGATTGAATGCATTTGCATGTGCAATATTTAACCGTCGTCGTGTCTTGGTGGATGTATGAGGTGGCTGAATTCAGCTTTGTAGCTCCCCTCTGTGCTGCTCGTTGTCCGTCCGTGTTTAGTTGTTGTCCATCCGTTGTGGGCACATTCCCGTTGCTGTTTAAAGTATAACTGGTAGTAAGTGAATTTCACTAACGACACCCGACCGGAGGTGTAAATCTGATACCACAAGGGTCAGGGCCTGCAGTTGCGACTGTCCTGACCATTGAGGTGACTCCTTAAAGGGAGTGGTGTAGTGGTTGTGATTAAAATCCAAATATACGCGGTTTGAATGATTGTGTTCATTTACAGTCATTCGATGTGGATTTGCATTTTCCAACCGGATGCTATGATCCTAAGATCAGCAGAGGTGTTCGATAGGCTCCATTTCTCACCAAGAGGGAAATTATGCCTAAACAATTAACTTCAATTGGTATCGGCGAAGTTCTTCGGAGTTCCAATGGGACGTTCATCGGCGCAATAAACCGATGTTTGTGTGAAGAACACCGTGGTGTTAAGCCTTCACGGCAGGTATCCACGTAAAATTCTGAACTCTCATCACAAACATAAAACAATAATTTAAAATTAAAACCCGAAAACAATAGTGTGAACGATCCAACTGTAACAGTAAACTTTAGCAAAGTTCGATAGCTAATGTTTCGAATATGAGTATTGTATCAGTCGTTTCCAACTTCTGAAATAGAAATCAATTATAATTTTTTGTTACCTTAAGTATTCCCTTAAACATTGATGGATTCGTAGCTATTAAGCGTCCACAATAAAGAACAACTTCTTGC